>NC_091454.1:69630313-69946449 GCF_027789765.1 Dendropsophus ebraccatus
CTAACATTTCAGGCCTTTGAGATTAGGAATCACCTTGCATTGCTGATTAAATTATTGAAAAGTACAACATAATTCAAACATTATAAACTGATACATTCAGATGTATCCTTCTTTAACTCCTTACAGGTATACGGTAACAGTATTGTGAATACATTTATTTGGTTCATCCTGGACCCAGTAATGACCCATTAAGTCAGAGCTTCATAATGGCCACCTTATGGCCACCAACAGGTTAGGTTTTAGGATATCCCATACAAGGAACACCTGTGATAAGACCTGATGAGTATATTTATATCACTTGTGAAATGCTAAGGAAATCCTCAAAACATGACCTGTTGATGGGCCATGAGGGCTGGGATTGTACTGAAGTAGTGACCCACTGTAATCACAGTTTGATGCATCTTCCACCTAACTTATGACTTTTAGTAATGATATTAAGCTTAAAGTGTCACTATTAGAGATGAGCGAACCAGGTTCGGGTTCGAGTCGATCCGAACCCGAACGTTCGGTATTTGATTAGCGGAGGCTGCTGAACTTGGATAAAGCTCTAAGGTTGTCTGGAAAACATGGATACAGCCAATGACTATATCCATGTTTTCCACATAGCCGTAGGGCTTTATCCAACTTCAGCAGCCACCGCTAATCAAATGCCGAAAGTTCGGATTCGGATCGACTCGAGCATGCTTGAGGTTCGCTCATCTCTAGTAACTATCATCTCTAGTCACTATCCTTATACTTACTGGTCCTGAAGGCAGCTTTTTAGTCTTATGGTGGTTGAAAAAAAGAAACTAAACACAGGAAGTCCCGTTCATCAACACACTCACAGAGGAGACAGTCATTTGATTGATGGACGCATTGAGCCGTGACACTCTGTTCTAGGGACTTCCTGCCTTCAGGAGACACCTCTCCTGTTGATTTAGATTTTTAAAATTATAACAACAATTATAACAACAACTTATAGTTGTTGTCCCCTCTTATGTGGCCTTAAAGTCTTGTTACCAATTTTACAAACCTTACAGGGTTATGGACAGCTCCAAGCTGCCAATTCTTATCCTTCAATCTACATAGCAGTTTTATATTACTTTTTGACTGCCTGTTCCAGATTCTGATTGATAATAACAGTGTCTAGATGCAACTTCTACCTCTCCTCCTCTAAACATATGCCCCTGCTTTTGCAAATCATAGACTTTATTATTTTACATTGATTATATAATACGTAATGATTGTATAAGACATTTTTGTTTTAAGTCATTTTGTTTTATTAATTACGTCACCCTAGGTGTCTAACGCTAAGATGCTGTTTACATTATACTTTGGCTATATACCAGAGTTATACTGTATGTCAGGATTCCATTAAAAAGGTAGACTACTCTTTTGTGTCCTGAAAATGAAACAAATACAAAGATAAATCGGTAATAAACCACATTTGGTGTATTGAAAGAGCCACATAGCTACCCCAGCGTATAGGTCAAAATACCTTTTTAATAGAATCCCTACACATGGAGTACAGCCAAAAAGCTTAAGGATCCTATTACATAGAGCGATAATCTGCGGAATCAGGCCAATTTGGAAGATTATCACACCATGTAATAAAGACAACAATTAGCCGATGACAACGATTATTGGCTGATTGTGTATTTTTTGGTATGGACCTAAAATCATTGGCTACCAACGATGCATCACTACGTGTAATAGCAATGCGTGGTCAATGGCTGATGAATCTGTAAAGAATATAATAAACTGCATATGTTACCTCTCCATGCTCCCCGGTGTCTTCCTGGCTTCTCCACATTGCACTTAGCAGCCGTTACAACTTCAGAGCCAGTCTCTGAACTGACAGGCTGCTCAGCCAGCGTGGAAAGGCCAGGAAGACACCAGTAAACTTCAGTCTAATATGGCCCTAAGACTGTGATTTATTTAGCATCAGAATCAAGTGCAATTTTCTTTTCTCTTTGATAAGTGGTGGTAAGATATAGTGGACTTCATTTATTAAAACTAGTGCACACTATAATATGTGCCCCTAGTCCTTAATAAGAATCTAACTTCCACATATTTCACTTACTCACTGGTCCCTAGGGCAACTTTTCGACCTTATGTCTGTATTTGTTTGCATACACAAGCCCAATGCAAATAGGCTTATTTTGCTGACAGTCTTCCTATGTAAAAAGATGATCATTTATACACATATGTACAATTAACACTAATTCCATGAACATTACCACTAAAATTCCGAGCTGTGTCCATCTTGATGGTTTTATCTTCGTGACTCAAGACCAAATACAACTCTTACATCGTACACACTCCACGTATTTATTGTGCTTTGTATCTGGGAACACTTTATATAGGCTATGTTCACACTACGTATATTTGAGGCTGTATATTTGAGGCTGTATAGCAACCAAAACAAGGAGTGGATTGAAAACACAGAAAGGCTCTGTTCACATAATGTTGTAATTGAGTGGATGGACGTCATTTAATGGCAAATATGTGCTGTTATTTTAAAACAACGGCTGTTGTATTGAAATAATGGAAGTTGTTTACCGTTATATGGCGGCCATCCACTCAATTACAACATTATGTGAACAGAGCCTTTCTGTGTTTTCAATCCACTCCTGGTTTTGGTTGCTATGAGGACCTGACATGAGGACCAAATACAGCCTCAAATATACATAGTGTGAACCCAGCTTATAACTGAAACAAATAATCTGTCTGCAATCACAACAATATGGAGGATTGGGAAAACCAGATTTTCAGAGTATTTAACGCATATTTCTTAGTCATTATGAAACAATATAACGTCAAAGCTAATGGTACTCCTAGGTAACAGGAATCGCTATGTCTTTTGGTAATAGTTTGTCTCCTGCCCTAGGCTCCGTACAATCAGGTATGGAAACTGCTGAAGCCATATTCTTCCCAATCATCATTAAAATACTAGTAAAAGAAATCAGAATGGGCACCTCTCAATATTGGTCTTTTACTGCCTTTATGCCCTTTCCAGCCAGGGATTGAGGCTTCCATTCATTCTGTCTGATCAGTGTTATTTGCTCATCCTTTTTCTGATCAAATTCATAGCAATCCATATACAAAATATATACAGTAACGGATTATAATAGGTCCTTTTTGGGCGGTAGCCCTGGGACCTTAGCTCCTGAAGAGCCCATGGCCACCCAAAAAGACATACTTTCGGTGGAGTATTGTCCCTGGATATAGCTTTGAAATGATTAGCAAAAAATGTATGCTTTTTTTTTTACCATGATTTTGCAAAGATCAGGGCAGCATGATATTATCTATCCCGTACTATGAACACCACGCTAGCGCTGCCATATGTACAGTAGGGTAGGGGGGCCCAGGATTGGTAAACAGCCCGGGGCCTATGGTAGAGTTAATCCGCCCCTGTATATATAAACCTCATGAGAATATTAAATTTAATAACTGGTTAGTAATATGGTTTCTCAAAACATATTTGTGTATCAAGGCTTTAAAGGTAAGGCTTTAAGGCCAACTTATCTGGCCAACGAGTACTCTGCAAATGTGGGGTAAGCCATGCTTGTGGGGCAAGTGAAGTACAGCCTTATTATTACAGCTATAGGAAGCTTAAATAGTTATCCTTATCCTCAGATGGCCTATCTTAAATTGGCAGTGGATTCCCGTTTAAACGACAGCTGTTTAAAGGGGAAATAGCACTTGTGTGGGTGCTGCAACCTCATTAATGTTCACATCAGCTACGGGCTACGTTCTCACTATGTGCTTTTTCAGTAAAGAACGGACACTGATTGCAATGGAATAAACGTCCGTTCTTTACTGTAGGGGCGGCATTGCTTTGAAATTAATGCATGTTAAAAATATGTACATGCCTATTATTTCCTATAATGTACATGCCTAAATTATAGACTCTCGAAAGCTTACAATCAAATATATTCAGTTAGCCTCAAAAAGGAATCGCCTGATTTTTTCTCTATTCTACTAAATTATAGCTGATAAAACAATGTAAAGGCAGCCGCACTTTGCATTGAAGTGAATGGTTTACTGATTTAAGGGCACACCCGATGCTGCCCGCAAGTCAATGTTAAAAAAGGAACGTTCCTGCAGCCGATACAAATGTTGTAGCTGCTCAACCGGTCACTTGCTAGATGGTGCTGTGTGACGCCACTTCTATGGTGGATGGTCGGTGGAATATAGCTCAGCCGGTTAGGATGTTGTTGTGACGCCAGTGCTAACTAGGCACATAGGTGTGATGGTATTCCTGCTTTTAGTGTGTGGCTGGCTATATTGCTCCCCAATGGTCGGTGACCTGCCGGGTTGTGATGGGTTTCTTGGGCGCTTATCACAGTGGTCCGGAGTGGATAGATGACCCACCTGGACTATCAGTACCACCACCCTCAGAAAGGGGAGATGACCAAAGGATGGTATAGCTTGTGTGTAGGTGCTGGTGCAATGATCACTGAGCCCCAGTAGAATAAATAAAACTTTTCTTTACTGGCAAGTCTCTGATAATGCAGGCGAAAAATACTTGACTGAGACAGACTTGCTCTCACTGGATCTGTACTGAGAGATACTGAGGTAGTGAGTAGAATAGCAGAGTGTGAAGAAAAAGGAGTAGGGATAGGTAGAAGAAAAGAGTCTCTCTCATTGGTGTACATGATCCCAAAACACAATACAGTAACCCTTAGGTGACTACAGCAGTGCAACATATATACATAAATAGACATAGTGATCAAGTGGCAAAACTTATACAATACTTCATCACCACTTAACTTTTGAAGTACCAGGCTTTTGCGAGCGGTGTTCAAAGTAGAAACACCTGTGGTGGGACACTACACAGAGGTATCGGCTGCAGGAACGTCCTGAATGCAGCCCGGCGACCGGCAGTTTAACAGCTTTAAACATTGTGTGAACCTAGCCACAGACTGGTTCATACCTGCAAATGTTATACTTTTTCATAGTGGGTATAAAAGTATTGCAGGCCTCTCCCTTTCACTTGAATGAGGCAATAATACAAAACATTACATTTTAGCTACAAATATTACAGCATGTGAAACCGATATTAAACATTAAAAAGACTGCAGTGCTCCCACAAACTCTACAACATCTTCAAACAGTTAATCAGGGATGACAAGAGTTGGACTCCTGCCGATCTAGTATTGTTGGCCTAGACTCAGTTTTTAAAGGCCGGTTTATCCATTTACACCCTCCTGACATGCTGGTTTTAATAAATACTGTTATAACCATGTTGCACCATTCTGCTGTTTTTCCTCTGGTAAATGTACCGTATGAATAAACTAAAAATTTAGGTTTGCAAGCAGGTCTGGATGGTCAAGGTCCTCATGGTCACTAGATATATCAGTGCACAATGTTGCTTGTTTTATAAATTGATAATTGGACCATTCTCCTTGTTGATAGGGAGTGTGCCTTTACCCTCTACCACTATAAGCATTGCTTGGATAGTGTCAAAATGGCATACCTAATTGGTAATAAGGTATGCCATTTGATAATTGACAATAAGTTGTCAATTTATTCATATATTTACAACAGAAATTATGGAGGAATGGCACAATTCTACATGTAAAAAAAGATTGTCCAGAATTATTGTATAGGAAACATGAGCATTCACAAAAGAGACATGTCAAATCATCTCTTATAGCAAATCATATTAGATGTATGTACAATGCATGTTGGCAACTGCTACATTTGTATGACCTTTTTGAGCTCAATGGTCTTAATTCAGGAGAAAGTCAGGGGGAAGTGTTCTATAACACAAGGAACAGAGATGGCGGCTCACCTTACCAGACTGTACAATTATTTATAGCAAGTGTATTTTTACTGCAATATTCAAAGTAGACACAAAGTGACTGCACCAAACTACAGCCTTACTCTGTTACAAGCCATCCATTGGGCTACTCTTTCTATCACATCAGTACAATGAACATTATTGCATTATAAAACTGGGAAGAAATGACTAGAAACTAACATACCAAAGTGAATATGGGGAATACTGTTCTGATTGCAGCTTGATTTTTATTTCAGCCAACAATAAACGTTGGTATATGATGCTTATTTATGTAAACTACAAAAATAGACATTTCCATAAATGTGGGGCAATAATAACATTACAAATGTATGTTGTCAAAACTCTTTACGGTACGTGAACTAAAGTATAATCATATAACATGATCTACCCAGAAAATGAAAAACAGAAAATGAAACAAAGCAAAAGTATTTACAGTCTCATAAGATAGAACAGCTTTTTGACTGAGGTGCTTGCTCAGCTATGGGGACATTTCCTCCATTCTCTTTCCCTGTCACTGCTGGGGCTGTAGATAAAAAGAAGGATAATAAACATCAGGAAATTGGTCACTTGAGTAGGTTCTCATAGTTATACAATTAGATGATCAATCAATTCAAGAAATTTGTGACACGTGTCAATGTTGTGAGTTAATTTCCCTTTTTAACCTTTAAAGTGTCCCTGTTATTTAAAAGAAAAATATTGACAGGTCACTGAACCATATTAAAAGTTTTGATTGGTCTGTGTCTGGGTGTTCAGACCGATCATTAGATGAAAAGTTGGCTAAACCCTAGCTATAACAAAAACTAAGAGCTCTTAGGGGCATTTCACACAAAGAGATTATCAGCTAAACAGGCCGATCATCGCCCTATGTGAAAAGTTCAGCTGTCGGATCAGCAAAATGCTTCTTTGTAAGCTGGTCTGCATGCATAAAATATAGATTTAGGGTATATTCACACGAACGGACTCGCAGCGAGATTCTCGCTGCGAGTCAGGCAGGTCCTGGCAGTTCCCACACACTATATACTCGCTGCGGTCTGAACGACCGCAGCAAGTATGAAATTCTACCGCCCTTAACCCCTTCTGCTCCCGCCCGCCTCCCCCGCTGTAAGCATACATTACCTCTCTCCTCGCTGCACGGGGTCGGGCGTCCTGCTCTCTCGTCAGGCCAATCAGTGTGTTGCCCAGCTGCAGCCACTGATTGGCCGGATGGGAGAGCAGGATGCCGGACCCGTGCAGCGAGGAGAGAGGTAATGTATGCTTACAGCGGGGGAGCCGGGCGGGAGCAGAAGGGGTTAAGGGCGGTAGGATTACATACGCAGCGTTAAGACCGCAGCAAGTATATAGTGTGTGGGAACTACCAGGACCTGCCGGAGTCCGTTCGTGTGAATATACCCTTAGTCTTTCTTAATAAGACCTATGGCCATATCCTTTTATATCCCCACCTGGCTTCGCAGGCTGGATGCCTTTTGCCTTTTGCTTCTCCTCTTCTATAGCTTTCATTTTTGCATCATACTCATCAGCCAATGCCTTCCATTCCTTTTTGTTGTTGAGAATCCTGTCATACATCGGTTGTATCTCTGGATGAAATCTTGAGAACTCCTGGAGCAGGAAAAAGAACCATCCATTAAAACAAGACTATATGCAATGACAATCAAACTTTATATCAATGTTTTCCAATCCTGACCTGTGTTGTCTCCCTTACCTAGGTTAGGTATAAGAAGAAATGAAGTCTGCCAAGTTCACTAGGAATGACATTAGATCAGTATTAATGTATTTTACGTAACTGATCTGAGTACTACTCCTGGAGGCTTCCATTGTGCATTTTTATGAATTTACGACCTGAATTAGTAGCAACAAATGAAGTACATTCTTTATGTTACTAGGTGACAAGAACTATTGTAGGAAACCTCTCAAAAGTGGTTGAAGTAGAAGCATGCAAAGAGGTGGAAAATTTGCCCAAGGTTCACAAAAATACAGTGCAGATGGGAAATCAAAGGACTGTACAGATTTTCTATGAGCCCATACAGCACCCTTTGAGAGTCCATTGTATTATGAGAAATCTTTTATTTATACCAAAGCCTTTT
Source organism: Dendropsophus ebraccatus (assembly GCF_027789765.1). Taxonomy (NCBI): domain Eukaryota; kingdom Metazoa; phylum Chordata; class Amphibia; order Anura; family Hylidae; genus Dendropsophus; species Dendropsophus ebraccatus. The sequence continues at coordinate 69,638,183 of NC_091454.1, forward strand.
AGTCCTAACCTTTTTTTTCATTATCTATGTTTTGTTATATAAAAAAAAATCTCTTTCTATCTATCTATCTATCTATCTATCTATCTATCTATCTATCTATCTATCAAGATAATTGAATAATTTTATATTTATATATATATAAACACGAATAACTTACCTTATATACAAATGTGCATACAAAATCAATAAAACCACACTGCAACTTAGGAAGCTCGTCTGCTTTGTTTCTGTCCATCATTGGCTATAAGAAAACAATATAAGAGTTCACTAGAAGGTTGTCTGTTGATGAAAGTTCAGTAAATGTGTTCTGTATTAATACTGCTTATTGCTATGCCCTCTGGATCGCAGCAGTTGCTAGAACAGAGTCTACACTGTACAATTGTTGTACAACTAGTAATAACACATACTTTACAATAACAATAAGAGATTAAAACCATATCAATATCATATAACTATTATTGAATATCATAATTCATAATCATAAGTTTTTATATGTCTACATAAGTCATATAAGACTTTTGTGGCTTGTTGGGAATATAGGCGGTAGGATATCTGAAAGGTAATATATATTATGTGAGTATCATGGAGATGGGTCACTTCTTAGATGGAAATAATTCTTTAAGGTGGCACTAAGAGCGGTCAACTACATAAGAAATTCCAAAGCGTAGTGATTGTCAGAAATTGTTGTATATTAATGCTTAAAGTTGACTGTTTTATATGGCCCTGAGGACCATTTTACCTCTTTGAAAACCTCATGAACTAATAGGAGACTAAAAATATAAAAATATTTTCAAATATATAATTCGAAAAAAATGCAGCTTTTCTTCTCTAATATAGAAATACAGCTTTGGCCCCTGAAGAACTGTAGTTGACTTGAGTTCAGAGACCCAGTGTGCACTGTGCACTTTTTTGACCTAATACTATATAGGAGAAACAGTAGACTGGCACTACACCAAATCACCATGCATAGTCAAGTAGCTGAAAGCCTATATAACGGGGTGCTCTCTCGGGGAATGCAGCAGCAGCAATATTGTACAGTTCCAACAAAAGAGAGAAGGAGAGGCACTCGCCGTATAAAAACTTCTTTATTGAATGCTTTTAAAACATGATCCAGAGAGTGTAGCAGACAGCGTGGGACGCCGAACAGCAGCGAAGGCCCTTTCCCACGCGCATGCGCGCTTCCTCAGGAAGCGTGTCTGAGGAAGCGCGCATGCGCGCGGGAAAGGGCCTTCACACTATCAGCTGCTGTTCGGCGTCCCACGCTGTCTGCTACACTCTCTGGATCATGTTTTAAAAGCATTCAATAAAGCACTTTTTTGACCTGTTCATGTTTGGAGGATTTTTTCACAAAAGCTGGATGTGGCCCCCCCTTTCTGATTAATTTAATATTTAAAAATACTTATTTCTGGCAACACTTTTGGCGCAATCCACACAAAAAATTGATTTTGCACCTGGACAGGGATTTATCAAACCCTATCAGCATTTTCTCTTTTGTGGTATGGCTGCTGGCTTTTTGCACGCAGTAAGAAAATCAGATTAACTCTTTGCATGCAGCTATGTACTCATCTTGCAGACTAAGGTGTCATTCACGCTACAGAATTAGCACAGAATTTCCAGCGGAATCCACACTGGGGACTCCGCTTGAGGTTCTGCCTGTCCCATGGATTCAATAGGGTGTCTAATACGCACTCTGCCATCTTCCAAAAGAAATGTCATTTCTTTGAGTGGATGGCGGAGTGAGCGTGAGACACCCTATTGAATCAATCGGACAGGCAGAACTTCAGAGTCCCCAGCATGCATTCCGCTTGAAATTCCGCGCTAATTCTGTAGTGTGACCCTACATTCCGTAAATTCACACAACCTAACAGTGATGGCCATCTTTAATAATAACAGCCGACATTGTGCGAATAAATTTTCACAATGACGGACATTATTATGAAAGACAGTCATCATTTTCACATACTGTAGTGTAAACCTAGCCTAAGTTTTTACAAGGAGTTAGATCCTCTTCCATTAACTTCTTTTACCTCCTTTAATAATCTTGGATGTGATGTATATATTCTATTATGTATAATAATCTGCACATAAGGCACCTCTTGCCATTTTGTTGGCATTATACACAAGCTACATCCTGAGCTTCCTACACATAGTGATCTTATTGTGGTAATGACAATGCGGTCATTTGTTTCACAATATCTTCTTCAGACATTATCTCACAAGCATTCATTTAGAACCTTACAATAGGGTTTTGTTGCAGTACAGTTCTTTCCAGGTCACCTTGTTCCCAAAACTCAGCTGCAACCAGAAGTGCAACCTAAAAGTATAAAAAAAAAACAACAGGTGTGACATAGTAAGTGTATTTTAATATAATAAAGCTAGTTCATATATTAAGCATTTTATAAAGTCAGATGTGATAACAATAAACTATATCTTTACATTGATTTACACTGATGGAATGATGTAGAGCAAATATTTACTTGGTAAAGGGCCTTTTATATGGGGCTATTATTGTTTGGGTTTCCCCATAGGAATTCGGAATGTATTCTGAACACAGTGGAAACCACGTAAAGTTATAGATAAAGATCACTACAAAGATCTCTGTACTGTCCGTTCATATATTTGCACATGGTGATCAGATTGTCCCTAAGACGTCTTTTTTTCTAAAGTAAATAACCCCAAGCTTGATAATCTGTCTTGGTACTGTAGCCCACCCATCCTCTTGATTATTCTGTTCATCCTCCTCTGCACCCGCTCCAGTTCAGCCATGTCTTTTTTCATACGGGTGCTCAAAACTGTACACAATGGGGGAGATTTATTAAACTGGTTTAAAGTAGAATTGTCTCAGTTGCCCCTAGCAACTAATCAGATTCCACCTTTCATTTTCAAAGAATCTGTGAGGAAGTGGAATCTGATTGGTTGCTGGGGGCAACTAAAACCATTCCACTTTACACCAGTTTGATAAATCTTCTCCACTTGTTCTGACCAGCAAAATTATGTTCTTCTCGTGAGCTTCTCTCTTTTGATGATTTTATTAGCCTTGGCAGCAGCTGCCTGGAACTGATCACTAAAGTTACATGTACTGTCCACCAGTTCCTCCAAGTCCTTTCCGGAAGCTGAGTTACCCAGTGTTTTATTATTTAGCACATAATTGTACACTTTATTTCTATGACCCCATTGCATAACTTTACCTCCTCATAAAATCTGATCAGATTACTCTGACAGGAACAATCCCTTATATCTTAAATATTTTGTGACCCCTTCTTGAATAATGGCACTACATTTGCTAAACACAATCCTGTGGAACTATCGCTGTCATTACAGAATCTTTAAACATTAGGAACAATGAGTTATTACTATAAAACTCTGGAATGGATGCCATCTGCTCCAATGATTTGTGGATTTTAATATTTTTAAGGTGGCCCCACACTTCCTGTGGGATTAAGCAGGTTAGATTTAATGAATAAAACTGGATTGAACTACTGACATATCATTTCTTATTGAAGTTAATGGGAGATGTTTTTTTTTCTTTTAATTGAATTGTATGGTTTTTAGCACAGAAAACCACAGACATTAACCACCGGTTAATGTTCATGAGAAATAAATATTTAACTTCAAATTTAAATTAGTTGAGAAAGATTTTAGTGAAAAAGATTTTTGGAACTTCAAAGCGAATGTACAGTCAGGGGGATCGCTTTCAGTTTTATACATGAATATACCAACACCGGCGCAAGGATGCCGATGTCGCTGTCCTTTTTTTAACCAAGGGCCATTTGCCGCACGTGGCACGGGTTTATCCCTGGGCACCGGCCAGGGCTAAAGCACTGGAGGCGGCCCGTCGGTCCTCAGTGTTATGAAACCCCTCCTATGATGACGTGGCTCCTTCGATTCTAATGGAGCCGCGTCACAGAGGTGAGAGCGTCACACTGGGGGGCCTCCAGTGCTTTAGGCCTGAAGGGTGCCCAGGAATAGACTGGCACCGTGCACAGGAACTGGGCCTCGGTTAAATATAAGGACAGTGGCATTGGAATCTCTGCATGGCGCTGGTCTATTCATGTAATAAACTTAAAGCGATGTACCTGATGGTACATACGTTTTAAGGGCAAAATGCTTTTCTTTAAAAGATAACATGTATGTATCTAGTTTTATGGACAGTTTAAATACATACATACATGTTGTTGTTACTGTTTTTGTTATTAGTGACTTTATGCAAATATTCCACAGATACTGTTAGAAAGGTTTGGGGGGACCAAAATGTGTTTATTACAATTAAGATTTTAGTTGCATCTACTTATCTTCTTCTGTACAGTAACAGTGTGAAATTCAAGTTCCATTAATAGGCTCTTTGTTGACTTTCATCTAAAGCGCCATGGTATTTATACAAAATTTTTGAATAGTGACCATCTATATTTTCTGAGTCCTTCCTTGTTCCCTAGTGCCATTTTGAGACAACACATGCTGACAAAACTTCTGACACACTTCTGGATGTTATGTGGCTAACATTAAGAAAAGAAAGAACTCTAAATTACATCCCATCTTCATCTGTCTTCTACACCCAACTTAGTTGAGATTTCCAATAACAGAAACCTCATAGTAACATCAAATGGGTTTCTTCTGTACTTCCTATTTCTTATATTCCTGTAAATCACTTTTATTCTGGTAATAAGTGGTGGTCAATGACTCTCTGATGTGTATCTATGGCATCATTACTTTGTCTAGACATTTTATTAATAGTGACTCAGAAATGTATTTTTTACACAGATTGGGTGAGTGTACCTTGCTCTGGATCTCCCAGGGTTTAGCAATGGCTGACAGGTCACATGCAGTCATCATCATTGCCCTTAAAAGAATAAGAAACAAATACTTTCTCACTTCATCTTGTGGACATGTACATATGTTAAGTAGATAGTAAGCATAACTAGGTAGGTCGGTATCCTGATTGTGTGTTATTGGGTATACATCATTATTAAATAATATGATTTATTCTATCTAATTCTCACAATTGTATGTACAAGGTAAAGTTGACTTTCAATTTGGACATAAACCATAAATGTTCTTCCCCCCAAAAAATAAAGAGGTTAGGATATAACATACATTACAATTTCTTTGCGAGTCTGTTCCAGCTTCATATATTCTGTCCAAGCTTGCTCACTCTCATATGTTTTTGACTGGTCTACTATCTTCTGGAACATAGCCCTCTTCCTGTAGACAAATATAAAAAGAAAAACAATCAATATATGTTGCCTTTTTCCATTTTGAGTCACACATAGAAACAGCTTTTTCAGTGAAATCATCTTTCCTGACATTTAAAGGGGAAGAAGGGGCAGATTTATACATATGAATCTACTGGTATGTAACTGTAGTCCTTTTCGTGCTGATTCAAATGGCAGCCCTTGCTGTCTGATCCATTCCACCATTCCTCTATTATTTAGCAAAATCCAGATATGTAAATTAGGCTGGGTTCACAATATGTTTTTGCAATCCATTTTTTTCATCTGTTTTTAAAAAAACAAATGGAAAAACTTATGCATTTGTGTGCATCCATTTGATCTGTTTTTCCATTGACTTCCACTATAAAATCTGTTTTTCTTAACGTAAACAAAAATGAGGTTGACTATGTTTTTGTGTACGTTAAAAAAAAGGATCCGTTTTGATCAGTTACTTTTTATAATGGAAGTCAATGGAAAAAAGATCAAAACGGATGCAGATAAATGCATGTGTTTTTCTATTGTTCCAAGAAAACGGATTGCAACAACATAGTGTGAACCCAGCCTTAGGTCGTTGGGTGCCCTGAGGGACCAGGGAATGTCTGCCTGTCATCCTTTTTTGCACCGCCTATTCATGCATATGTATGCATAATGTAGTAAGGTAACATTTCTATGACAAAAGATCATTTGCGTTTTATATGTAGTGATCTATAATTTCCATAGGGAAGATCCTGCGCTTATGAAGAGCAGAGGATCTTTTGTTGGGGAAATGATAGATAATTATACATATAAATATACATGAATTTTCTCTGTGTGTAGAAGAAAGAAGGCTTGTTTCTTGCAGGACCAATGCATTTATTTAATAGAACAGTTATTAAGGTATATACATTATTGATCACTTTTTTTATTTTAAGGATGTATTTAAATAGAAAACAACGTCGATTCCAATGTTTGTTGTGTTTTTGTTTACATTGTTCATGTGGTTTAAATAATATTCATTTTATTGTACACGTTGTTACAACCGCATGTTTGATAACAATATACTGTATTACATACACTTTAAATACAAATAGCCCCAATAATGTTTCTATATCAATGACATATAAGGATTAGGATTAGTTTGTCAACCTCTAATCTGCTGGTCTCCACAGATCCCGAGTATTATTATACCCCTGTTAGACAGCCATGTCTTAACATACATTTCCTTTACAATGGTTAACCATGTAATAATAAAGATGGCTTAAATCTGTAGGCTATTTTGGTCAAATTTAGGATTCATCTTAGATGGTTTAACATTCAATAACAAACTGTAATTGTACTTTTTATTGCAGTATTTACCTTTGTTAGAAATGCATTTAATTAGAGTTATTACAACTGCATGTTTGATAACAAATATACTGTAGTTACTAAATATGAATTCCTTGCTATAAAAAGGTTAAATCTCCAGGCCATGAGTAGAGAGATAAATGACCATTTTTAAACGCTTATGTCTGTTGAGGTAAAGAAAATCAACTATTTAAAGAACCCTTTCCTATACAGATGTCTGTGAATCCTCTTTTCTTCATATGCAAAGGAGAATGCCATGCCTCTTTGCACAAAGTGACCTCTAATGTTATATATTATTGTACTTGCCCGCCATTGAATCTTCTTGTAGCAGTTCTACATTCTTAACCTGTGGAGCCCAAAAGTAAACCCAACGTGCAAGATTGATGGGGGGGGGGGCAATTTATTTATATATATTTTTTGGATATTATACTAGATCAGTTAGCTTTTTATCAATACTACAGCATACAGCTGCAGCAAACTAATAATGTTCCTAAAACATTGAATAACTTGCAATGAAGAATCTATTGCTATTGTAACACCTCACAGTACAAGTGTTACTATATAACTTTTGGCTTAAAAACAAACACAAATCTCATTAATATTCTTATTATAATTATTTAAATTTTTGATTAAAATTTGGTAAGTATTCCTACGTTGTTTTGCTTACAAGTATAGAATAAGGCCAAGCCTACACTACGAATTTTTACAATAAACAACTGACGTTGTTGCTAGTTGCAACGACGGCCATTGTTTAATGAGAGTGTGCAACTACATTACACTGTATGGGATCACGGCCGTAGTGTATAGACTCTGTAAACACTACGGCCATGGTTCTCTGCAGCCGCACAAAATAATTGACAGGTCTATTTTATGTGGTTGCTATGTGGCCGCACAAGATAGCCTGTGCTCACATTGTAAAGTACGGATCCCAAGCGTACTTTACATTGTTCTCTATGGCTAGTTGGAGTGCGGCTGTTGTTTGACACGTCAAACACCGGCTGTGTCAAACGACAGCCAATGTTCTTACAGAAAGTGAACATGGCCTAAATGTTGGAAATTGCACAAAACTCTATAGAAATCTATACACAATGGGAAATGTAAAGGATACTTACTTAAAATACAAAGCCAAGTCTGTTGCAATAATTGCAATATCCATCATATGGATGGCATGATCATATTGTCTCCTGTTCAGATTTTGGTAGATATTTATTGTCTGTGAACCACAAGATACAAGGTATATCATACATTCAATTGACAAGATAATAAATATAGATATGTTGAAATGTTTACATTGTGATAAGAACAGAACAGTAGTTGACATAAGAGTTCATATTTGAACACCATATTACGTTATTGTTATGGAATATTATTATATGCACAAAGAAACCCAATTTTGTAAGGACATTGCTTTACTTTATTAAGTAAGGGGCTTAAATTACATGCCTCATTACAGTCTAAGGCTATGTTCTCACTACAGGATCATAGAGGGGAAAGGCAGCCATCTCTTAATATTGATGGCTACAAATAATCACCATGATCAGGATGGCCGTCATTTCGCACTATGATCCCGTAGTTGGAACATAGCCGGGGGCTGCCTTCACACTACGTATATTTCAGTCAGTATATTTCAGTCAGTATTGCAACCAAAACCAGGAGTGGATTTAAAACACAGAAAGGATCTGTTCATACAATGGTGAAATTGAGTGGATGGCCGCCATATAACAGTAAATAACTGCCATTATTTCAATATAACAGCCGTTGTTCTCAAATAACAGCAAATATTTGCCATTAAATGGCGGCCATCCACTCAATTTCAACATTGTGTGAACAGATCCTTTCTGTGTTTTTAATCCACTCCTTGTTTTGGTTGCAATACTGACTGAAAGATACTGACTGAAATATACATATACTGACTGAAATATACGTAGTGTGAACGCAGCCTAGGCTGGGTTCACACTATGTATATTTCAGGCAGTATTTGGTCCTCATGTCAGGTCCTCATAGCAACCAAAACCAGGAGTGGATTGAAAACACAGAAAGGATCTGTTCACACAATGTTGAAATTGAGTGGATGGCCGCCATATAACAGTAAATAACGGCCATTATTTCAATACCACAGCCGTTGTTTTAAAATAACAGCAAATATTTGCCATTAAATGATGGCCATCCACTCAGTTACAACATTATGTGAACAGAGCCTTTCTGTGTTTTCAATCCACTCCTGGTTTTGGTTGCTATACAGCCTCACAAATACAGCCTCAAATATACATAGTGTGAACCCAGCCTCAGGCTGTACTCACAGTTCTGATGGTTGCCAATGAAAACAATTTTGCAGACAGATACACCTCTGTGAATTGTGAATGCTGTGCTGAATTACACAGGTTGCCACTCAAAAATAATCTAGACTGTATAATGTATTGTGTTATTAGTACTACTTAAATTTTAAACATTATTTTTTTTACAGGTAAATTATAAAACTATGTACAAAAGCAAACACAGTAAGACCCAAACCTGATTCTTCTGTGATTATAAAATACAATACTCAAATGGGTATTAGTCAGAAAGTTACATTGACTTGTAAATTAGTTCTATTTAAAAGTCTTAAGCCTTCAAGGACTGTACAGCTCATTGAACTTTCACTAGTGCTATGTCATGGCAAAACTGAGAAAAGTATGTGCTGTGATGTAATTGGCCAGAGAAGCCTGTGTATACTAAAGGCAAACAGCCCAGGTCCTGACCCCCCCCCCCCCTCTCCCAATAATAGTAGTGGGAGCACTAAAATCAGTTTGTCACCAATCTTACAAAATCGTGCAGGTTTTAACCCCCCTTACTCTATGTGCGGTTCTCCACCCTATTCACAAGCTTAGATGTTGCACATCTGCAGCTTAGATGCTGCACAGAATCCCACCTGCTTGGTGTCTCTATGGGATGGCTCGCACGCCTCCGCTCCCGTCGCTCTCTGCTTAATGAATTGACATGTCAATTCTTTGAGCGGAGAGTGACAGAAGCGGAGACGCACAAGCCCTCCCATAGAGACACCAAGCAGGTGGGATTCTGCGCCGGGGGGCTTCATCGCAGATTTCCCGCACAGACAAGTGTTATGCAGGTATATATTGAATGTGCAGCATCTAAGCGGGTCCCTAAAAGTGCTTCATTTTATCGGTGGACAGTGACACCTAGGTAGAAGATTTATGGCAGTTAGGTCATCTCTCCTATATGGACAGTGGCAGCTGGGCTCTATCTCCCGGGTGGGTAGAGGGCCTAACTGCCATGAAACCTCCACCTAGATGACACTGCCCACTGATAAAATATACAGATTTTAGAGCAGAAAGAAGACACAAACAAGTGTTAAACAGGTATATATTGAATGTGCAGCATCTAAGCTTGCGGATGCTATAGACAATAACGTGACAATATCACTTTAAAACTTTTTGAAACAACAGGTACACTTTAATTACAAATAGCCCCAATAATGTTTCTATATCAATAACATTAGGATTAGGTTGTCAACCTCTAATCTGCTGGTCTCCACAGATCCCGAGTATTATTATATCCCTGTTAGACAGCCATGTCTTAACATACATTTCCTTTACAATGGTTAACCATGTAATAATAAAGATGGCTTAAATCTGTAGGCTATTTTGGTCAAATTTAGGATTCATCTTAGATGGTTTAACATTCAATAACAAACTGTAATTGTATTTTTTATTGCAGTATTTACCTTTGTTAGGGTACTATTTCATGGGCCGAGGAGGGCTCGATCAACGATGTAAATGAGCGCCGATCTGTTAGATCGCCGCTCGTTTACTGGGCCTATTCCACGGCCCGATGATCGTTGAGCGAGGGCTGCAGGGACATCGTTACCGATGTCCTTGCAGCATCATACATTACCTGTCAGGTCTTCTGCTCCGCTCCGTCTTCCTCCCCGGGTCCCGCGCGCTCTGCCTTCAGAATGGCCAGTCAGCTGACAGGCCACTCAGCCAATCACAGGCTGCGGGGGTCCCTGCCTGTGATTGGCTGAGCGCTCCGTCAGCTGACAGGCTATTCTGAAGCCAGAGCGCGTGGGACCCGGGGAGGAAGACGGAGCGGAGCAGAAGACCTGACAGGTAATGTATGCTGCTGCTGCTTCTCAAATCGTCGGTCGCCCGCCGCGCACCGCTATTCAACCGTAGCGATGCACGGTGGGGGAACGATGATTTTAGGTCTGGCCCTAAATGAACGATCAGCTGATGACACGATCATCGGCTGATCGTTCTCTCTATTTCACCAAACGATAATCGGCCGAATAGGGCCGATTCGGCCGATTATCGTTACTGTGGAATAGGGCCCTTAGAAATGCCTTTAATTAGAGCCGCTTCTGCTATGAGGGGGAATGAGGATTCCGCGGCAGGTGGCAGATTCTCAGTTAAGTCAATCTGACTTATCTGAATAAGACTCCACAGACTAATAGACTGCTTGCTGAATTCTGTAGGGCCCGCTGACCCTTCCTCCCCCACAACACATGTTCGGCAGGAGGAGGCAGGTGGCACAGACAGGAGCCCCATGATGGGTAGGCCTTCTGTCTGCAGGGATGAGTTACTGCCACTGTCAGGGATCCCTGGAGTGGGCACTGTCAGGAATCCCAGGGGTGGGGTGGGCACTGTCAGGAATCCCTGGGTCACACACACTGTATTTATCTACCTTCAAGGGCCTAACATGACCTTCCTAATGATGTCATCAGGTGTGTGTGTGTGTGGGGGGGGGACCAGTGGGAGCAGTATCTGTGGTGACAGTATATAGGGAGTATGTGACAGCATATGTAGGGTCGACATGCATTTATTATTACTCCATATAATAAAATTATTCAATATTACCTCATCTTTAAGTAGTGTTTTGCTGAACTCGAGATGATGCCTTTCTAGGATAGATGAACCATGGAGCTTTGCTAGTGGATGTCCTGATCTGAAAAGGAAAAAAGATAAAGGAAAAGTTCACATAACAACCAATTAAACAAGGATGGGAAATGATCTTTTATTTATTTATTGTGTATAATAGAAGAGTGGAGTTCTTTTTTCAAGCAGCACACTTATATTTGTGTTATTTCTTGGTGTTAGAGCATACACAGGCTATATCAATCACAATTTCTGAGCCAATGACTACACATGAAGACTTTCCATGAAATGTTGACTAGTTTTATCAGGTAGCTTGGAAAGGACCTAAGTGACTTGCTTTTTCTTTCCATCTTGTTGCATTTCTTCAGATTGACTGGTGAGTATTACCAATAAGCATTTTCTCCTGAAAAGTGTAGCTGAGACATAGTAAGTGACTACAAAGGAGGTTCCAATGGTGTCAATCTTGAGAATGGAGTCTAAAGTCTCCTGTAGGAATTGAGGGATGGTCCTAGATGCACACTGCAGCCCCACAGACATTACATGGCTGCCAGTCTAGATAGAGATAGAGGTGATAGAGGGTCCTGTTCATGATATTTCATAGGTCTCCACTAATGGGACCTTCCATAATCATACGCTTATTCCCTATTCTGTGGATAGAAAAAACATATTAATGGTTGGGCAACCCCTTTAGGGGGGTTTGGGCATAGAGAGAGATGTCTTATTATCTGTAAGGTGACCAAAGAGTTTTTAAATAACTGGATAACAACACCATATGCAGGTATTTGTTGATGACAGTATGTTTAAGAAGAAGATTATATGTTACTATGTATGAAAATGTGAAAGTAGACTTACTTCATCTGGTACAAGTTATTAGTACCTCGGTGGTCAATATCATGGCAGAATGCAGCAGTCACCATTGCCATGGCCTCAAGATCTGTATAATAGCGTTTCAAATTTCCTGTCTGGAAACAAGCAGAAAAAAATTATAGAAGGCAATACCAAACTGAAAAAGAAGTGAACATAGTCATAGGTGGCTGTAGCATACATGGGTATACTACATATTAAGCTTTCCATATATATTAGATCAGGGGTCTCAAACTCGCGTCCCTCCAGCTGTTGCAAAACTACAATTCCCATCATGCCTGGACAGCCAAAGCTTCGCTTGTCCTCAGGTAAGTAAGATACCGTCAGAGGTATCGGACAACAGCTCTTCATTCAGAACACTCAACTGAGCATGCATGTATGGGGGACGAGGAGAGATAACTGTTGACATTTATCTTCTGCATATGGCCAGCTTAAAGGGGTATTCCAGGAAAAATTTACTTTTCCCCTATCTACAGGATAAGGGAAAAATAGGAGATCTCGGGGGGTCCGACCTCTGTACCCCCTCCCGATCTCCATATCGGACCCTGGCTTCTGTGTAATGAAATAGAGCCGTGGGTCTTGCTCCGTACCCACGGCTCTCTAATTATTCCTATAGGGCTGACGGAAAGAAACGAGTACAGCGATCTTCTGGCGTACGGCGGGGGTACAGAGGTCAGACCCCCTGCTATCTCCTACTTTTCTCTTATCCTGTTGATAGTGAAAAAGTACATTTTTCCTGGAATACCCCTTTAAGACAGTTGTCCCTGAGTTGTCCCTGTAGTCTTCTGCTCTGTGTTGACCTATAAAAACAACAAACTCCTATCAAGAAAATCCTATTATACATCCACACTCTTACCATGAGGAGAGTGAACATGGTTTGTCCTACATTGAAGCCATGCCGCCAGTTGTGATAAGTAATTTTTCTGTATCCTTTGCTTAGGGAAAATATGAATCGCACTAAAACCTGTATGAAGAACAAACAGACATTTCTGAGTATAACCCTGCACTTTTAGAGACATTAGTGGCCCTTTATAGTGTTGCCACTTTGAAATGTCAGAGTAACTATCCAAAATTCTATTCAGTAATTTTTACACCACCATGTAACAAACACCAGCAATCATCTTACCTCTTGAGGTATATGAAATTTGTCAACCACTTCTAACTCATAGTACATCTGAATCGCACATTTTACTAAGAACAGCTCAGTTTGAGGCAAGTCACTGAAGTGGAACTCATAAATTTCAGCTTCCTCCGGATCAGGCAATTCTTCTTGCTAAAAGAGTACAAACTATCTTAGCAATAAACTATAACAGAGAAATAGTTTTTCCTAGTTTGTTGTATGTAATTTTTGTTCCTTTAATCATTACTGCTGTATTTATGCTTGGCAATAATGACAAAAGCCTGGCCTGATCATATAAAGCAGTGCTTCTTAATTCCAGTCCTTATTGTCCACCAACAGGTCATGTTTTGAGGATATTCCTTACAAAGAACACCTGTAGTAATACCTGATGCACTGACCATAATTATATTACTGTGAAATACTAAGGATATCCTTAGAGAAGTTTTTTTATGGGGATTTGCTACTACTTTGGACAGTTCTTGTCATGGACAGAGGTGGCAGCAGAGAGCACAATCCAGACTGGGAATAAAACACAACTTCCTGTAGGGCATACAGTAGCTGATAAGTACTGGTACCAGTTAATTTAAAAACTATTTCTTTTTCACTGGAGTTCCTCTTTACCTGCCTTTAAAGTGACTCTGTACCCACAATCTGACCCCCCCAAACCACTTGTACCTTCAGATAGCTGCTTTTAATCCAAGATCTGTCTTGGGGTCTGTTCGGCAGGTGATGCAGTTATTGTCCAAAAAAACTACTTTTAAACTTGCAGCCCCGTGCCCAACGGGAGTATCTGTGCCCTAACTTTGCACCACCCCTCTGTTCCTCCTCCCCACCCTCTTCATCATTAGGAATGCCACTGGAACATTTTTTCCTCTCTGAACACTGCACAGGTCCTTAATGATCCAGCCCATGTTCAGTTTTCACACAGCTGATTAATAGGAGCAAATCTGCCTGGAGCATTCCTAATGATAAGGAGGGCAGGGAGGAGGGACAGAGAGGTTGTGCCAGCCTAATGCATACACAATCTAAGCCCCGGCCGTTGGACACGGGGCTGCCAGTTTAAAAGTTGTTTTTTAGGACCATAGCTGCGTCACCTGCCAAACGGACCCCAGGACAGATCTTGGATTAAGAGCAGCTATCCGAAGGTACAAGCGGTTTGGGGGGGGGGGGCAGATTGTGGGTACAGAGTCGCTTTAAAAGTGGTACATTTTACAATGGCCCTCTGGACAAGAAGGCCTTGTACACACCAGAGGTGAAGCTAAAAAGCATAAAGTAGAGGAAGAACACTAAAACCAATGTACTTGTAGTAATCCTGCAGAATGCTCGCTCCAATGTAATCAACTAAAGTCTTCTGACAGTGGGAGTTCCATTCAATCCTGTGTCTAATAAGAACTATTCTATTCCTTTTAATAAAAAAACTACTTTTAAAGAGAAATTTTATTCAGCCACTATTCATTTCATTACGAAAGGCCAAAGAACACAGGGTTCTAGGCAGATTAATTTATGCCCATATATTTTCTTAAGCGTTCTCAGAAAATTAAACAAAATGTAAATTTAATTTATATAGCTAGAGTTCATTATACTTTCATTTGTAACTTAAGTAAGTAGACCAAGCATACTTTCTAAAGTTTTTTTTTTATACTTTGGCACTAGTTATTTTAATAAATTGTCTACTGTTAATTCTCTTGGGGAACAGACAATAAGTGTAGGCAGTTGGTTATGTTAGGAGTTGTAGTCCTAATATTATACCAATATTCTTCAACAACTGTCTGATACAGTCTGAAAAGATACATTGTATATTTTACATCTTTCTTTTTTGTTGCTTTAAAATCACAGAAAAGTCATGTTGAAGGTCTGATTTACCAATATTTCATATAGTTCCTCTTCTTCACATTCTTCCGGTACTCGATTCAACAATTCATTGGTTTTCTGTGCATATAAAAATGTAGAAATAATGCAGATTACACAGTTTATCTATATTTTATTCAAGGCTGTCAATGAAGAGGCCTGAAAGCTAAAATGTTTGACCTTTGAGATATTCGTATCTGCTTGACTTATATGTTCCTTAATGTAATCTGGGAACAGCTGTGCCCCAATTATTTCATCTATTTAACTGTGATTCAATACATATAGCATAGACTTAACCTCAACCATAGACATTATAAATGTTTTCCCTCTTGTAAAGAGATGGTGACTTTTATATTCAGGGTTCTTGTACCAAAGGGTTGGTTAAAGGGGTTCTCCACTTTGCTTAGAAGGGGGCCTTCACTATAAGCTGGTCACTAAAGGTCCCTTTCCTAGGTTTCCAAAGCTTTCAGCTGTGATCTATCAGAGAACCTGCTGGACAGCCTTTTAGTCTCCCTGCAGTGCCACCCCAGGGGGTAAATAAACATTACACAATGCCTATCCATATAAATGAATTGTTGGTTTAATGCAAGATGGAGCAGATTCTATAAAGTGAAAGGCACTCTTTATAACTGTATAAATATCATGGACTCCTCTCTGGCCAGGAGATGAATGTCCTGAACATAGAACCCCCAGTACCCCCCTTTCATACCAAGACAACCACTTTAAGACAACAAAATATGGCTTCAAAAACTATTAAAAAATTAATATTTTGTGAATTGTGGAAAGATAATTACTCAGAAAGTCTTAGACCTCTCTCCATTGTATAGATCGTGGAAGTGCCCTATATATCTCCTGTTTATGACTTGGTATAGCTTATTAAACTTGCAATCCCGAATTCACAGGTTTTACCATAGGTGCACTGTGTAGGTCATAGAAAGGGATTATAAGCATGGCTTGAAACCTTCCCTAATAATGTGTGCACCTCAAATGAATTACACTTATAAGAAGCTATAAAAGCACTCCATTGTTGGCGAGAATGTGCTCTTACCAAGATTATCTGCAATTCATCATTGGAGCATTTCACATGATAATTAACCATATCTTGATAAATATCTTTTCGGTTCTCAAGCTTGTTCATTTTGTCATAAGTGTCAGTGTTCAGAACAGACCAGCCTAGAAACTGTGCCAAAGACTGTAAATAAAAGTGATAAGAAGAATAGGAATGAAGTAGATTTGAGAAGAGTGAATAGCAGGGTCGTAGCAATAGAAATATAAAGGTAACCATCACATCTAAGCCATTGTGCTACCTTTCCCATGCATCACATGATTCTATCTGCTTTGGCAGCAGATACCTGGTACTAGTTGTTAGAGATAAGTTTACTGTAACTCAATATCCCCAAGTGTTCTTCAGTGTCAGGTTTACCTAGTGTTTAATATATAATCATAAAATTTGTTTTCTCATTCCAAGTGCATAATATAGTAGGGATATATAAATAAATTATGCTTTTAGAGTACATTTCTACAAATTCAGTCCTACAGCCCGACATGTCTTATCTTGGGCTCCACTTATATTAACATTCCATCCGATTTGATGGTAGGAATAGCGCCAGACAGATGCTATAATAGAACCTTTTTGGATCCCATTAGAGATCAATAGGGAACACTGCATGCTGTAGGTTATATAATAGAGGTAGTAAAGTTTCATGACTTTATTTATAAACAGAAGCCACAATGCAACTCTGAATAGTCATATCTAGTTTTTACACTAATCTAGCATTTGGATAACTTATTGTTTTAAAATACAAAATATGTATGACCCAATATACAGTACATGTAGAATACCAACATAATTCATATCGTTAATTAAAAGTATAGACAACGTGCCCCAATTTTCTGTAATTGCTTTAGTTATCAAGACTTTCAAGAAATGTAGTGTGCACTCACTTCAGTTAATACTTCGTCCATTTCATCAAATGGTTTTCCATCCTTTCTGTTGTAGAATGTGGCAACTCCAACAATTTCTTCCTTTTTGTTGACAATTGGCAGTGAAAGGACATTTTTAATTATCCACCCGGAGTCGTCAAGTGGACCTTTCTATGGAGATAGAAATGAGAACATGTTCAGTTTCTGAATGTTTCTGTTGAACGTATCTTACTGCTGCAAACCATAGGGTAGGGTAAATCTATTATAAAGCCTGATCTTGTAGTGCCTCTAATAAATACGGTGTGGGTGACAGAGGTTGATATTTAGTTATGACCTGTATATGGATAAGATGTCTGGACAAATTCCCCCCTTTGTGTTTCACACATTACTCTTTGGACAACACTACATGATAATAGACTGATGGGAAAACTGCACATTTTAAACTGAAATGGGAAACCACTAACAAACCAATTACAGTCTAGTTTAGGGCATCCTAGGCTTCCTCAAACTCTGACCTCACAGCCAAACTGCACACAAACATAACAGGGCCCCATTTAAATAACATTTTTAGTCTCCAGACCAAACCTACAGCAAAAGGGTATGCAGATATAGTAAAACAAGTTTTGTTTAATATATTTTAATTATTTATGTGTATTCTTTTTTTGCTTTTAGTTTTTCTAAATCAGCATATCATATCTGTGTTTCCAAGTCTTTACCTGAAACTCGAAGTACTCATCAGCACGTGTGTTCATGATATTGCAAATCTGAAAGAAACATATCAATGTTTGATTATCATTTTATACAGATATGTGATGACTGTGAATGAATAGATTAAGGTGTTCTTCAGTAAAACAAAACAGTACTTACCTTTTCTATCCCATACCATTCTACAGTGGTGCAGATCCTCCTGCAGTATCTCGACAATCTTTACAAGCTGGCAGTAATGATGTGCTATATCGGGAGAAGTGGCCTCAATGGTCATGTGTTGGGCTTACTGGCATCAACAAGCAGCACATTATAACTGGCAGCTTGTAAACAAACTAAATATACATCTTTGTTATTCACTTCAGCTTTTTTTGTGCCTGTTTTTTATATTAAATACAATGCTACAATGCTATACATTTAGCCACTAGGTGTCTCATTCATTGAGGCTCCATGACTGGCCTTTAGCAACAGCAAAAAAAAAACAAACAAAAACAAATGTAGGAAGTGATCTTAGTTTGTCCAATGAAGATGAATACTGATTCATAATAATAATAATAATTATAATAATTGCTGCTTCATGTGCTTGTTTCTAATCATTTATAGAGAGAAATCATTAAATGCTTAGAATAATGCTTAGAAACAACTCATGTCTATATACTGTGAGGGTATGTTCACACTGAGTAAAATAGGTGCACCTCCAAGCAGAGTCCGCAGCTGGGGCTCCAGCGCAGACTACGATCAGAATCCCTCTTGCCTCAGTGTGTCAATGGGATGCCTCGCGCCTCCTTTCTCGGCTCAAAGAATTGACATGTCTGTGGCGGGTACTCCGACGCAGAATTCCACCTGTTTTACTTAGTGTGAACGCACCCTAAAGCGTCTACATTTATTATTCTGCTCTACTAGTTCATGTTTTAAAGATATATGTGCAGTGGTTATCATACTTACCAGACCATTTTCTGCAACGTATGTGGGAAGTTTACTAGCCAAAGCCCAATGATCGGCAGGGGGGTTCCTGTCAAAGACATGTCATTAAGCTTTAGTGGTGTAGTGTGCTCTAACTATTACAAAAAATTTAAACTTTGATGAAACAGCTCAATTTCTGAAGTATTTGGACAGTGACTCCATTTTCATAACTAAGGGCCATACTGTATGTGCAGTAAGTCAGCAACGATCTGCTAGATCAGCGCTTGCTTATAGAGCCTAAAAGACAATGTCTGTGCAGCCCTTGCTTTTATAGAAAGTAATAAAGTAAATACTTACCTGTCCACACTCCCTGGTGTCCTCCCGGCTTCTCCTCACCCAAGCTTCTGAACCTTTCTGTGCAGTGACAGGCCACTCAGCCAATTGCTGGCTGAGGTGGGACAACGCCACGGCCAGTGATAAACTGAGCAGCCTGTGTCTTCAGAGATGGCTTAAGAAGCTTCAGCAGTGGCTGCAGTGAGCAGAAAAAAGGCAGCAGGACACCAGAGGGAGTGGAGAGGTAAGTATTATGTTCATTATTTTGTAAGAAATAAGAAAATGATGATCAGTGTTTTCTGTGAATGACTGATAGAGGCTGCAGAAGAAGCCTCTATCAGTCATTTACACAGCAAAGCCCACACACAGACGTGTGAGACTTGCAGCCTGGACATGAGAAGAGGATCAGACATTGGCAATCACCACTAGACCACCAGTGACATGTTTAAAGCCCTTTACAGCCCGTTTTCAGACTTGAAAATGGGATCTAAGGGGTTTAATTCATGCTAGCACAGTGATCTGGCCATGTTGGTTTGAAGCGGCGGCCCTCTGCTACAGAGGGCCACCTGGTGTAACGGGAGGTTGGCTACCGATCTCCTTTTATCCTGGCAGTGCCACACCAATACGTTATTGTATGTCTCAGTGCGGCTAAGGGTTAAATTATCCATCATGCTTGAGTAGTAATAATTTACATTATAATATTTATACATAATTGTTCAAAGACATGTAAAGTGAAATTTATCGTTGTTTCATAAAACTTTTTAGTCATTATAAAATTGAGCAATAGTATTTCCATTAAAACTTACGGAATAACTTTAATCTCTTCCTTTCCGTGCAAAATATAGTCAATCACTTTATAAAATGATATTTCCTGGAAGAGAGAAAGCAAATTATTTTAATTTGGTAAAGAATGATAAACACTTTTAATCGTAATCTTCCAAATAACATTTTTGGCTGAAGTAGGAACCAGTCAAAGACAAACAAATAACTTCTAATATATAAATTAAACTTACAATTTTGAATATTCAGTACATGATGGCCTAATTCTTATCATCCAAAACTTTTGCTTTCATGTATTTGCAGAAACAGAGAGCCCAGGAAATACTGTGCTCAATGGGTTTTGTGCTCTAAATAGATTATTTGTGCATTTGATCTAGTGATCTATGTGATAAGGTCACATGTTAGCGGGTGCAAAGGGGGGCTACAAAGGTCATTAAGGGAATGGGTGGGTTACAGTACCGGGACAGGTTATCAAGCTTGGGGTTATTTACACTAGAAAAAAGACGTCTTAGGGGCGATCTGATTACAATCTACAAATATATGAATGGACAGTACAGAGATCTTTGTAGTGATCTTTTTACTCCTAGGTCTGTAAGCATGACAAGGGGGCATCCTCTACATCTAGAGGAAAGAAGATTTCACCATCAGCATTGGCGCGGGTTCTTTACTGTACGAGCGGTAAGACTGTGGAACTCTCTGTCATATGTTGTGATGGCTGATTCATTAAGTAAGTTCAAGCGAGGCCTGGATGCTTTTCTTGAAAAATATAATATTACAAGTTATGGGCATTAGATTTCTGGTGATCCATTAATCCTGGGATTATACTGATTGCCATTGGAGTCGGGAAGGAAATTACAAACACTGTCTTCAACTAATAATAATTTACTATGATCCTCTTCTTACCCAGATCTTATGTAATCAACTTTGTGCATTTCTGAAATATCCTACTTTCTTGCTTATTACCTGATTAAATTCTTTAGACTTTTCTCATTCTGGTGACCCCTTATGGTTTCCCTTTAAGGTCCCATGTAAAATGCTATGTCATAACAGATTTAGAGGGGGGGGGGGGAGTATTGTTCCTTTTATATTTTTTTCTACACACGAAGGCCTGCATTGGGAAGGGGAGGTGATGATACCTAACAGGGTGATGTCTACATGGTGGGAGAGGAGTTAACTTTCAAGGGGATGCCTACAAGCGACATGGGTTAATTTTTGGGGGATGTCTACATGTGGGGATGCGGCTAATTGGTGTGTGTGTGTGTGGGGGGGGGGGGGGTATTTGTGCACATGGGTGGGGGCTAACTTCCAAGGAAGATGCTTACATTAAGGGCTTGGGGAAACTAACTGAGGAAATACCTACATACAATGGTCATCCTTGGACGGATTAATATTGTAACTTGAGAATCCATTGTATATACTGTTTCTTAGTTATTTATATAAAGTATAAAACTACAGAACATTGGTACATAAGCATTTATATTAGGAAAACACAGAATCTGGGCTTGAAGCCATACTCTGCCATCTGGTGTCCTTGGTCCAGAATATGGGGGCACTTCACCCATGAGCACTGGCCACTGGTCAAAAAATTCCTGTAAAAATCAAAACAAACATTATCAGCAAGATTGTTATAGTCACACTTTACTGGTAAATACTAATATACCAATAGTGTAGGTCACCATGTAATGTACAGTAAGTACAGAAGCAGTCTATGTGTGCAGCAACCTAGAGGTAAACAGCATGTATGTATCTATCTATCTATCTATCTATCTATCTATCTATCTATCTATCTATCTATCGCCACTTGCAAAGACTCCTCTTCCTACCTCTTCTGCTCTCTGGTGCTCCACTTCCTCCCTTTGAGTGTTTTTGGTGATAAACTTCCAAGATGATAAGAGGGCATGTTGCAGGCATTGTGTTCAGACAAAATCACATCCACATGTAATGTCCAATAGCTGCCCGATGTCAGTGCAACATAAGTAACATTGGGCAGCTATTGATCATTGCTTGCAACATCCTCCCGCACCCATCTTGTCTCAGAAGTTATCCCCAGAGATGGTCAGAGGGAGGAAGTGGAGTGTCAGAAAGCAGATTAGGTACTACATTTTCTGCCCTCCGGATAACCCCTTTAAAGGGGTTATCCAGGACTACAAAAACATGGCTTCTTTCTTTCAGAAACAGCACCACCCTTGCTTACAGTTTTGGTGGAGTTTTAAAGCTCAGTTCCATTGAAATAATTATTTCAATGGAACTGAATATTTTACCTATGAGGATAGGAGTGGTGCTGTTTTTGCAAGAAATAAGCTCTGCTTTTTCTAATCGTGGATAACCCCTTTAAGTTCTGTGTCAAAAAAAGAGTGCATAATTTAGGACCTTTTAGAATGAAAAAAACAAAAAAGCAAAAACAAAACACGAAATTGTGGATATACTTAAAGTGACAATGTCCCCCTTTTTGCATTCTGACTTGGCCCTGCCCCTCAATCATAGGCACATAGGCCCCGCCCCCTCACCGACCATTGGAACATACTGGCCTAAAGGTGTAGGCCCCAACCCCTCTAGGTCAGCCCATAAAAATGGGCATTGAGGGGGTGGGGCCTATGTGTCAATGACGTCCCAGAGGGGTGAGGCCAACGGTTGCACTGTGGGTGGGGCTAAGTGCCGCTGTTGCCGTGAAGCCCCGCTCACTTAGCACAATCTGCAGTTGATAAAAGATCACCTTTTACTTGAACAAGCACTATGACATATGATATAAAATAAGGTATGAAAACAGCAAAATGTACCCATTACACCTGTGTAGGGAAGTCAGAATGCAAAAAGGGGGGACAGTGTCACTTTAAAGGGGAACCTTTCCAAATTACAAATCTAACCTGCTGATAGCCCCCTATTGCGCATGAGGTGCCGAGGAGGAAGGTATGTCTCTTAACTTCCTTCTCTGTGCCATTCTTGTACTGCTAGCAGTGTAATCTTTGGTCCAGAGCTGGCCCACCCGCTCCATTGATTATCATTAGAAGGAGCGGGGCAGTGCTCCTAATGGTGCTCCGGACCAAGCTCCACTGCTAACAGGGGACTATTAGGAGGTTTGATTTGTTTAAAAATGAAGACTTGACAAAATGTATACTAATGTTTATCATTCATTAACCTTTGTCTTTGTCATGTCAAGCAGCCCCACAGAGTATCTATCACAGTTAAGGAAGGCGCGGACTGTATAAAGGGCTTTGTGAAACTGTCTCTCAATGTCAGTAAGTTCTTCGAAGACCTTGTTGGCTGACCACAACAGTATCTATCGAAAAAAAAGAGAAAGAGAAAAGTTAGAAAATGTTCGAAAATAAGAATATTCACTGTAAATGATGTGGCGATACAATTGTGGTCCCTGTATACCAAACTGTACCCAAACTACATATGATGTTGTGGCAATGTTGAGATAATCCTTCTCTGATGAAAGCTTCAAAGCAAAGAGCAGACCACCAGAGGTCTGACTGTTAAAGGTACCCATACACATCAGTGAAAGGTTGGCCAAACCCGCAGACTGGTCAAATGACAAATGTGTATAATGGCATAATTAGCTTTCCCTACTGCCTGGTTGCTATGGTAACTTATTTTAAGGCTGTCAGAAATTACTACCCCTAAATCATTCTGTTCGCAAGACTTTGCCAACACAGAACTGCTGATACGATACTTGGATTAAAAATTCCTTTTCCCCAAGTGCATTATTTCACATTTGGAAACATTGAACAGCAGTTTCTATTGTTTCGACAACTTTTCGACAACCTATTGCACAATATCGTGTCATTAGTAGAGATGAGCACAACTCAAACATGCTTGAGTACGATCATTCAACATTTGATTACCGGTGGCTGAAGAAGTTACATCCAACTTCTGCAGCCACCAGTATTCAAATACTGATTGATCTGACTTGAGCATGCTGGAGGTACACTCATATCTCATCATTAGCAAACAGACAAACTTTATCTACCAAACCTTCTTCTATGTCACTTAAAAATATTACAAAGAATATAACAGACCCCCACTGATCTGATATGAATGGGTTTTCTCGAGGGTAGACAATAAATTGTTACAGGCTACCTAATTCCTTTAGAGTGTCACTGTTGTAGGTGATTTTAAGAAACTTTGTAATTGGGTTTTTTAAGGCAAATATGCCATTATCTGCATTCAAAAAGACTTTCCCCAGGTCCCCCCCTCTCCCTCCTCTCTCTCATTCATTGCTCATTATCAGGAAATCTCGACTGTTTTACATCAGTCATGGCTTGTGTAACTTATGAAGAGGGGAGGAGGGAGGAGGGAGATTAGTTGCCAGCAGAGAGCAGAGAACAAAGGATTACACAGCTGGACCTGTGTTAAAGCTGTATTCAGGGGTCAGAGAGGTCAGTGCTGACTTCAGAGGAGATAGCCTGGTGATGTAACTGTAAATTAACTCTTTGTTGTTCTGTTGTGGTGCCTCATCTCTCCCCTCTCCAAAGAGAACAATAAAGACAGGGGGATAGCAACAAAGTTTCTTAAAATCGCCTGTACTATTGATTTCTGCAAAAAAAATTTAACTACAGTGACACTTTAAGCTGAAATAAGGTATTGCCAGAGCAAGAGGCCCACATTTTTGGAAGTTCTCCATAATGTCTAATACAGGGGGGACACCCTGTATTATGTTTATATACCCTTTAGAACAGCTTTAGCTTTGGCTGTCAAGGTATGATGGGAATTGTAGTTTTGTATCAGCTGGAGAGCCTGAGTTTGACACCTGTGCTTTAGAAGGTATATGAACAGAAAGCATTTTTGTGAGACAACCCTTTTAATGTTTATTTGGGAGGCATTTGGTGTTTTTAGTGCATAGAAGATATAACACTGAATATGATAAATTTACCCATTATTGTTCTATTACACCATATTTACATACCTGGCCTCTTCTAGTTTCACAATTGTGAAGGTAAGATAGATGATACACCTTGAGTATCAAATTGGCAAAATTGAGGTACTTAAGGAACAGCTAAAAAGGAAATATAATGTTCATGTTAATTCCTGTTCTGGTGAAAATAATAAATAAATAAATAATAAATAATAATAATAATAATAATAATAATAATAATAATAATAATAATAATTAAAACACTCCAGGAATGAGGGTCATTCAATGAGAAGGTAGGGTTGAAACACGAGAGCTTGAAGGTGTCTGCAGCTCATTTTCAAGTAAATTTGCTAAGAATGGCTTTCAGATATTTTTCTGTTGCCAATATCTCCTCTATAGAGCTTAATGTGCATAGGAGTGCCACCTATAGACTGTAGTTTTCTGCAGTCCTATACTATACAATCCTATCAGACAAGAACAAAATGAGGATTTTCACAGCAACACCAACCATCTGTTGGAAAATGTATGCCTACTATATTAAGTCTGAAGCAGACAGGTGCACTGAAGTGGTGCAAAACAAAGATGGTGCCTCATTTCTCTAATAATATCATAAGATACCAGTACCACATCTGGCTTTCAGCATCAAAATTTGATAATATGGAAAGTATTGTGTAGTACAACCCCAATTTAAAAAAAAGTTGGGACATGTCTACCATTGTCTGCTCTAAAGGGGTACTCCGGCACTTTAAAACTTTTTATCTAGTGCTGCGCTTATATAAAACATAATAAACATCTTATTCTTAAATCTCCACACTCCCCTGGTGTCCTCCTACAGCATCTCCAGGTCCTCTGTTGACTGCAGCTGCTGCAACTTTCAAGACAAACATGTCTTGGCAGTAACAACCCACACAACCAGTCACTTACTGAGATGGGACAGCACAGAGGCCAGTGATTGGCTGAGTGGGCTGTCACTGCTAAAATGAGTCCATCCACAGTGAGTGCTGTCAGTGAGGGACCTGGAGACACCACAGGAGGACACCAGGGGAGCATGGTCAGGTAATAATAAGTTGTTAATTATGTTTTTTTATAAGGGCAGAACCATATATAAAGTTTTTATCTACATTTGGAAAGTGGAGTTTTAGGAATGAAATGTACTTAATGTGCTCAATTTCTAAAAACTGAACTGTCCTATATTTTGTTTTTCTCTGTTTATTCCTGTGGAAGGTTACATTGGTTATTCAGTACTTCTAAGGTTAGACCTCTAGTCTACATCTCCGGTTTTCCCATTCTTGTCCCAGGTGATTTGCGCAACTTCAACAAATAGGATATAACTGTCATAACACTTTTCACTGTCTGAGCCGCAGTGGAATGAAATGGGAAAACTGTTATTATGGTAAGGTTACTGCGCTACTCCACAAGTAGACAATATTCATGCAGATGAAGTTGTAAGGTAGTGCTCTCTCTTCCTTCTTCTCTCTCTCTCTCTCTCTCTCTCTCTCTCTCTCAATCTAATTAAATGACACAAAAATGGAATATGATAAAACAGGTGTAATTGTCTTTACCTCTTCATCTGTACTTGTAAAATTGCCGCCATTATTTTTGTTAACAGCCATTATTACAGCCACCACGTCTTTTCCGTTCATTATAGGGGCAGCCAATATGGTCTTTGTGGCATATTCAGTAAGGTTATCTACGAAACTGCAAAAGTGGGTGTTCTAAGGAAAAAGATATATATAAAAATTTTAGAAATATAGTTTTCATCTACTTTTCATTAAAAAAAAAAAAAAAAAAAAAAAATATATATATATATTTGTTTTACACAACCTAAAACATTAATAATAAGGAACCAATAAAACCGTAATTTTACTAAATTGACAGAGCAATAGAATAGCCCAATATTTATTTACCACATGTGGCCCAAGTGAGCTTTCTGGTTGATAAAAATCCTCAGAATACACCCTGTAACCCCTGAAAGCCTGTACTTTACCTAAACAATTACTGATAGGGCAGTAAGTATGGATTATTGGCATGGATTATAAGTATAGATGGGCGAAGCATGATGAGCTGCAAATTTGGGAAAAATTTGCCTCGTCAACTAAGCAAATTTTCCCCAGTTTTGTTACGAAAATTCCCAAAAAACATGGTGACTGCAATGGTGGACGCACATGTTTTCATGCTTTTCATTGAATTGGCAGATGCAGGACATTATCCCTTTGCTTACTCTCCCGACCATGACTCTGCTTCCTCCCAAACTACATAGCCAACTGCTCCACACCGCCATCAACTCCCCATCAAACCTGTTCCAACCTATGTAAATCACCCCTTCCATTCCCAAGCATCATTTAACATTTAACACCGCTGATCCACCTGCGTCCACTGCTGTCCATGGAGAAAAGGTAAGTATACACGGCTAATCTATCAATGTCCACTGCTGTCCTAGGAAAAAGGACAGCTGTTTTACGAAACATTACTCTGTAATAGTCACACTATTGTAGCTTCAATGGTTAAGCAGTTTTATTACAATTTGTCAGAAATCGATCCTTGAAAATTTGAGAATTGCTGCCGAAATTCTCACTAAACGAATTTTTGCTGATTTTCTCATCTTTAATAATAAGCATTAATCACTTCATTGTTGCTAAATGGAGGCACTGACAAAGCATTATGCCCCTTGATTTTACCATTGCCATGGTGTCCATGTTTCTGACCCTCCATTAATTCAATCTGATTGAATGAATTCAGTGCTCCCTGATAAAGTCAATGGGACATAGAAGATTGACCACTTCTAGTTTAAAAGTAAGTTTTCATTTTCAGTTTTTCCTTCCCTAGAGTTTGTAAAGAATTTACTTAAAAGGCCATGCTCACAGAAGCAAAAACTGAGCCAAAAATTCCACCTTAAAATCAGCACAGAATCTGTAGTTATTGATTTTTTTGGGCACTTTGTAGCAGAATCACATGGATAAGAAAAACACAACACTGTTTTTCAATTTTTCAACTTTTCTCTTTTCTGTGTTAAAATCCATATAGGTTTTACCTCTGTGAAGTAGTTCCATACCAGAGTATTGTCCCTGGTAATTGCAATACCAATTGTTACCAGCAGATGACATACTCTGACCATTTTCCTTTTTCAATACTAATGTTTTTCCAATATTATCAGATCATTTGTAGTTGTCTAGAATCTAGAAAGTTCAGGCTTGGCCTCGCTACACTGGTATCTAATTGGTTTAGTAAGTAATCTCATCTAACTTAACTTGTGATGAATATTGTAGGTAAATAGCTTCCACCATACTAGCAAGTAAATAATAAATAGTAATTTGCAGACAGTACATTGTTGCTATACAAACAGTGTCATTATAACAGCAGTCTGGAAGGACCGTTCAATGTCACAACAGTACAAACATTACCTTTATTGACATATAAACACCACTATGGTAAGGAAAATCTTCAGGTGACACAGTGTACCAGGTACCTTGTATCCCCTATGTTAGAAAGGGTCTGTTAAAGGGGAGAATCTTTCCCACAACTGATGTCAGAAAGTTGTTTTACAGATTTGTAAATTACTTCTACCAAAAAAATCTCAAGTCTTCCAGTTCTTATCAGCTGATGTATGCCATGCAGGAAATGGTGTTCTCTTTCCAGTTTCCCAGTGTACTATGCTTCCACCTCTGTTCATGACAGGAGCTGCCAGAGCCGGAGAGGTTTTCCAAGAGGATGTTACTGCTCCGAACAGTTCCTGACACAGACAGAGGTGGCAGCAGAGAGCACTATGTCAGACTGGAAAGAATACACCAATTCCTGCAGGACATACAGCAGCTGATAAGTACTTGAAGGCTTGAGATTTTTTTTTAATAAAAGTAATTTTAAAATCTGTATAACTTTCTGATAAAATTTAATTTAATACATTTGTATCTTTACTTTCAAACAAATGTGAATACTTTCAGAAAGAAAACATAGAATGTAGATATTACATAGCAATAAGGAACAAGATCTCGATATGGACATAAGCGATAAGTTAACACAATAAGTAGGTGAGGGGGAGAAGCCAAGGAATGGGTAAATAATGAACACTGCTAGAACATAGTGTAGAATATGTCCAGTAAGGAAGCACTGTGGATAAAGGGATATGGGCGAATACTTGAAATCAATATTTATGAGTAAGCTAGAGTTTTTCAGAAGGACCTGGGTCAAAGAGTTGCTAGATAAAAATGAGGATGGGCCAGCTTGATCCACAGTCCACGGTACCTCACAATCTTATCAGATCACACTCATGCTTCCACACTGCCGAAAAGCAGAGGGGACAGAATAGAAGGAGAAAATAGTCTTTTCTAGTTAGTGTGGTACAGGGCCGGCTGTCTGCTGCCTGTGTTATATGTGGTGTGTGTGTGTGTGTGATGGGCTGGCCGGTTACCTGCACTACTGGCTGCTACTATCTGATGCTGAATCATCATCTGATCCGACCCCCATCATCTTCCTCCTCCTCCTCTGTCCCATGCACCTGGCCCTAGGGTCCTCCTGTGGATGATGGCCTGGCTGGCTCCGCTTACTGACACCTGGGGTCTGAGGTGAAGAAGAAGGCCGCAGGCGAGACTGTGAGAATACGGACAGCACAGCAGTGTGTGCTGGGGAGCAGAAAGAAGAGGCTCAGCAAGCATCAGAAAACAGTGCAGAACCCTGTTGCCTATTAAGTTATTAACCACTGCAGTAGCCTTATTGGTTCTCATATAGTCATGGACCATGGGGGAGGGGGCTGATGCACCAGTGTCAGTGACTTTATTGACCCCTGCAATACCCTTATAGGTTCCCATATGGTCATGCATCACAGGGGGTAGGCGGGTGTTGGGGCTGATGCACCAGTGTCAGTGACTTTATTCATCCCTGCAGTACCCTTATAGGGTCCCATACAGTCATGGATCGCTTGGGGGGAGTTTGAAAGAATATGCAAGTAACACAGTAGTGTAAAACTGACCTTATTTTGATGCATTACTATGCGAATATTGGCAAATTTTGTAAGCTGGTAGGATTTGCTTTTTGGTCCCCGTCTGGCCCTGAAAAAAGTCTTTTCAAAGGCCAGCATTCAAGGAAAACATTTGCAAATTGAAAACTATATGCAAAGGGATGATAGGAAATAGAGGGGGATAATTTATGGAACATATTCAGATTGGGTTTTAGTTAATAGCGGGGGACCTCTTTAGTCAGTATTAGATCCTCTTCTTTCTTTTTTTTTTTAAAGAATTTATTTAAATTTTTTCCATGTTATACAAAAACCAACAAACAGGCACAGTCCGCCCGACATATGCAAAGTAAGAGGACACCATCAGGAAATACAAAGTGTGGGATGGCTTAAAGCCCCGGAGAACGGTACAGGGAGCAGTGCAGTAGGTGTAAATCTTGAGGGGAGGTATCTGCCACAAAGGCAAAAGTATGTACGGGTGGAGTTTTGACATAACACAAAGACCTGACACACAACCACATATACACAGTCATCCACACAGAGGCACAGCGGCACAGCAGCAACCCCCCCCCCAAAGGACTTCAAGAGAGTTAGACATCTACCGTCTCATCAAACATAAGCCAGTGTATACACATTTTCTTGAATTTCTTGGGGCATTTGATCCTCTTCTTTTTAATATATTTATTAATTACCTTTATAGTGGGGCTACATCTCTATATTTGTAGATGATACTAAACTGGGTAAAGTAATCAGCACAGAGGAGAATAATATCATATTAAAGAGGAATTTGGAGAGGCTGGAGGCTTGGGCGGAGAAATGGCAAATAAGGTTTAAATTGGATAAATGTAAGGTTATGCTTTCAGGCCATAGAAATTATAAGTACAGTTATGTGCTAAATAATAAAACACTGGGTAAAACTGCTTCCAAAAAGGACCTGGGGGTATTGGTGGACAGTAAACTCAACTTTAGTGATCAGTGCCAGGCAGCAGCTGCCAAGGCTAATAAAATAATGGGATGCATCAAAAGAGGTATAGATGCTAAAGATGAGAACATAGTTTTGCCTCTTTATAAATCACTGGTCAGACCACATATGGAATAATGTGTACAGTTTTGGGCACCGGTATATAAGAAGGACACAGCTGAACTGGAGCAGGTACAGAGGAGGGCGACCAAGGTCATTAAAGGAATGGGTGGGTTACAGTACCCTGCTATGTTTAGCATCACATGTGAAGCATTGTTCTAGTATACTTTCAACAATTCATGTAGTGTTGTGTTGGACAAAAATGATAAAGAAACATCCAGAGATTTCCAAATCCACAGTGTTTTCAGTACAGTATGTCATACGGGAAAGGTTTTTAAAAAATCTGCACGCTAATGTTTTTGCCTTGTGTAAAGATGAAGGTTCCCCTCCCCCCTAATTTTTCTGTTCCTGTAATAGTTACTGAACCATGACATCTATAATTGCGGCTTATTATACTTATTATTGTGTTACCATTGCAGACTCTCCAGCTTCCTTATCGTAGTTTGTATCCTTCCTTAAACCTTTCGGATATTTCAGGGAATTGACCAAACTGCATATTGTAATTGATGTTCATTATGATACTTACTTGCCTTATCTGTGAAAGTGAATAAGGTGCAGAGCCTGGAGAATTTAAAGTTATATTCATATTGAACATGCTACTATACAGTTTTTTTTTTAAAGATTCATTATAATTTGTAATTTATTAATTTACAGTAAATACAGTAAATACAGTAGTGGTGGTCTAACTTAACGTAAGCTTTCTTTCTTTTTTTTCTCTATTTAATTTATTATGGGCTCCTAACAAACTACAATAGTTCCACCTTCCACCCCAAAATATATAATTGAGCCTCTGTTTATTAAGGGCCTTTTGCATGGACCCTCTAACAGTAAAAACACTCAATCAATGCAGGAAACCTCCATTTTTATTTCCTAGACCTTTGACATCATATCATCAATTTAGGGATACTATCTTCTACCCCATACTCCTCTTCCTTAAACCCTATAGGAAATAATACGATCCCTTAATGGGAATTACACTTCCCTTCAACTAATACATTATTTTGGATTCTACTGAAACTATTTTTTAATGCTTATTGTTTCATCTTTGTTTTTTGGGATGTATGATAGCAAATATGCCAACACAGGCCTGAATGCTTACATCTGTTACCATGCAGCAATTTTATATGTATACCATTGTTGTGTATTTTCTTGTTAAAAAGTCAGTAAAAATTGATTTAGAAAAGGTGACTTATACACTGTTGTTTTTTTTTAACAGTTTAAGGCCCCGTGCAGACTACGAAAGAGACCGGCCGTTCCGTGACCCGGCCGGTCTCTGAAAAGATCATCCGGATGATCTTTGCAGCCGCATCCATGCGCGCACGCATCTGAACTCCCCACAGCACACTATGGAGCGTGTGGCCAGAGCTGCTCACTCCATAGTGTGCACTGACAGAGTTTTCACTGAATAGCGGCCACAGAAAACTGACATGTCAGTTTTCTACGGTGCTGCGAAAGATCCCGGCTGCAGCGTATACTATGTGTATATGCTCCGGCCGGGATTCCATAGAAGACAAGGCAACGTATATTTTTGTAAAAAGTATGGCCGTTGTTGCCGATTGCAACAACGGCCGTACTTTTACGAAAATATACGTTGTGTTAACTTAGCCTAAGGCCACGTTCACACGCTGTATGAACATTAGCTGTTGTTTGACACTTGTCAAACAACAACTGATGTCTCAGATGTTCACCCGGCCGATTATCGCATTATCGCCCTGGAGAACATCACTTCATTTTAATTGGAATGCGGGCACATTCTGGTGTGCCCACACTCCAATTAGCCATAGAGAACAATGTAAAGTAAAGCCAGGAGCCGTACTTTTCATTGTATGCACAGGCTATCTTGTATGGCCACTGTTCACTGAATTGTGGCTGCTCAAAATAGACCTGTCAGTTATTTTGTGCAGCCAAAGAGAACAATGGCCGTAGTGTATGCAGTGTGTATACACTATGACCTTTGTTCCATACAATCTAATGTAATGCCACACTGTCAATAAACAGCAATCTGCAACAATGGCCGTTGGTTACTGTAAAATTATGTACTGTGAACATGACCTAAAGGTACATTTACATGCAACAAGCCTATAGCCCTGCATTCTTGCATGAGATTTTAATTCTGCTGTGAGAATGTAATGGCAGCTTTCTTTAACTAACTTCCATGCTGTGGCGGTAAAAATAATAAAGACACCAAATATTAAAGGCACCATGCTTACTTTCCCCCCAGTGGCTTATGCTTAAAATTTCTCACCTATTCTGTAGTGTACACATGACCTTACTGGCATGGCATGGAAGTAGTTAAAGGTGAACTCGGCTCTTTTCGTCGCTCCATAGGAATGAATAGAACCACGGGTCATGTGCTGTACCCATAGCTCTATTCATAACAGAGCTGGCGGGGCAAGATATGGAGATCGACCGGGGGTACAGAGGTCGGACCTCCCATGATCTCCTACTTTTCCCCTACCCTGTGGATAGGTGAAAAGTCCATTTTTCCTGGAATACCCCTTTGGGTCTGTATAAAAGCAGACTTACACTTGATCCAGGGCTGCCATTTTTCTGTAGGTAGTTAATGCATTTACATTTATAGGAATTATCACCTAGACGTACAGTATCGCTCTTCTCTGGGAGACCATGGTTACATAGAAACAGTAATGGACTGAAATATATCGGAGCCAATGAAACTGTGATTGTAAAAGGTTCACTGTCAATTTCCACAGAACATGTGCAGGCACTTTGGTAGGCTAGTCAATCATTGAAGTTACATTTTGCTTTGTTGACAGAACATAATATCCTGTATACAAACCAAGTGCTATATACAGTAATTTGGACATAGGAAAAAAGTGGAAAAAAAATTATTTTAGCATATAACACTGCATCTATAATACTAATCTGTATCATTTACATGAGAACAGAACGCCCCGCTGCACCCATCACCTAGAACAATTGTGTGCCCTGTCACTTCAGCTTGGAAGAAAAATGTCACCTAGCGGCTAAAAAAATGTTGCATAAATTAGGCCAATCATTTAACACCATGGTGTCTAATAAATATTAGAGCTTCCTTGTGTTATTATACAGCACACATGGTATGCTTTATTACCTTCAAGAAATACTTTCATACAGTTTACAGTCTGGAATTTATAGCAATATGGAAATAACAAATTAAGCTTTGTAACCAGCTGCTGGCAAGCTAAAGCGGACGGCTAAATCAACTTGTACCTCTAGGTTAATCTAGGACTGTTCTAATTAAATTAAGATTAAGAGATTAGCAGTGCCTATGTTTATTCTTTACATAAGTATGAGAACACTACAAGTGTCAAAAAGATATTTAAGACACTTAAAAGGTACTGTAGGTTTAGTTTTTTAAAGGTTTGATATGTGTCATCTAACACTGTACTGTTCTTCACTCCATCTTTAGCAACAGATTTAGAACTTTTATGATTTAAAGGGGTGTTCTGACGTAAATGAACTTATCCCCTGTGCACAGGATATGGGATAAGTGTGAGGTTGGAAGCACCCCCGCCCCCACAGCCCGATCTGTTTTAAATGGATTGGCAGTTCACTCTCTATGGCACTGCTGAAGAGAGCCAAGCATTGTACTTGGTTACCTCCTGCAGCTGCATAGACAATGTATGGTGCGGTAGCACATACTGTATGCTCCACTCAGAGCAAAGGAGTTGGATAAGTTAGTTTAAAGGGGCACTACAGTAAAAATAAATAAATGTTTTCTAATCAACTGGTGTCAGAAAATTAGTCAGTACTTATCAGCTGCTGTATGTCTTGCAGGAAGTGGTGTATTCTTTCCAGTCTAACACAGTTCTCTTTGCTGCCACCTTTGTCCGTGACAGGAACTGTCCATATCAGGAAAGGTTTTCTGTGGGGATTTGATATTGCTTTAGACAGTTCCTGTCATGGGCAGAGGGGGCAACAGAGAGTGTCTAGACTGTATAGATTGAAAAAAAAAAAACACTTCCTGCAGGACATACAGCAGCTGATACTGGTACTGGGAGACTTGAGATTTCCTCTTTAAGTCAGATTTCCCCTTTAAAGAGGACCTGTCAGGCTCCCCACCCCCAGATAGATCCCCTTATACCTACCTTATGTCGCCGAGTCCCGCTGCCGGAGCCGGTCCCGGGACGGAGATATCCCGGTGAGAAGCCGGCGTGCGCGCTGTGGAGATGAGTCCAGCGTCCATAGAGAATGAATGGAGCCGGACTCATCTCTGCTGCGTGCACGGCTCCATTCATTCTCTATGGATGCTGGACTCATCTCCACAGCGCGCGCGCCGGCTTCTCACTGGGCTATCTCCATCCCGGGACCGGCTCCGACAGCGGGACTCAGCAACATGAGGTAAGTATAAGGGGATCTATCTGGGGGTCGGGAGTCTGTCACCCCGGCGCGGGGGGTGACAGGTCTCCTTTAAGTTAGAATATTCCTTTAAAGAGGACCTGTCACCCCCTCGTGCCGGGGTAGAGCCCACCCCCCGGTGGAGACCCTTATACTTACCCCGTGCACGAAGTCCCGCTCCTGGACCCGTTCCCGTTTCCGAGATATCGCCGTCGAAAGCCCAGAATGAATGGAGCTGTCATTCTCTATGAGCATCAAACTCATCTCTGATATGCGCGCGCTGTGCTTCCGCCGGCGACTTCTTGGCAGCGGGAGCAAGTCTAGGAGTGGGACTTTGTGCACAGGGTAAGTATAAGGGTCTCCACCGGGGGGTCGGCCAAGCTCTGCCCCGGCACGGGGGGTGGCAGATTCCGTTTAAGTAATAGTAAATAGTGAAAGTGTCAGATCCCAGAATTAGCACCCTAGAACTGGTATACATCTGTTGTACCACACTTGTTTAGTTTTTTTTAGACACCTTTTCTTGTTTTACCTTAACAGTAGGGCATGGCTTACAGACGAAAGGAAGGGTAACTGAGTGGGAACATAGCTTGAGTTTCCATAACATGCACAAACGTTTTGTCACAAACTAGTGGTGAAAAGTAATTAAAATATTACAAGGCAAACAGTTAGACAATATTTTCTAAAGATAGGTTGCTAGGGGCAACTGAGCCAGTTTCACTTTACACCATGTTTGCTAAATCTCCCCCAATATATGTATATGTTAGACAAGATTAGTCATTTTGGTCATATGTGTTTTTTTATTTAGAGTATCACACAGGCTCCACATTATTGAGTGAACTAATGCTGCGTTTACACGAAATGATAATTGGCCCGATCGTACGATTAACGATGTCGGAGTAACAATTTTTTTTTCATAACGATCAGCGCTTAGACGGTACGATATATCGTACGGAAAAATCGTTTTGCGATCGCACGCCCGCAGCCCGGCCCCCCACTCGCAGCCCGGCCCCACGATCAACCGCAGCCCTCTGTGCCGCCCCGATCGCCACCCCCGCCGCCGCTCCGATCGCCACCCCCCCCGCCCCCGCTCCGATCTGTTTACACAGAACGATCGGCGAACTTTTTGCGAACAACGATTTGATCGTTCGCTGCCTTTACACGTACGATTATCGTTCGAATTCGTTATCAAGCAAATTCGCCCGATAATCGTTACGTGTAAACGCATAATAGTACAATATTAAAAGGCTCATCTCCACATAAAACACTATTCTCTAGCACGGGATAGAAGATAACTAGCTAATTGGGGAAGTCTGACTGCTGGGACGCCTTCCAATACCAAGAATGGAGGTCAAATGTCCGCTGAATGAATGGAACCACAGTGCACATGTGCAGCCAGCTCTCCATTCATTTATAATGGGGCTTCAAACATTGCTGATCTCAGCACTTGTCAATGTTAAGAGGCCCCAGAGAGAGAAATGAGCTCTGGCTGCACATGTGCACAACTGCTCTGTTCATTTGGGGGATGTTCTGAGGATTGGTGGGAGTTCCAGCAGATGGACCCCTTATAATATAATTTGATGTTGGGATAACTGATTTAAAAAATTCTGTCATAATAGTATCATCTATTACAGGGGTAGGGGACCTTGGCTCTCCAGATGTTGCAAAACTACTACTACTCCCATCATGCATGGACAGTCAAAGCTAAAGCTTTTCCCCCAATACTGGAACTAAAAAAATAAGTGTTAAATTAATCTTTATACTTCTCCTCCCTTTATGGTTAAATTTTTCTGCAACTTTACTTGAAAAAAAAAAGCTCCAAAAACTTTGCGTCTTTACAACAGATTACCAGTAGGTGGCAATGTTTTCCATTAAATGGTTATTCAATACTACAGAGTTACAGGAGTGATATAATTATCAGATTGATGTATATGACACATTCTCCACTTTGGAGTTACACTCAGCTAAATATTAAGCGATTGCACTTACATTACATTACAACTTACATTAGCAAGTTCTATTTAAAGGGCTTTTCCTCCCGAAGCTTAAACAATACCATACATTAGAAATTCAGAAATTCAAGCTATAGCCAAAGTTTAATGAAGTTCTCTTTTTTGTATTTACAGCATTGGACAAACATCTGTGGCTTCCACAGCGTGTATTCTCACTACCATATTACTCGCACTGCAGGATGCCACATTTAATATCACATCCAAACATCTTGTATAATTACAGACAGGTAACTATAGCATGCTGATACCTTTTAGAATTCCTTCTTTAGGGAATGTTCAAACTTAAATTTACTATCACAGAATAGGGGAAACGTAGGTGGTCATAGGGGTCCGACCTCTGTACCCTCGCAGATCTTTGTATCAGGCGCTGCCTGCTCTGTTATGAATAGAGCCGGGGTTGGCATGCGACCCGCAGCTCTATTCATTCCTATGGAGCACACACAAAGAGCCGAGTACAGTGCTCTTTCGGCAAACTCGGCTTTTTCCGTCACTCCGTAGGAATGAATAGAGTTGCAGGTAGTGTGCCGGATCTGCAGCTCTATTCATAGCAGCGCTGTCAGAGCCCAATACAGAGATCAGCGGGGGGGTTCAGAGGTTGGACCCCCACAATCTCCTACTTTTCCCCTATCTTATGGGGGGGGGGGGAGAGTGAGTTTTTCATGGACAATCTCTTTAAGGCTATGTTCACACAACGTATGAAATTAATAGCAAACCACAGAGAAACTGGACAGAATCTGAAAAGAATGATGATGGTTGATTAGAAGCAAAGAGGAGGACGGAAGTGAATGCAATATACATAGATGGAGACAAAAATGTGATCTGGTGGTGGTGAGGGGAAGCAAAATAAAAATAATAAAACTTTAGGACTTTTTCTTCAAAGGTTGTCCTTCGCTGGGACCTGGAGAATTGTGCACCAGACAAACAATTCTGCAGGAAGTCAGGTGGTACCCAGGATGACTGATGACTATTACCCAAACCTTCTGTGCTGCTATAAGAAGCCATTCCCCACCAGAGCATGCCCTGGCACTACTAGGCCTTTTTCAGGTATTCCTTCTGACCCTTCACAACTTCATATGTACAGTCTGTACACCACCCTTACCTACATATAATTTGAGAGCTGTCACTATAGTTTGAATCAAAGGTTTTTCACAGGTTTACTGATTCCTTAAGTGTAAGGGCTAGTTCACACGGAGTAAAAGAGGAGGAATTCCACAACGGGGCTCTCCACCGCGGAATCCCGCCAGCCTCCATGTCATACAGGCTGTCATACAGACATGTCAATTCTTTAAGCGGAGAGCAAGGAGAGCAGAGGCATGCGAGCCCTCCCATAGACAGCCTGTATGACACGGAGGCTGGTGGGATTCTGCGGCGGAGAGTTCCATTGCTGAATTCAGCCTTTTTTTACTGCGTGTGAACTGGCCCTAACAAGTTAATAACTTTTCGCAACAGCACATACAACATAGAGAACAGTTTCATTTTATATATCTTTTGGTCACTCTATTGCAGACTTAACAAATCTATACACTCCTGTCTGCGTTCCCCTGATGTCCTCTTCTGCGTTTCCAGCCGCCTCCAGCCCCGTCAGGCAATCACAGACTGAGGGACAGAGCCACGGACAGTGATTGGCTCAGCGGTCTGTCACTTTTGAAACACAATCACTGGCTGCAGTGCTGTCCTTTCTTGGTCATTGATTGGCTGAGTGGGCTGTTACGCTCAGCCAATCACTGACTGACTGAGAAGGGACAGCGCTGCAGCCAGTGATTAATAGAAAACAACAAACAAAAGGAGTGTGGTACCCCAGATAAGTGTCATCCAAAAAATGTGCTAAAAAATGTCCAATGTTAGTAAAACAAGGAAGTTTATTGTACATAGCACATAAATGACACGTTTTAGGGCTCTATACCCCATCCATCAGATACAAAAAGTGCACTAATGATCATTGGTGGGCAGAACCCCGACAGATCAAAACTAGAGATGAGCGAACCTCAAGCATGCTCGAGTCCATCCGAATCCGATCGTTCTGCATTTGATTAGTGGTGGCTGCTGAAGTTGGATAAAGCCATAAGGCTATGTGGAAAATATGGATATAGTCATTGGCTGTATCCATGTTTTCCAGACAACCATAGAGCTTTATCCAAGTTCAGCTGCCACCGCTAATCAAATGCAGAACGATTGGGTTCGGATGGACTCGAGCATGCTCGAGGTTCGCTCATCTCTAATCAAAACCTTTGATGTGTCTCTGCTACATGTCAAACGTTTTTTTCTTGTAATGACAGGGACATTTTATTCTGTGTTTTTGCTATTCATGTCTGATCTATAGATTGAATTTTTGTTAGATTCTGAAAAACACTTTTACAATGTAAATTCTCCTGCTCCAGCTGATTAGCGGAGACCTTGTTCAGTCACATAAGAGGACTTAATGTTAACCAAAACTATAGAACGTGATATGAGAAGGAAGTCTACCTCAGTTTAGTAAGCTAAATACTTGCAAAGTTACATGGCATATTATAGAAACTTGACCCATAACCTTATACTGAAAATGAAGCCACGCTTTTATCTGACAAGCAATTTTATTCACAATGTCAGCAATGTACTCTGTGAGGAAACATTATATAGACTTGCAAATAATGTCAAGTTAACTTTCTAGTTAATGTCTTAGCTCATCATACTCTTATATTTTTATGAGAAGTCTACATAGGAATAATAGAATAATTAATGTAATTTCTAAATGCAAATGAGGTCCGTTATACACTGAAAGAGGGCCCGGTGGAAAGATATCTCTTCCCCCCCTCCAGGCGACGCAC
Organism: Dendropsophus ebraccatus; assembly: GCF_027789765.1. Taxonomy (NCBI): domain Eukaryota; kingdom Metazoa; phylum Chordata; class Amphibia; order Anura; family Hylidae; genus Dendropsophus; species Dendropsophus ebraccatus. The sequence continues at coordinate 69,678,095 of NC_091454.1, forward strand.
GCTTTCTCTTCTTTGTAACCCCACCTTCAGTTTCCTGCCTGGTCCGGCTTGGTTCTGCGGCCTGTTTTTAAAAGGTGAACTGTTCCTCACTGACATCCACAGTCAGTCTCTAATGCTGCATAGAGCAGACTATGAGTCTGCGTAGTAGAACTAATACTCCCCTCTGATGATGGTGCTCGAGAACAAGCTGCATGAACGATCTTTGCATTGTTCGTGCGGCCATGGAAACTGACAGCACAGATATGCATATATTTGTGCTGTCGGTTTCCAGATCACACTAGCAGTGCATACCTTCTGCATTGCTGTGTGATCTGGCATCCTGCTCTCCGGCTATCCCATCCTATTGTATCATCAGGACGCGGCCCCCACCTCTCGGTTATTAATAATTGCGGAGAAGGCAGTGGCCTGAAGATACAGTGGCAAGTAGCAAGAGAGAGGGATGCCGAATCACACAGCAGCATCCTAGGTACTGTATGTATGCACTGCATGTGTGATCTGAAAACTGACAGCACTGATATATACATATCCATGCTGTCAGTTTCCCTTCGCTATCAGTCGCACATCTTCTGTTTACACAGGTATATATGTGGCTGATAATAAATTTTATAGCTTGCTCTAAAGATGTGATCAACTGTGGATCAGGAGTTTTCCCAATCCTTGGATGATCAATATTTTTACACAGGCTGATTACTGGACATAGTGGCATTTCTAGTAATGTTCCAGGCCAATAGTTGGCCTGTGTAAAAGGCCCTTAACATTATACAGTTTTATTTTAATGTCTCGGCATCTGTTTGGGGCTTTGTTTTTTTTAGGATCAGATGACATCATTTAGGCATCAGTGCATTTTAGCTTGCTCTGTATATATTTTTATTTGGCAGGTCAGCTGGATGTGCTCCTCTATTTAAGGGCAGCATATAACAGTTACAGTTCCATACTAATTGTAACAGATAGCGAGTATGGACCCGCTGTGCTTCTCAACCACTTTGACTTTGGGCCACACAAGGGAGCAGGGTCTAAGTGCCCTCTAGATCTTCACCCTTTATCCCACTCGAGAATGTTACAAACCCTCTAGCCACTGGACTTCTGCGGCTAAAGGCATTAGGTCACTCCACAAGTGTGGTCCCAGTGTAAGCATTAGCTGGTTCCAAAGAACCAGACAGAACCAGTGCAAGGCACAGGGAAACAGGCCGAGTATACATGGTCAGCAAGCCAGGTAGGCAGCAGACGAGTCAGCGCAGTACCAGGGATGAGATGGGTATCGTCACACAGGCAAAGGGCTTTAGAGGCAGGTCAGACAATCCAAGTCAGAAACATGTACAGACAGGGGTCAGGCAGTAAGCCTAATTCAAAGACCAGGCACTGGTGAGGATACATGAAGATTTGCTTGGAATGCTACACAGGATGGAAATGGCAATTGGAGCTGGTTTCAATAGTTGCAAGTTGCTCTGGATTGGCAGACAGCAGTAGAGACAAATTGCCTCAATAAATCCAGAGCAGTTGGCCACATGCACAGCCTAGTGGCCAGAGGCACCATTGCGGCAGAGACCAGAATGAGGAAGTAGACGCCGGAAGACATGAGGACATGCCGTCCCAGGACCAGCACGGAACACAGCAGAGGAGCAGAAAGGAGCATGGCGGCGAAGAGCAGGACTGGAACTCAAACTGCATCACTAGCACTGAGTAATGGAACCAAGCAGTGTTACATTCCCAGTACTACTCTTGGCTATTAGAATATAGACCTGTATTATCATATGCTGCCCTCAGAGCAGCAAATTCACCAGAAATATCTGCTTTAATGGTAAAATTCATATAAAAATAAACTTTCTCTCTCTTTTTGTTTTTTACACCATTGACAATAAATTATACTGTATAATTATACAGTAAATTTAGCATGCTGTATGTTTGTTACAGGTATGCTCATACTAAATATGTATTTGTTTTACTGTAAAATGACTTCTATTTAATAAAGGTTTATTTTACTAAAGTAAAATCCAAAGAAAGGTTGCTTTATTTTGAAAAGTTTTTTTTTTATTTTTTACTGGAATGCAATGTTATATTTTTATATGAGAATAAAATATAGAATTACATTAATGACTCCTAATATAAAATGCTACAGTATGTCATCTGTAAGGTTGCTTGGGGAGAATCTTTGTCAATCACAACCACCATCAATAGGTTGATCTGCAATAATCACAAGGATCAATTATATTATTGATTCATTGTTTATACAGATCAGATATGAAGTTTAGTAGAAGTAAAACTGGTGAAGGCAAAAAGGAGGTCAGCACTTCCAGTAAAACTTGTTCTTTATTTCTTACTCCATTAAAAGCGAACAAAAGGCAGATACAAAATGAGTGAGAAAATACACATCTGACGCGTTTCTGGCTATACGCCCTTAATCATAGATGACATGTACAAAGGTATACTGGGATAAATATAGGGGAAATAAACACATGTTCCCTCCCACATAACACCTGAATCACATTGTTTTCTCATTAACATTTAAAGTGAAAGACATGAAAAAGCGCACATAAAGTGCACAGTGCTATATATGATAGAAAATACAAAATTACAAATATGTATATTAAGGTACAAAAATACAAAAATACAAGACATCATACAGATTAATAATTCATGATAAGATCCAATCTATGGTTCAATCCTTTTGGAGATGAAGAATCCAACATGAGAATCCAATATCCTTCACGGTTTAAAAGTTTCTGTTTTCTATCACCTCCACGATCAGGGCGGAATACTCTCTCTATGCCCATAATGGAAAGTGATGAAATGTCTCCTGCATGGACTAGAGAAAAATGCTTAGCCACATTTGATGGATTTTTCACGTTCATGTGTGTAGCACCATAAATATGTTCCCGTAAACGGTCTTTTAACCTACGGCTGGTGCAACCTACATAACCCATTTCACATGTAGTACAGAATATATAATAAATTAGCCAAGTAGTATTACAATTTATATAGCTTCTAATTTTATATTCTGTGTTGTCTATTTTGTTTACAATAACTTTTGTTTGTTTAATATATTTACAACAGTTACATCTTACCCCTCCGCATTTATAATTACCCTTGGTATTTAACCATGTGGGATTAGCAGAATGTGCAGTAATATGAGAGGGTGCCAAAAGGCTACCTAAAGTTGGGGGGCGTTTAGTAGAAAAGTTGCAGCCATCCTGCATAATTTGTTTGAGCGTACAATCTTGATACAGTATTGGCAAAAACTTTTCAACTATATCACGTATCTCAACAAACTGTTGTGAGTAGGTGGTGACAAACGTAGGTTTTTTTGAGAAACTCGTGGACTGTTGTTTTTTATTATGCAAAAGGTCCTTGCGGTTTCTAGTTTGTGCACTATTGTGAGCTTTAACAATATTGTGATCCTTATAGCCTTAGCGCACGTTTAAAAAAACGAGGCTATAAGGATCACAATATTGTTAAAGCTCACAATAGTGCACAAACTAGAAACCGCAAGGACCTTTTGCATAATAAAAAACAACAGTCCACGAGTTTCTCAAAAAAACCTACGTTTGTCACCACCTACTCACAACAGTTTGTTGAGATACGTGATATAGTTGAAAAGTTTTTGCCAATACTGTATCAAGATTGTACGCTCAAACAAATTATGCAGGATGGCTGCAACTTTTCTACTAAACGCCCCCCAACTTTAGGTAGCCTTTTGGCACCCTCTCATATTACTGCACATTCTGCTAATCCCACATGGTTAAATACCAAGGGTAATTATAAATGCGGAGGGGTAAGATGTAACTGTTGTAAATATATTAAACAAACAAAAGTTATTGTAAACAAAATAGACAACACAGAATATAAAATTAGAAGCTATATAAATTGTAATACTACTTGGCTAATTTATTATATATTCTGTACTACATGTGAAATGGGTTATGTAGGTTGCACCAGCCGTAGGTTAAAAGACCGTTTACGGGAACATATTTATGGTGCTACACACATGAACGTGAAAAATCCATCAAATGTGGCTAAGCATTTTTCTCTAGTCCATGCAGGAGACATTTCATCACTTTCCATTATGGGCATAGAGAGAGTATTCCGCCCTGATCGTGGAGGTGATAGAAAACAGAAACTTTTAAACCGTGAAGGATATTGGATTCTCATGTTGGATTCTTCATCTCCAAAAGGATTGAACCATAGATTGGATCTTATCATGAATTATTAATCTGTATGATGTCTTGTATTTTTGTATTTTTGTACCTTAATATACATATTTGTAATTTTGTATTTTCTATCATATATAGCACTGTGCACTTTATGTGCGCTTTTTCATGTCTTTCACTTTAAATGTTAATGAGAAAACAATGTGATTCAGGTGTTATGTGGGAGGGAACATGTGTTTATTTCCCCTATATTTATCCCAGTATACCTTTGTACATGTCATCTATGATTAAGGGCGTATAGCCAGAAACGCGTCAGATGTGTATTTTCTCACTCATTTTGTATCTGCCTTTTGTTCGCTTTTAATGGAGTAAGAAATAAAGAACAAGTTTTACTGGAAGTGCTGACCTCCTTTTTGCCTTCACCTGTATACTTCGATTTTTGGTCGTGCACTGGCTGGGTGAGCTGAGTCTACCAATTACGTTGATTCTCTACAGAAGTAAAACTGGGTCTCAATGCAAAACTTGTCAAAGTGCTGACCACCAACTGTGTGCCATCTATAGAAACATAGGGGGACATTTATCAATGTTGCGTTCCAGAAGGCACAGATTCTGCCCTTTTTCCTGGCGTGCGCCTGTCATATGCGCCACTACTCTAATGGGTGGGCATGGGGGGGCAGCAAGGTATGGCATGGCTGCCAACAGTAAATCATGATACAAATCTACACCTGCTGGAGGTGTGCCCCTCTTAGTGAATCTGGCTGGGGAAAAGGGCATACTCATACAACGATAAATGTCCCCCATAGTTTGTAAGACTGAAAAAAAAAATAAAAAGGGGCCATTGTTTTAAGGGGGTACAGTACATCACAAATTCATAAAAGGTACAGTGTAATATAACATGGGGTCTTAATACAGTGTAACTCAAGGGGATCACATGATAAGTTATTAAGGGGCATGCACAATGAATTATATCTCATTAAAGGGGACACAGTGCATTATATCTGAGGGGACACAATGCATTATAACTAAAGGAAACACAGGGTATATTAAAATAAATTGAAGGGTAAGCATAGTGTGTAATACAATTAATTTCCATGAGTTGCAGTATAAAATTCAGAGAATGCAGTGCTAGCTATGCCTCTCCTTTCAGGCACCAGGGCTTAAGTATTCTATAGCTGTGGTGTGAGCCTCCAGGGGATGTTGTTGTGTTGGAGGATTGGCCGGTCACTTGCTAGATGGTGAAGTGTGACTCCACTCTGGTGGTAGTTGGCCGAGATACAACTGGACCTTGGGGTGTTACTTCGTGTCGCCGGCGCAGGCACACAGGTGTGATGGCACACCTGCTTTTATATTACAAGGACGGTTGTACCTTTTTTCCCTATGGTCAGTGTCCTGCCGGGCTAATCAAGGGTCCCTTGGGTTAGTGTGATCACGGATGGCCAGAGCGGTGTAATGACCCTCCCGGACTATCGGAACCGCCACCCACAGAAAGGGGAAGTCTCCCAAGCTTGTGAGGTATACTGCGTCAGTGTAAGGCACAAGATTACAGAGTCTCTTTATCATTAGTAAGCTTGTTTTACTAAGAAAGTACGTGCTTGAGGCAAGGTTACACGATTATGAGGTTTCTCTTGATAAAACACTTGATAATACACTTGACAATACTTCCAGACAAATACTTGACAATACAGCAACCGAATCTGCAGTAGGAATACAGTGTAGGATACAGTCGTGATGACTGAGTAGTCTGCTGAGTGATACAAAGAAGCAGAGAAGGCAGAGAGAAGGATGTCATGAGAGTCTCAACCCAAGTAGTACTATGCTCTGCTGCGGATGTTGGAGGATGAGGTAGAAGAACCTTTAGAAGAAAAAGAACACCTGTGCTCATGTATTGACCTTTTGTTAGTCTTCACACCACTTGATGTCCACTAGATTTGGCTGAAACGTCCTAGAGGGTGACACAGGCCCCAGACCTTGTTACCTGGGATGAGCAGAATGCTGAGAATTTCCTGCTGACAACCGTGCTGCGAGATAGAGTTCCTTGGCTTTGCGCAACTTTGCTCTGTCCGGATCAGTATCTAGCTTCTATGGCTTTTGTGGATACTGTCTTGCTCTGTGACTCTCCTACTCAATGGCATGGATTGAGGTTGTCTCTGACTTGTCCTCTCTTAGAAGAGGTCTAACACTGCAAAGTGTTGTGTAGCGTTACTGAGAAGAAAACGGTTTGTTGTCTTGCGTCCTACCCATATGAGGCTCTGACTAAGACTGTCTTCCAGTCTCCCACGTGACTTCCTTCCCCAGCGTAACTAACGTGCGCTGTGAGTGGGTGAAGAGTGCAGTAGAAGAAGTAAAGAGAGAGCTGATAGGAGAGAAGAAGAACAGATTCCTATTGGCCTGCAGATACATGTGACATACATAGAAAAAATAACCCTTTATACACTTCAGCTGTGCAGCTTCTGAATACACATATCTAACACAGTGACATCTAGTGGCGAAACTTTAGTACTACTTTCATCACCACATAAGTATAATAAGTACAGACTTTTACAAAGGGTGTATATAATAGTAACACGTTGTAGGTCACCACATAGCTATAGCCCTGTTTACACTATGAAGTAGTAGCGTAACACCTTCACTGACAACACATTAGAGACGTTTCACGTTATTCATTCCACATGGTTCCCATAAACATTACAAGAGAGTGTCTTGACGTGTTTGTCAGTCATCATATAATGTAACTTATTTGCTGTTTTTCATTAGTATCTGTAATTTTAAGTTGTATGATTTTTATTAAAGATAAGCGAAGATGTCGATATGCTTCGTTCTGCAAATTCACAGCTATTCATTTAAAAATTTGCTAAACATACAATCTTACAATAAAATCACTCTGCGGGAGCGAGGGATTATCCTCAACCCCTTAACGACACGGGGCGTATATTTCCGCCCTGTGGTCGCCTCGAGGACTTCAGAGGGGGGCCGCGCGGTGACCCCGCTCTGAACCGCTGTGGTCCCAGGTGTAGCATGTAGCCCGGGACCGTGGCTATTAGCGATCAAGCAATCAGATGCAGCTGTCAAAGTTGATAGCTGCATCTGATTGCTTCCTGTCCCTCATACCTGGTGGTCTAGTGGGGTGGATCGCCCCCTCCCCCCCCCCCCCGGGACATTGTCCTGGAGGAGCGATCCACACATCCTTTGCCGGCCTAGTATATGAAATAAATAAAGTGTTATTATTGATAAAAAAAACCCCTCCCCTAATAAAAGTTTAAATCACCCCCCTTTACCCATGTAATAAATAAAAATAAATAAAATAAACATGTTTGGTGTCACCGCGTGCAAATTCGCCCAAATTATTAATTTATTTAATTCCTGATCTCGCACGGTAAACGGCGTAAGCGTAAAAAATCCCAAAGTTGAAAATTGCGCATTTTTGGTTGCATCAAATTCAGAAAAATGTAATAAAAAGCGATCAAAAAGCTGCATATGCACAATCAAGGTACCGAGAGAAAGTAAACATCATGGCGCAAAAAATGACACCTCACACAGCCCCATAGACCAAAGTATAAAAGGGCTATAAGCATGGGAATAGAGCGATTTTAAGGAACATATCTATGTTAACAATGGTTTGAATATTTTACAAACCATCATATAGAATAAAAGTTATACATGTTACATATCATTGTAATCGTAACGACTTGAGGAACATATATAAGGAACAGTTTTACCCCAGGGTGAATGGCGTTAAAAACAAATGCCCCCCAAATAAACAAAATGCAGTGTTATTTTTCAATTTGACCACACATTTTTTTTTTTCTGGTTTTGTAGTGTTTTTTATGAAAAAATTCAGCCTGTCATTGGAAAAGTACAATTAGTGGCGCAAAAAATAAGGGCTCATGTGGGGTTCTAGGTGAAAAAATGCAACTGCTCTGGCCTTTTAAGCACAAGGAGGAAAAAAATGGAAGTGCAAAAATCGAAAATGGCTCTGTCTTTAAGGGGTTAAAGGAGAGGTCCAGCTAAATTTTTTATTAAAGGATTGTATGGCCCCCCAAAAGTTATACAAATCACCAATATACACTTATTACGGGAAATGCTTGTTAAGTGCTTTTTTTCCCTGCACTTACTACTGCATCAAGGCTTCACTTCCAGGATTAAATGGTGATGTCAGGAGCCAACTCCTAGAGCTGTGCGGGCTGTGGCTGCTGGACAGGATGATGGCAGAGGGATGCTCAGTGCCCCTCCAGTGCCCTGTGTCCCTCAGTGTCCTCTGCCATCATCCTCTCCAGCAGCCACAGCCGCACAGCTCTGGGAGTCGGGTCGTGACATCACCATTTTATCCAGGAAGTGAAGCCTTGATGCAGTAGTAAGTGCAGGGAAAAAAGTACTTTATAAGCATTTCCCATAATAAGTGTATATTGGTGATTTGTATAACTTTTGGGGGCAATACAATACTTTAATAAAAATCTTTGCCTTACTTCTCCTTTAATCTCTAGTGCCTGTCCAATCATCTGCAAGCCCCTCTGTGATGTAAGCACCTCCTTTTCATGCCCTATATAAGGTGATTCACTTCCTGGAGGGGGGAAAGTCAGCTGTGTCAGCTGAGAGAGAGAGATAGGGACAGAGAGGAGAGGGATATCAAGTACCTGGGTGCCTGTTGTGCATTATACAAAGTCACTGGGAGCAGTGAAGACAAAGTCCATATTATTAACTCACAGAGCACTGTAAATTTAAAGGGGTTGTCCATTAAAGTTTTTTTTCTTTCAAGTCAACTGGTGTCAAAAAAGTTATATATATATTTGTAATTTACTTCTATTTAAAAATTTCAAGTCTTCCCATACTTATAAGCTGCTGTACGTCCTGCAGGAAGTGTTGTTTATTTACATTCAGAAACAGCGGTCTCTGCTGACATCTCAGGACAGGTCCTGACTCGTCCAGAGATGTCAGCAGAGAGCACTGTTTCTGAATGTAAATTAACAACACTTCCTGCAGGACGTACAGCAGCTTATGTAAGTATGGGAAGACTTGGAATTTTTAAATAGAAGTAAATTACAAATCTATATAAACATTTTTTTGCTTGACAACCCCTTTAAATTGAATGATTGGCTGATTGACATTTTTTTGTAACAACATTTGTTGAAAAAAAATCGCTACTCTGTTATAGTCTCACTATGATAGCTACTATAGTTTGACTGTTTTATTGCGATCGGTTTGTATTTTATTCACAAATTTTTACTAATCCAACCCAAAATTTGTGAACCTTGCAAAACGAATTTTCAGCTGCTTCACTCATCTCTATTTCTTATTATACGCAGAGCTATGCTATACTGTTGGATTAGTTTGCTAAAAGTAATTTGAAAAGCATGAGAGAAATTTAGTAAACTAACTAAGCAGAAAAAGAACTATGTTCAGTTAGATTACAAAAAAAATGGATCATCAATATTCTGTCTGGTCAGGCTTTAATGATATATTACTTTGCCAAAAGCACCATTTTAAATTGGTTTTAACGGAACATCTCATGTATTTAATATTAGTTTCATTAACAAGATGCCTGTAGTTAAGAAATAATGTAATTATTATTGCTTTAAAGGGGAACAATCAGCAGGTTAGACAAATCAAACCTGCTGATAGTGCTGGGGAAGCTGAGGAGGAAGGTATGAGTCTTACCTTCCTCCTTGGTGCCATTCCTGCACTGTTAGTCGTGGTAAACTCCACTCCGGAGCACCGTTAGAAGCACTGGCATGTCACCTGGCCTGCCTCTTCTAATGATAATCAATAGAGATTGCGGGCTGGATGACATGGCAGTGCTCCTAACGGTGTTCTGGAGCAGAGTTTACCGCGACTAACAGCGGCGGATCGGCGCCAAGGAGGAAGGTGAGGCACATAACTTCCTCCTCAGTGTCCTGGGTGCTATAGGGGGCTATCAGCAGGTTCAATTTGTCTGACTTACTGATAGTTCCCCTTTTAATGCTGTATTTATTTGGTATTTTATCAACTTTCCTGGGGGCTTCCATGTTAGCGGCACACATTTCTTTCATGCATATCTGTATAGACCTTACAACAGATGTTGTGTGCTTTATGGTAGTTTTAATGAAAGAGCATTAAATGGTCCCTTTTGTTTTGAAAACTTAGTTTTTATAAAATTTTCTGGAAAAAAAAAAAGCATCGGTTCACAGGTAAAAGAATAATACACAGGTGTTGCCATAGGTACAGAAGATCAGGTATAATACAATAAACATAACATCAAGTACAACAAATAAATATATCCAACCCGCCTCCCACCCCTTCCACCTGCGACCGGGGACTGCACTACAAATGACAGAACAGAACACAGGAAGTGGGAGTGCACAACATGTACACTGTGCATAAGAGGGGGAGCCAGCAGTGAGATGATCAGTGTGATTGCCAAGCGCCCCTTCCCTGACATGTGTTTCAGTGTCTGCCTTTCTCAACCCCTAGACAAAGGTGTTAATACAGGCATTGGGACAGTCGCACGTGGCAATCCAGGGCATACAGGTATATATTTCTATTTGAGAGGTCAGCCATCTTTCTGTGTATTTTTTTTACATATTCAATCATTTGCATAGCGTACTGGTCATTTTATACATACTTGGCATTAACATTTAAAACACATTTTATACTATATTATACAATTATTTAATTAAAGATTGAAGCCTAGTATCAATGGCAGCTGCTGCAAAACATCTTTAGCAAAACTGCCAATCACTTGATTGCTAAAATAAGCTAAAGTGTGACATGAAGGAACAATATTTATGGTGCCTTCAGTGTATGCTGGAGACCCTTGTGATTAACCCCTTCCCACATAAGGACGCCGCATATGGCAATCAAGGTACTGACAGGAAGTAGAAATGGCGCAAAAAATTACACCTCACACAGCCCCATAGACCAACAAATAAAAGTGTTATAAGGATGGGAATAGAGCAATTTTAAACACAATTAGTTTTTTTTAAGGGTTTACATTTTTTAAAAGCCATCAAATAAAATAAAAATGATAAAAGTTGCCTATTGTTGTAATCATACTGACTTGAGGAACATAGCTGAGATGTCAGTTTTACCATGGGGTAAACACAAAACCCTCTAGAATTAAAACAAATTGCTTATTTTTTTCAATTTCACAGCACAAATTACACAGCATATTTTATGGAAAAATTAAGTCTATCATTGCAAAGTACAATTGGTGTTGCAAAGAATAAGGGCCTATGTGGGTCTGAAAATTGGCCCTGGAGTGAAGGGCTTAATAATAAATCCAGCATTACTACCAGCTGCTGCAGAACATCGTTAGAAGTGGCCTTTATGAGGAATTATACAGCAAAGGACAGCAAGAGGGGACATGATAGAGGGAAAAACCTTCCAGTACACAGTACACAAGTAGTATCTGATCATAGCAATAAAATTGGAACCCAGCATTCTTAGCAGCTGCAGCAGAAACTCTTTGGAAGCAGACCTGTCAATCACCTGATAAATAATACGGATGTGCAAAATGGGAGAAAATATAAACATCTTTCATCAGGGGTAGATTAATGGTACTATGGGCCCTGGGCTTTACAGGTGGTGTGGATTGAAGCAGATTATAATTTGGTGTGGATTTAAAAAACAGAAATGCTGTGGGAAATCTGCAGCATAGAGCAAACAAAACAGCTTCGTGATGTCTTTTATCCAGCCAGTTCTTATACATTGAGTATACTGTATACCAACTTTTACCAATTCACATGTGCCTCCCAATTTTTGCAAAGAGCAAAGAGGGACAGGTGCGACGCGGTCCCCATAGCCACGCCCCCATAGCGACCCCCCATAGTCACGCCCCCATAGCGACCCTCCATAGCCTTGCCCCCATAGCAACCCTCCATAGCCACACCCCCATAGCAACCCTCCATAACCACTCCCCTACAGTCACCACATGCTACTGACTGAATATTACCCTACATAGTCTCCAATCACCCATATAGTGCCCTACATTGTCTCCAATCCATCATATAGTGCCCTACATAGTATCCAATCCCCCATTACAATGCCCACATTATATCAATTCCCTTCATATAGTTCCCCATATAGTATCCATTCCCCTCATATAGTGCCCCACATAGTATCCAATTCCCCCATATAGTGCCCCACATAGTATCCAATTCCTCCATATAGTGCTCACATAGTATCCAATCCCCCCATATAGTGCCCCACATAGTATCCAATCCCCCAATATAGTGCCCCACATAGTATCCATTCCTCCCATATAGTGCCCCACATAGTATCCAATGCCCCCACATAGTGTGGCCCCACCAGAAAAACAACAAAGCAGTAACTCACCTGTTCCGCTGTCCCAGCAGCTCCTCTCCGGGCAGAGCGCACACTCCCGTCATCTTCCGGCGCGGGCAGCGGGGTATAGAGACACTGCCTGTGCCGGAAGTGTCCTGCAGCCTCTATTATGAATTATAGAGGCTGCAGGACACTTCCTGCACAGTCAGTGTTTGTATACCCCACTACCCGCGCCGTAGGATGTCGGGAGTGCATGCTCTGCCGGGAGAGGAGCTGGTAGGACTGGAGGACAGGTGAATTACTGCTTTGTTGTTTTTCTTTTACACCCAATATAATGCGGGACACTGGGTTCCATTCCGGGATGGCGGGACAGCACCCCGAAAACTGGACTGTCCTGCCGGATCCGGGAGAGTTGGGAGCTATGCACAGGTACACCTTTGCACACATAGGCTATGTTCACACAACGTTCTTCCAGCTCTGTTTAAAATGACGTCCGTTATTTTAAGTATAAAATAACGGACATCATTAAGCAGCCTGGCCTCCTCTTAGTGCAATGACTGGTGTTGGTACATTATTCTAGTTTGGGATTACTAATTGGCCTTTGGGTGCGGCATAATTGAAAAGTCCATTGAATTTAATAGTGAAACCGGAGAAAGAATGGTGACAAAAGAAAAACTGTGTGTGAACTACAAATAACAAACGTCCGCTGTTTGCAAAAGGCGTCCGAAAATAATGATCATGTTCATTATTTTGACGCCCACGGCAAAAACGTCCATTTGTGTGCATTGGACGTCCGTCTTCCCATTGACTGCAATGCATTGACTGCAATGTCATTGACGTTGTGTGAACATACAAACATTTTTACACCCATTTTACACACATCATGGGGGAGATTTATCAAAGGGTGTAAAGTATACACTGGTGTAAACTGCTAAAAGCTGGGCTGTGATTGGCTGCTGTGTGTTAGATAATCTTTCTGAGTAAATGGACTCTTATTTCCATCTATTATTAGCAGGGCTCCACAATGAATGTGTCCACATCTTCTGATTCTATAGAAATGTGAAGCAAAATGCAGCATTCTTTTTACAGGAATGTATTAAAATCAGAAGATTTGGACAGAGCATGTGGCCATAAGTCCTGTCTGACTCTCCTCCACTGAAGCACCCCAGTAACTGATAGCAGCTGCATGGAGCAGCAGGGCCTCTAAAGAAACAGGAAACTTGCTCTTTTTAGATATGTAAGGGAGCCAGAGAATTCAAGCCCTTTAAGTTTGACATTATCTGTGTGAGGACAGTATAGGCAGAGAGAAGAGGTCACCAGGTCAACTAAACGCAGAGTGGGAGCAGAACACTTATGCGCTCTGATGTCTGGTAATCAGCACAGCCAGTGAGCATGTCTGCTGTTATATACTGGTGACACTCTCAGCGTCTGCATGGGTTATTATCAGAAAAGAGATCTTCCACAAGATTTCTGGGCCTCCTGGGATCCCGGGCCCCATAGCAGTTGCCTGGTCTGCCTAAATTGTACATATGCTATTGCTTTGAAGAACACTCTTAACCCCTTAAGGACAGAGCCTGAAATGGCCTTAATGACAGAGACAAATTTTATGAATATGACCAGTGTCACTTTATTCATTAATAACTTCGGGATGCTTTTACCTATCCGGCTGATTCTGAGATTGTTTTCTCGTGACATATTGTACTTTACATTTCTGGTAAATTGGAGTCGATAATCATAACAAATCTTTATGAAAAAAACCCAAATAATGTGAAAAAATGTGAAAAACTGCATTTTTCCAACTTTGAAACTTCTTTGCGTATACAGAAAGTGGTTATACCACATAAATTATATATTAAATAGCATTAGCAACATGTCTACTTTATGTTGGCGGCATTTATTAAACGATCTTTCATTTTTTTTAGACAATAGGAAGCTTAAAACATAAGCAGCAAATTTCCAAATTTTCAGTAAAATTTCAAAATCAGATATTTTTAGGGACCTGTTCAGGTTTAAAGTGTATTTGAGGGGCCTGTATGTTAGAAAGCCCCACAAAGCACCCCATTTCAGAAACTGCACCCCCCACACTCTGCAAAAGCATATCCAGAAAGTGTTTTAACCCTTTAGGGGAGTCACAGAAATAAAAGCTAAGTGTGTAAGAAATTAGAAAATTTTTATTTTCTGTGCAGAGATTTTATTGTAATCCAATATTTTTCATAATTATAAACCTATTACCAGAGAAATGCACTCCAATAATTATTGCCCCGTTTCTGCAGTTTATAGAAATACCCCATATGTGGCCCTATTGCGCTATTTGACGCAACCACAAGCCTCAGATACAAAGGAGCGCCTAGTGAATTTCAACGCCTCCGTTATATTTGGTCATTTCTGACTGTACCACTTCAGGTTGGCAGAGGCTCTGGGGTGCCAAAACCTAAAAAACACCCCTAAAGGGACACCATTTAGAAAACTACACCCCTCAAGGAATGTAACAAGGGGTGCGGTGAGCATTTGGACCCCACAGGTGCTTCACAGATTTTCCGAACAATATGGCGTGAAAAAAGAAAAATTTATTTTTTACACTAAAACGTTGTTCTAGCCTTCAATTTTTCATTTTCTTAAAGGGATAAGAGGAAAAAAAAGACACAAAATGTGTAGCGCAGTTTCTCCCGAGTACAGAAATACCCCACATGTGGCGATAAAGTGCCAAGCGGGCGCAGGACGAGCCTCCAAAGGGAAGGAGCGCCAATTGGCTTTTGGAAGCTGAATTTCACTGGAAAGGATTTCAAGGGCCATGTCGCATTTACAGAGCCCTCGTGCTGCCAAGACACTGGAAACCCCCCACAAGTGACCCCATTCTGGAAACTACACCCCTCAAGGAATCTAACAAGGGGCACAGTGAGCATATGGACCCCACTGGTGACGGGCACAAATGTGAACAATGTGACGTAAAAGTAAAAAATTTCATTTTTTCACTTTCATGGCACAAATGTGCCTGTCATCAAGGGGTCCATATCCTCACTGCACCCCTTGTTAGATTCCTTGAGGGGTGCAGTTTCCATAATGGGGTCACTTGTGGGGGGTTTCCAGTGTTTTGGCAGCACGAGGGCTCTGTAAATGCGACATGGCGTTCATCATCCATTCTAGCCAAATCCAACCTCCAAAATCCAAATGGCGCTCCTTCCCTTCGGAGGCTTGCCCTGCACCCACATGTCGCTTTATGTCCACATGTGGGGTATTTACGGACTCGGGGGAAATTGCTCTACACATATTGTGTGTTTTTTTTCTCTTTTAACCCCTTGTGAAAATGATAAATTCAAGGCTAGACCAACATTATAGTGTAAAAAATGTAATATTTCATTTTCACGCCACATTGTTCCACATTTGTGCCCGTCACCAGTGGGGTCCATATGCTCACTACACCCCTTGTTACATTCCTTGAGGGGTGTAGTTTCCATAATGGGGTCACTTGTGGGGGGTTTCAACTATCTTGGCAACACAGGGGCCTTTTGAATGCAACATGGCCCCTTAAAATCCATTCCATCCAAATCCAGCCTTCAAAAACGAAATGGCGCTCCTTCCCTTCGGAGGCTTACCCTGCACCCGCATGGCGCTTTATGTCCACATGTGGGGTATTTCCGTACTCAGGGGAAATTGCTCTACACATTTAGTGTTCTTTTTTATCTTTTAGCCCCTTGTGAAAATGAAAAAATCATGACAAGATTAATGATTTAGAGTAAAAATTTTACAAAAATTACACTAAATGTTGGTCTAGCCTTGATTTTTTCCATTTCCACAAGGGGTTAAAAAAGAAAATTAACACAAAACGTATAGGGTAGTTTCCCCTGATTACGAAAATACCCCACATGTGGATATAATGTGCCATATGGGCACAGGGCAAGCCACCAAAGGGACAGAGCGCCATTTAGAGGCTGGAATGGAGGATGGAGGCCATGTCGCAATTACAAAGCTCCTGTGCTGCCAGGTCAGTAGAAACCCCCGACAAGTGACCCCATTCTGGAAACTACACCCCATAAGGAATCTAACAAGGGGTGCAGTGAGGATATGGACCCCACTGGTGACAGGCACTTACGTAGAACATGTGCCGAGAAAATAAAAAATACAATTTTTTTCATTTTCACGTCCCAAATGTGGCCGTCACCAGGGGGCCATATCCCCGCTGCCCCCCTTGTTAGATTCCTTATGGGGTGTAGTTTCCAGAATGTGGTCACTTGTGGGGGGTTTCTACTGTCCTGGCCGCACAGAGGCTTTGTAATTGCATCATGGCATCCTCTAATGGGAATGGCGGCCATACCTACTTAGCTGGGGAAAAGGGACCATTCTAATATATTTGGGGGTATTAGGCCAATTATTAGTTTATAAGGTTGGAAATAACAGGTGTCCATCAAACTCAACCTGTGTTGATCCAGAGGAAGGTAAAAAACCCTTGTGAGGCAGACGACAGTAGCCTCATCACAGGGGAAAAATTCCTTCCCGACTCCATAATGGCGATCAGAATAATCCCTGGATCAACGTGACCCCTGAAATAGGAATAAGGGACAGAATTAAGATAATGTAGAACCCCGATGACGTGTGGTGCGCCTTGGAGCGATCCTGTATGCAGAGGCCGGGGTGATCAGGACAGGTGGCACACTGTAAAATGGTGTCTTTCCTGATCCCCCTGTTACACCACACTCCGCACTTCTTCTGGGGTCTCCTGTTCTCCAGTGTGGGGGACGTCACCTGGAAAATGTTGTCCTGGTGCGATACGGGGTCCTTCATATCCAGAAGCGCCTGGTCCGCTCCATGGCTGCTAAATATTAGGGCCCTATTACGGCTTCTGATATGTTCGGATCGTGCCGCAAGCTACAGTAGCTCGGGCAGCGAGGGACCAGAAGAGGGGGTGCTGGTATAAAAGTTATCCCCGTACAGGTGGTGGTGACCTTTATCCAGCAGTGGGAAGATCAGTTCCCGGACAATCTTCCCACTTGTTCCGAGGATGGGGGGGAGGGGGCATCTGGGGGCTGCATTCGGGTGTCCCTTCCTACATACACTCTAAGGTTACGTGCACACTGCGGAATCGCGACAGATAACCCTTCGTGCATTCCGCAGTTGGCACCCGCCGGCGGACTGATGCAGGCACACGTCTCCGTCCGTGTCATAGACTCCATTCTATGCACGGGCGGATTCCGCTCTCCGTCCAACGTGTTCATTCTTTGGACGGACGACGGATTCCGCCCGTGCATAGAATGGAGTCTATGACACGGGTGGAGACATGCGCCCGCATCAGTCCGCTGGCGGGTGCCAGCTGCGGAATACACAAGGGGTTATCCTTCGCCATTCCGCAGTGTGCACGTACCCTAAATCTGTAAGTGTACCCTGAGGTACTCTCACAGAGTTTGTAGAATTTCACACCATACGGTGATCTCTTATTGGGACGGTACTGGCGGAAAAGACGTGTCTGGGGGGCAGCGTACGCTACGCTACCCCCCAGACATGTCACTGGATGATGAGGATGATGAGGATGAATGGAGGAAAGAAGGATCCCCCCATTCATCCTCACTGGCTGTTTCGGGGTCGGGGGCAATAATAACGTATCCCTCTGACACCGAAAACACCCTGGGGGCCATCTTTATACGGGGATTGGTATATGGGGTATGTAGTGGTGTAGTGTCAAACTTTATTCAATGTAGTGTGGTGTAATGTAGTGTTTTTTACGTGTTTTTTTTACAGTAAGTATAAAAAAAAAACCTACGCCAACAAAGGAGTTGCTGATAAATGCCACACTTATGTGCGGCACTTATCAGCAGACCGTGGCAGTAGAATATAGAAAAAAAACACCCTACGCCAAAAAGGAGGAGTTGCTGATTAGCAGCGCACTTTCGTGCGATGCTGATCAACACTCAGCGGCGATAGGGTGCGGAAAATAGAAGAAGAAAAAATTTGGAAAAAAAAAAAAAAACTTTTTCTATATTCTGAATATCCCTGTAGCTGCTGATAAGTGTATTACACATATCAGCCGCTAGGGGGCAGCAGAGCGCAAAATCCGGAAAATGACGAGGCTGGAGCCGAAAATAGCCGAAAGAAGACGACGGGGAACGGCGGAAAGACCCGAAGACCGAACGGAATGACGGAGGACGCCGCAAACCCGAAAGACGCCGATCAGGAGCCCGGGACAGGTGAGTAATGTACAAATACCTGCTCTGGACCCCTCCGCTACCTAGCAGAGGGGTCCAGGACAGGTATTTATTATTTTGCTGGACTCTGATCGCCGTGCCACCGGCCCGATCGCCGTGAACGGCCGGCCGGCCGTTCACGGCGATCGGGCAGTTGGCACGGTGACCACCATTACTTTTTACAGTAATGGCGGTCGGTGCCGTCCTCGGACAGCACCGACCGCCATTTTTTTCCGGGTCATCGGGTCACCGATGACCCGGAAAGGTTCCGATCGCCGCTATTGGCTGATCTGAATTGATCGTAAGCACGGGGGGTGTTAACCACCCCCTGTGCCGAGAAGCTATGATGGCCTGCTATGATTTATAGCAGGCCATCTTCCCCGACCGCTGTGTGTGAACACGCAGCGATCGGGGAAACATTGGGCGTAAATTTACGCCCTGATGCGCTAAGTACCAGGGCGCGAGGGCGTAAATTTACGCCCGATGTCGTTAAGGGGTTAAAGCCTTTTCATCCATGAAGAAGGGTTCCAGTGAAATCTGAATTTGCAGTTTACTAACCTGCAGATCTTTTAGTTTAACCGAAAATTGACACACTAAAGAGCATGTCACTGGGACACGTAACAGATCAGTTCCTTTTACTATTCCAATTGGGACAAGCTTCAATACGGTCCAGCTTTTCCAGGGTTTTTAGAACAGCAGACCTTTACATAGCATGATGCATTAATTTAAATTGGGTCTTCATTCAGGTTTCACTGACAACTGCTCTTCACACCTGTCCAAGATAAGCCCTGTAAGATCCTCCGTGTCCAGTTTAGATTCACAATATTTAAATATGTGTTGAGCATACAGTGTGTGCAGAATTATTAGGCAAGTTGTATTTGAGAGGATTCTTTTTATTATTTATTTGGTAAATTGAGTGAGAACTATGGGGGGCATTTATCAAAGGGTGTAAAATTTAGACTGTTGCAAACTGCCCACAACAACCAATCAGAGCTTAGTTTTAAGCTCTGGTAAAATTTAAGAGGAGCTGTGATTGGTTGCTGTGGGCAGTTTGCACCAGTCTAAATTTTACACCCTTTGATAAATCTCCCCCTTTGTTCTCAATCAACCCAAAAGACTCGTAAATATAAAAGCTTAATATGTTCGGAAGTTGAAGTGTTTTTCTTTTTTTTTTTTTTTTTAGATTTAGTTATCTTAGGAGGATATCTGTTTGTGCAGGTAACTATTCCTGTGCAGAATTATTAGGCAACTTAATAAAAACCAAATATATACCCATCTCACTTCTTTTCAACAGGTAAACTAATATAACAACAGAAAATTTAGAAATATACATTTCTGATCTTCAAAAATAAACCCAAAAATAAATCAGTGACCAATATAGCCACCTTTCTTTACGATGACACTCAAAAGCCTTTCATCCATAGATTCCGTCAGTTGTTTGATCAGTTTACGATTAGCATTCCGTGCAGAAGCCACCACAGCCTCCCAGACACTGTTCAGAGAGGTGGACTGTTTTCCCTCCCTGTAGATCTCACATTTTGTGAGGGACCACAGGTTTTCTAGGGGATTCAGATCAGGTGAACAAGGGGCCATGTCATTACAAGGGGCCATGTCCTTTACTGGCCAGCCATGCTGTGGAGTATTTGGTTGCATGTGATGGAGCATTGTACTGTATGAAAATCATGTTTTCCTTAAACGATACCTACGTCTTCCTGTACCACTGCTTGAAAAAGGTGTCTTCCAGAAACTGGCCGTAGGTCTGGGAGTTGAGCTTCACTCCATCCTCAAGCCGAAAAGGTCCCACAAGTTCATCTTTGGTTATACCAGCAAATACCAGTACCCCACCTCCACCTTGCTGGCATCTGAGTCGGAGTGGAGCACTCTGCCATTTACTGATCCAGCCTCAGGCCCATCCACCTGGCCCATCAAGAGTCACTCTCATTTCATTAGTCCATAAAACCTTAGGAAAATCCGTCTTAAGATATTTCTTGGCTCAGTCTTGATGTTTTATATTATGTTTCTTGTTCAAAGATGGTAGTTTTTTCAGCCTTCCTTACCTTGGCCATGTCCCTGAGTATTGCGCACCTTTGTGATACTCCAGTAACGTTGTAGCTCTGAAATATGGCAAAACTGGTGGCTAATGGCAGCTTGGCAGCTTTACGCTTGATTTTCCTCAATTCCTGGGCAGTTATTTTGCGACCTTTTTTTTCAACATGCTTCTTGTGACCCTAATCAAGAGCAGATCTTTGCTACTACCCTCTCACCCTCGTACCCTCTCCCCACCTTACCTTCCTAACTATTCTGTCTATGACTCCTTTTTTTTCCTAGTTTCCCCTTTTATGTTCTAATCTGAAACACAGGAATTAACCAAATGTCAAAGTGAAGCTGTACACATAGCTACACATAGCTGTACATATACAGTAGCCATGAACGCAATGTGAACCTTAAAAGGGATGTATAAGGTACTGTTTAATAGTGAGGATATAATCCTATCAAAGTGGGACATAATTATATATTTAAACAATTAAATAGAGACACACAATTAGTAAAATTTTATATACAGCACCTAAATGTGACCAAGGCCACTTTTACACAGCTGCATTTTGGTCAGTATTTTGTATCAGTATTTTTTTTAGTCAAATCAAGTTTTTCTTAATTTATGCTCTACGTTTTGATGTGTGGAAATTAATTCAGAATACCTGTCCTTACCTAGCAGAATAATGTCCTTACCTAGCAAATTAACCCTTTAAAAAGGTAGTTCTTCCCCTCTTTTACCTAGGATGTAAAATAAACAGTTGAGTATTTCTCCATTTTACAGGATAGCAGTTGAGGAATCAAAAGGCAAGCTAACTTGCCCACCCGAAATCCTGGCCAGATATTATGAGCCCACAGCTTCACTTTGCCATATAGATGCCATTAAGAGTCAGTTTCTCCCTCACACTGTTATTTTGAGGGAAACTGAATTTGCTAATGATATGTTTTGAAAAAAGTCTTGAAATGTCATCTTCTGTCACTTTTCTTTGCCATAAGCCTTGCTCTAAAGAACCTGTTTATATCTGCCAAGCAACCTATTGTCAAAACCTCAAGGTGGTACTTTGTTTCAGCCTTGGTGCTTAGGCTCAGTGACTGTCATGACACTTTTGAATTATGGCAAAAGTAATTCAGTCAATGCAAGATCAAAAAGGTCAAAAAGCACAGCAGATAACTGTTCACATTATTCTCTCTCCACCAAACATTTCAGTTGATGAATTTGGACATTAGGGCCCAGCTTTGTCATACTGTGTGTAACAGAAACGGGTGTGGACTACCCACAGCAACCAATCACAGCCCAGCCTAAAGCTCTAGTAAAAGGAAATCTAAGCTGTGATTGGCTGCTGTGCACAGTGTACATCAGTTTAATAAATCTGGACCTAGCTGTTCATAGGACATTTGCCAAAACCAGATTTATTAATCAGAGTGCCAGATGGTCAAGTATGGGTCATCTGTTAAGAAACAAATTGGGAGATTTATCAATGTTTTTTGTGTACTGTAGATATTTAAACAAACTGCTCATTTTTTGCAAAAACTGAGAACCTTGCACAAACATTCCTGATTTTTTTATACCAGTTTTCTGGGGAAAACATTGTTAAGTTTCCCAAAGTTTCTATTAGCCATTCTAACTATTTCTGCATTGATCTCAGGCTTGGATGTGGCTACTCAGAAATTTAGTACATGAAAAAATTAATACTTTTTTGTTCTGATCTTGCATGTAGAAAAAGTCTTAAACTCAGTAGAGAGTGCTGAAAGTTAGTGTCCAGCTCTGTGAGCTTCTGTGGCCTGCTGCATTATGGCTCAACATTATCCTTCACAACAACAGTATGTACACAGACTGGACCATTTGAATACCTCACCAATTATTGGGTTAAGGGGCCCATCTTTTAGGCTATGTCCGGAACATACTGTAGCCCCCATCTTGAAAGCCACTATACTTGATAAAGTTCAAGTTTTCCAATGGGAAGGTGGTCATGTAACATATGAAAAAAAGGAAGTTGAAAAAAAAGGATGTTCCCTGTGATGCACTGCTATTTAATATGTTCAATGTGTTGTTCATGGTGTTTACCTTTATCCCACCTTTATCCAATATGGCGGCTTTCAAAATGGGGGACAGATGTAGCTTAAATAATAGGCCTCCTTGCAGGGGTCTAAACTATTCAGACCTGTCATTTCCCCTTCCATTTCTGAAATAAAAGGGTGTCCTGAGACTTTTCTTATTCTTTTAGCCTTCAATGACCCGTCAGTCATAGTAACTGTTTATAAATGACCCAGATGTTAACTTCTACTGAGGCTATGTTCACACGCTGTTTTTTAAATAGTAAAGAAAAAAAACTTCCTTTTTTCTATAATAATGGCTCAAATTTGATAAGTCAGGCTGTAAATATTGGTCATGATCGTTTCTTACAGTCATTAAATAAAAAGCCAGTTTTTTCACTATAAAAAAAGAATATGTGAACATAGCCTTATATTGTAATGCTAGACTGTAGCTATAATAAAAAGTAAATCAGCACTGAAGAAATTACCCCATTATAGGAAAAAAGTAAAGTTTACTGTGAGAAGGATTATTCATGTAAAATGTTCTCATCATCATATACTGAAATAAATATGTAATTGCACAGCTCAGAAAAGATTTTAGTATCCGTATTATAATGTGTGTAATAGGGGGGCAGGAGAGGAAATTTCCCACCATGGCATCCTAAAACTATAACCCATCTGCTATCCAGGCAAAATTATGCCAACAAATTTTTAAAAATAAAATTATGAAAACAATCTGTTCTTATTGTGTTCTGGTATGTCTGTCCATATGATCGAGGCTTGCTATTTTATATCATCCCTAAGTATAATGGGCTGTCATATGTGTATGAAGCAAATAAAATCATCCCAAGACATAGAGATTCTATAGCTCTCCTTGACATGTCTTCCACCCATCTCATCTTAATGGGATTATCCTCTCAGACACAAATGAGCTCTGTAGAACTGCCTTTGAATGCTATCACTAATGTTAGTGTGTTTAGTACGTTGAGTATTGTAAATTGTACTACTTGTGACAAATATAGATATAGGTCATATAGTAGATATTAATCTATAAAAAACTATTCAATAGCTGTAAGTGAAACACATTCAGGCCCCACAATAATATGTGCACACTGCATGGCAGCTTATCTCATAAGGTGCAACTACATTTCAAAGCGAGCATTTAATCTTGGGATTAGATATCCATGTATATTGTACATGACCTGCTTGAACTCCCGCATTGAATTATTATTATGCTTGGTATGCAGGCTAGGTTAAGAAGGAGACAATAGTATACATACTGTAGTTTGTACCTATCTATAAGGCTACAATAGTAGATAACAAAGCTTGCTTATAGTATTATACTTTACTTACCTCTGTCACATTTGAAACATTTACTAATTTCTTGGTCTGTGCCACATATCCCAATACTCCAGCATCCAAGGGGAAAACAATTTCAGAGTCTGGCGGCACCAAGCAATCTTCCATGATGGCATCCTTGTTGACATTAAAAAGTCTGGTGGCTAATTCCGCAGTACCATTCCTCATGCGGTACATGAACAAACTCATACGGTCCGCTTGAATAATGAAGGATATACTCTTGAGTACATTGAATACACATCTTTCAACATTTAGGTTTTCCTGGAATCCTCTGATCAGGTCAAAGACTATTTCACTTTCCTCCACGCTGCTCAAGTCATGATATGTGCTGAAATCCACACTGGTGCTGTCAGTGCTCAGAAGCTTAAATATAATACCAGGTCTAAATTTATTGTCATAGTACTCTTTGGCAATAGTAGGGTTGGAGTCTAAGAACTTCTCCACTGCCTCCTCTGTCAGCCCGCTCATGATGAGTACAGTACTTACGGATCAGACTGCACCTTCTCAGGAATGCCTCTGAATCCAGCGGAGATAATTCAATGCATTAAATAAATAAAAAAATGTAAAAATGTAAATTAAAAAAAAAAGGAGATTTATGGAAACCCAGGGAAATTAAGATTTCCCCTGGGTATTTCTCCTTCAGGGGGACAGAAGGAGCTCATGCCATCTCCCTGCGCTGAGCTGTAAGCCTGATTTGGAAGCATTCTTGTAAGATGATTCTTAGCAAGGCTAGCATTATTCCACGAATAGTGAAGGTGAAATGGGGATTACCCTGATCATTTTAAATGGTCACATGACATTTCTGTAATCCAGTAACCAATCACATTAAAGGCTGAAGATGATTTCCAATGATACTCAGTCCATCGCAGTTGGCACATTAAGAATGACTATAGGAAAGGAACATGTTGGTAGAGAAAAACTGATAGAAGATTCACCGAATGCTAAAGCAGACATACTGGTACTGGGATATTACCAGACTCTGGATGTGATTTTGCACTTTTTTTCATTAATGCACAACTATACATTCATCTGTTTAGGTAGCCCCTTAAATTAAATGTTGCTTTTAAAAGCAATTGATTTATTATACAATCTTTTAATTGTTTGGTCAATTTTTATTTATTTTTAGGCAGATTTTAGGGTTTTTTCCCAGAATTGACATTTACCATCTCACATTAACCACAGAATAGATAAAATGTATCTGATTGCTGCGGGCCCCACCACTAAGGGCCCTACCAATTATTAGAACAGGGTTCTTGTTTCCCCCTTTTCTCCTAACTGCACAACTGCAGTGAGGAGTTTGAATGGATAAATGTGTGTGCTGATGCCCCTGTAAAACTTTATGGGGCCGAAGGCCACCTGCTTCCACATCACATATGTTGCTTTGGATGAGGGGAGCACCTTTTATAGCTTAGATGCCATGGCCGGTATATTTTAAACAAAAAGAAACTGAGAACTAAAAAGTGTTATGAAGCGCACAGGAGCTGAACTTGCTTTATAGAGGGCAGGCACCAGCTGCGGCAGCACAGCAGCAATACCAGCAGAGAACTGACTGAACTTGTGCTGCATGTGTAAGAAAAATAAAAATTAAAATGCTTTTGAAAATGACAGTCCTTTCCCTTTTAACTTTTCTAGTTTTTCAAATAAATTAACAAACTATTAAACTAAAATTCTAGTTGTTTAGTGAACAAATACAAAATACAAAATCCCTGGTAGTCAGGCAGGTAATCCCACACCAGTAGGTGCTATCCCCGATTCAGGCAACCTATTGTTGGTAATCCCCAGTAGTTAACACCCCTGGCAGTAAGGCATGCCCTTTTTAAATAATCCCATCTCAGTAGGTGCTATCCCCATGTAGGCATCCCCTGCAGGTATTGTGGTGTGCCCCCCGGAGGTGTTATATCAGAGGAAAGGCCGGTCACTTGCTAGGTGTTGTAGTGTGACACCACTCCGGTGGTGGATGGCCGAGATACAGCCGGACCTTGTCATGTGACGCCAGTGCCTGGTGGGCACACAGATGTGATGGTACGCCTCCTTTCAGTGTGTAAGGCCGGTTGTACCCTTTTCCCCTGTGGTCGGTGTCCCGCCGGCCTGCTACTGGGTCCCTTGGGATAGTGTCAAGGATGATGTAGTCACAGGTGGCCAGAGCGATGTAATGACCCTCCCAGAAAGTAGAACCTGCCACTCACAGGAAGGGGAAGTGTCTCAAGGTTGCGGTGTGTATTCTGTGCAGATGGTGATGAATGACCACAGACTCTTAGAATAATGTTGAGTTGGTTTACTACTTGTAAAGCTGCAGCTGGTAATACAGAAGGTCTCTGATATACACTAAATACACAATAAAGACTAGAACATAGGACAACCAGATCTGTAGGATAAGTGCAGTGTAGGAGATAGTCGTGTTGGTAGAGTTGTGTTGAGGAAGAGTAGAAGAGAGGAGGATGCCGTGAGAGTCTCAACGCATGTAGTAATGTGCTCTGCCGGGATGTTGGAGGATACAGTAGAATACTTGTAGAAGAATAATAAGAAGAACACCTGTGCCTGTGTATTGACTTTTGCTTTCAGTCTTTACACCACCTTATGCCCACTAGCGTTGGCCAAACCGTACTAATGGGTGACACAGGCCCCAGACCGTGTTACCTGGGTTGAGTGGAATGCTGAGGGTTCCCTGCTGACACCCGCGCTGCGAGATGGAGTTCATAGGCTTACTGCAACTTTGCTTCACCCGGATCAGTTCCTAGCTCTTTGCCTTTATAGTGTCCTGCTCTGTGACTTCTCTTTATCCACGGTGTGGGTTGAGGTTATCTTTTGGCTAGTCCTCTCCTGAGAGGTTTAACACTGCATAGTGCTTAGTGTAAGTACGTGTAAGAAGGTTGGTAACAGTGTGCTGTCTTGCGCCCTACCCATGCAGTGTACTGGCTAAGACTGACTACTTGGGGAACTGACAGAGGGCCAGGGCACAGACAGGACCGCTGTGGAGAGCTATCTAACTTGCGTCCTTCCTCCACACCGTCTCAAACAAAAGACTCTTGCTCCTTCCCCAGCCATGGGACTAACTTCCTCTACAGCGTGTAGGGTGTGATTGAGTGAAAAGATTGCAACAGGAGAACAGAGGGCAGAGGTAATAGGAAAGAAGTAGGAATCCTACTGGTCTACAGATTCTGGTAACATACAAACACAATAACCCTTTGCGATCCTTCAGCTGTGCAGCTTCTACATACTAATACACAATACAGCGGCATCTAGTGGCCAACTCTTAATACTACTTTTGCCGTAATAAGACCACAAAAAGTACAGACTTTTGTGAAGGGTGTATGTAACGGTAACACCCCCTTAGTGAGACGCCATAATATCCCTTCAGTAGTAAGCAGGTGTTATCCCCCATGTAGGCATCCCCCCTGTAGGTAATCCACCTGGTAGTTAGTTCCCCCCACTAGATAGTATGCCACATTTTAGGCATACAACCATGTAGGTAATACCCCTTGGTAGTTAAACCCCCCAATAGTTATCCCCGCTCCCTTATCTCTCTTCTGCAATTAGGCCCACCCCACACACACACACTAAAAAAAGAAAAGAAAAATATGTGATGGCTCTTGTAGTAGTTAGGCCCCACTTTGCCTCCATATAGGCACACTTTGTGTTACCATATTGTAGATAGGCTACTCTGTGCTTCCACAGACATGGAGAAAACATTGTTTTTTAGTCTTTAAAGGGAAACTAGCAGCACATATATGCACATAGAAGACCTTACAGTTACCAGGTACTTTTTAAGCAAGCAGTCTGTTATTACATTTACATAGATCATCTGTTATGTCATTTATGTAAAAATGGCTTTTATTTTCTGGGGACAGTGTCACAGAGGCATGTCTGTGACACTGCTGACACCACCCTGCTCTCCGTCACCCACCGTGTCTCCGGGCTGCCTCCGCCTTGTCACAGAAAAATTGACAGCTGCTTGGGATTTCAATGCAGTCGAAGACAAGCAGGCTGTCAAGCTTTCTGTGAGGAGATGGGACAGCCATGAGATGGTAGATAGTGAGCAGGATGGGGACACCAGTGCCACACACATGCCTCTATTATCCATTTGAATATAGATTGTTTCCTCAATTAATTGTGAACTGTAACTATTGAGCCATAAACTGACTGATGTCTCATTAGAAAAACACTTAAGCCCCTAATTATCATTCAAAAATCCTTCAACATGTTGAAAGACAAGGATCAGCCAACGTCGTACATGTCTACTGATTGTTGCCTTTTAACCGGAGCTATTACACCAAGCAATAAACATCCGAATACAGCCAGAAGAGCTCTTAGAGATCCTCTGATGGGAAGCCAGTTCTTGGCATGCAAGAGCAACCTTATGGCAAACAAGTTTGTTTTAGTATCATTATCTAAAAGACTTGTCCTATTCCCATCACATCAGTTGGTTTGTTAGTGGGGTCACATTTATTCTCCTATATTTTTTTTTTAGGCTTTCCAGTAAGAACATAAGGATAGGCAATAAATGTATGATTACTATGGGGACCTCACCAATCACTAAAACAAACTTACCAAGCCCACCATTCCATCATTCATTGTTTATAGGGCTGTCAGAAACAGCTATGTCAAACCAAACCTTTTTCCCAGGGATATAAAAGCCTTGCTATGCCTCACTTTATTGCATCTTTTCATTTTTCAATAAATTTTTATTAACTTTATAAATATGGATATTACCAAAGTCATAAACATTAGTAAGAAACAGTCTATTCGGGTTGTGAGTAGACAATCAGAATCAAAATCAGAATATTCTGATAAAAATGAGAAAATGTATGTGCTATATATAATGATATAGTATTTAATTTATGTCCTAAAATCTAAGGTTTATACTCTGTAGCTTAAAAAACAAGGCTGTAAGTTTAGCATCTTAAGGCTGGGTTCACACTATGTATATTTGAGGCTGTATTTGGTCCTCATGTCAGGTCCTCATAGCAACCAAAACCAGGAGTGGATTGAAAACACAGAAAGGATCTGTTCACACAATGTTGAAATTGAGTGGATGGCCGCCATATAACAGTAAATAACGGCCATTATTTCAATACCACAGCCGTTGTTTTAAAATAACAGCAAATATTTGCCATTAAATGATGGCCATCCACTCAATTACAACATTATGTGAACAGAGCCTTTCTGTGTTTTCAATCCACTCCTGGTTTTGGTTGCTATACAGCCTCACAAATACAGCCTCAAATATACATAGTGTGAACCCAGCCTTATAAGTGTGAATTCACACTTCAGAATCACTTGACAGTTCAAGAGTAGATAGGAGTCTTTGCTTTGTCTCCTCCCCTTTTTAATGTGTCAAACTGGCAACATATTCTTCAGTCAACATTCACAGGAGTACATGATACATAATGCATGAGCCTGCACAAGGCAGGTAGCTGTACTCAGTAGGTCATTGGCTCAACACCAGCAGTGGTCTCCAACTATCATTCTTCATTATGGTAATGCTTGTAACAGAGAGGATTATATGACTCACATGTTCCTCACAAATATTAAAGTGACAGAAGACTTAGCAAGGTGAATGCAGCAGTTTATAGATGCTTGTTGTAATGTTTCCCTATAGACTTTTGGCTAACATCTGGCTGTAGTTTTTTTTTATACAAAAACAAAATGTATTTTTTCCATGTATGAAATCAGACATTCCTTGCAAAGAGGGTATTCACTCCTTACCGAAAATTTAAGTTTCTGCAGGGACTGCGGAGAACATAACGTAACCATCCCACTCCATTGTCCCTGCCACCCTACCGGCCCATCTAGGGCTTGACACCCTACAGGGTTAGAAAAAGACTGCTTGGCATAGACCTTTTTATAGCTATTTTCACACAACGTTTAAAAAACAGAAGTTAGTTTTTGCTGTATTAAATAATGGATGTTGTCTGCGTCGACATCAAACTAACGAGCATGACAATTATTTCCGGACGTCTTTTGCAAATACTGGATGTTATTTTTAAGTGGTTCAAACACAAAGTTTTTCTTTTTTCTTCTTCCTTTTACCGTTTTTACTATTAAATTCAATGGACTTTTCAAAAACATTGTGGGTACATAGACTCTCAGTTCAGTAAGGAACAGACAACAAATTTAATGACCTTTCTTAATCAATGCTATGCTGTATTGCATGACCGGTATAAATTTCCTTTAGTACAACTAATCTATGATAGATTATTCTAAATGTCACCTGAAAAAAGGCTCAGTATTAGTAAAAATTGCACAACAAGTAACTGCGGCTATATAAATAATCTCTATACGTCTTATATTACCTGATCTTAAGATTAGGTTTTTATGGAAGATATTGCAAATGCAATTTTTTTTAAAGTGCTTGCAATTCTGTACCCTACTGTGTACACGTGGCACATGGGAAACATAAAGGTCAGGTTATCCACTAGGATTTAGGCCTCTTGATTAATAAAAGACTATATGGGTCCTTTACAATTTTTCTTAAAGGGGTTTTCTGAGCAAAACTGATTTATAACCAATCCTCAAAATTGGCCTTCAACATCTGATTGAGAGTATGCCAACACCGGGTGCCCTTGTCTATTTTGTAAGGGCTGTGCTGGATTACTACAGTTAAGATTCACTTCAAATGCTTCTGTCCCCATTTACTGCGCATATCTAGATGTAGTGTCTCTGCTGAACAACTGACTGGCAGGGGTATGAGGTAAGAACACAGTATAAGGGCCCTATTTCATGGAGTGATACCTACATGGGAGATGGTGCTGGAGCAGGATGCCTACCCTGAGGATACTTCCTTCTGGGGAATATTGCTTGCACAGAGAGGTCTAAATAGTATTTGGATGGACAGAGGGGAGTCTAACTTCTATATAGGAGCACAGGAAGGGTCTGTCTTCTATATGAAGGTGCAAGGAGGACTAATCTACTATATGAAGGTGGCCTGCAAACTATATGAGGACTAAAACTGGGTCTAAATACTACACAGGGGGAAAAAGTGGCCACTGTTACAGTGTGGAGCAAAACACATAGGGATGGTGCTGTAGCGAGAAGCCTGAAATGGCTTTCTGGCAGAATTTAATAAGACGACAGGAGAAGTCTTCATGGTGGCAGTGGCAGAGCCAGATAGAGAAAAAAGGAAATGTGAACAACTTCCATAAGCAAAAACATCACTTGCTTCATGCAGAGAATTCATGCAGAGAAGACACCCCCAGTGAGACATTGCATGTAACTGCACTACAATCACTTATAAGATCTGCAGAACCTGTATACAGCTGGATCTACCTCTATATGGTCACAGCTTACGGAGAATATTGGTCTTTGAATAGTGGATTTTATTCAGTGACAGTATATAGTTATATTATCCAGTCATTGTATGGTGAAGGTAGTGGTCATGGTGTGAGGGTATTATTTGTCCTGTATATGCTGGTATTATTGGTAATATTTTGTTTATATAGTGTATCTTGTTCAGTAACTGTATAGAGCGCAGATGTCAAACTGCAGCCTTCCAACTGTTGCAAAACTACAATTACCGCGACTGGGCCCGCCATGAAGGGGGGCCCTCCCGATCAATCACTCTTGTGACCGCAAGCATTATTTTGCTTGCAGTCACAAGAGTCCGGCTCCGTCTTCACGTGTCGCGTCTTATCCCTGGCAGCGCGTGCATCCCAGAGCTCCCTGTGCGCCTTGGACCCTGACTTCCGGTTCCGGCGCCCAGGGAGCTCTGGGATGCGCGCGGTGCCGGGGATAAGACATGACACCCCCGGCAGCCACGCAGCCGGGGAAAGACCAGGAGGAGAGAGGATCAACGTGGGAGCGCGTTGTCAGGTAAGTTAAGTTTTTTTTTTTATCAGCCTGCAAGAGGGGGTATCTATGAGAGTGGGGGGGAAAGAGGGGGGCATCTATGAGGGTGGGGGGGAAAGAGGGGGGCATCTATGAGGGTGGGGGGAAAGAGGGGGCATCTATGAGGGTGGGGGCAAAGAAGGGGGCATCTATAAGGGTGGAAGGAAAGAAGGGGGCATCTATGAGGGTGGGGGGGGGGAAGAGGGGGCATCTATGAGGGTGGGGGGAAAGAGGGGGGCATCTATGAGGGTGGGGGGAAAGAAGGGGGCATCTATGAGGGTGGGGGGGAAGAGGGGGGCATCTATGAGGGTGAGGGGAAAGAGGGGGGCATCTATGAGGGTGGGGGGGAAGAGGGGGGCATCTATGAGGGTGGGGGGAAGAGGGGGGAATCTATGAGGGTGGAAGGAAAGAGGGGGGCATCTATGAGGGTGGGGGGAAAGAGGGGGGCATCTATTAGGGTGAGGGAAAAAAGGGGGGCATCTATGATGGTGGGGGGAAAGAGGGGGGGTATCTATGAGGGTGGGAGGAAAGAGGGGGGCATCTATGAGGGTGGGGGGAAAGAAGGGGCCATCTATGAGGGTGGGGGGAAAGAGGGGGCCATCTATGAGGGTGGGGGGAAAGAGGGGGGCATCTATTAGGGTGGGGGGGAAAAGGGGGGCATCTATGATGGTGGGGGGAAAGAGGGGGGTATCTATGAGGGTGGGAGGAAAGAGGGGGGCATCTATGAGGGTGGGGGGAAAGAAGGGGCCATCTATGAGGGTGGGGGGAAAGAGGGGGCTATCTATGAGGGTGGGGGGAAAGAGGGGGGCATCTTTGAGGGTGGGGGGAAAGAGGGGGGCATCTATGAGAGTGGGGGGAAAGAGAGGGGCATCTAAGAGGGTGGGGGGAAAGATGGGGCCATCTATGAGGGTGGGGGGGAAAGGGGACCATCTATGAGGGTGGGGGGGAAAGAGGGGGCCATCTATGAGGGTGGGGTGAAAGAGGGGGCCATCTATGAGGGTGGGGGGAAAGAGGGGCCATCTATGAGGGTGGGGGGAAAGAGGGGCCATCTATGAGGGTGGGGGGAAAGGGGACCATCTATAAGGGAGGGGGGAAAGGGGACCATCTATAAGGGAGGGGGGAGAGGGGGCCATCTATAAGGGAGGGGGAGAGGGGGCCATCTATAAGGGAGGGGGGAGAGGGGGCCATCTATAAGGGAGGGGGGGAGAGGGGGCCGTCTATAAGGGAGGGGGGAGAGGGGGCCATCTATAAGGGGGGGGGAGAGGGGAGAGGGGGCCATCTATAAGGGAGGGTGGGGGAAGAGGGGGCCATCTATAAAGGAGGGGGAGAGGGGGCCATCTATAAGGAGGGGGAGAGGAGGCCATCTATAAGGGAGGGGGTAGAGGGGGCCATCTATATGGAGGTGGGCAAGGGGGCCATCTATAAGGGAGGGTGGAGGGAGAGGGGGGCATCTATAAGGGAGGGTGGGGGGAGAGGGGGGGCATCTATAAGGGAGGGTGGGGGGGAGAGGGGGGCATCTATAAGGGAGGGTGGGGGGAGAGGGGGCCATCTATAAGGGAGGGTGGGGGGGGAGAGGGGGCCATCTATAAAGGAGGGGGGAGAGGGGGCCATCTATAAAAGAGGGGGGAGAGGGGGCCATCCATAAAAG
This sequence comes from Dendropsophus ebraccatus, assembly GCF_027789765.1. Classification (NCBI taxonomy): domain Eukaryota; kingdom Metazoa; phylum Chordata; class Amphibia; order Anura; family Hylidae; genus Dendropsophus; species Dendropsophus ebraccatus. The sequence continues at coordinate 69,711,568 of NC_091454.1, forward strand.
AGGGAGAGGGGGCCATCCATAAGGGAGGGTGAGGAGAGAGGGGGCCATCTATAAGGGAGGGGGTAGAGGGGGCCATCTATATGGAGGGGGGGAGAGGAGGCCACCTATAAGGGAGGGTGGGGGGAGAGGGGTCCATCTATAAGGAGGGCAACATGGGGGAAGAGGGGCCATCTATTTGGGGGGGCAACATAGGAGGAGAGGGAATACACAGAGGGGGATATATTATTAGGGGGGTCACATAGAGTCAGGGCTACCCACTAAATGAGGGTGTAAAGGGGCCAATACAGATGTGCAGTGTGTATAGAGATGAAGATGGTGCCAGAGTGAGGAGACTAATATGTCTGTCTGTCAGATTCAGTAGATTCGTGGCTCGGAGAAGTTCCGATAACGACCCAGGACGGATGGAGAAGAAGATGAAAAGGAAAGAACTCTGATCAGAAAAGATGTCTCCTGTGAGTCACCTGATATAACTGCACTGTAATGTATGTGGTGTATAGAACCTGTGTAGAGCTGGGGCCACCTCTATATGACTGGATGAGGTGATTTAGTATACTGGATTTGGTCAGTAACAATATGGTGGTGATGGTAGTGGTTGTGGTGTGGCGGTAATGTTTCCTTCCTATATACTGGTATTACTGGTAATATTGGTCTCAGTATACAGGATTTGGTTGGTAACAGTATGGCGGTAATATGTACAGTGATAATACTTTCTCTTCCAATATGCTGGTGTTATTGGTAATATCTGTCTTGGTGTGTATATATATATACAGTATATATATATATATATATATATATTGTAGGGATCTTCCCGGGGGATGGTGTGTTTGGACACAGTTCAGGCAGCAAACTTGGGCTCATAAAACAGCTTTGGGTGTTTATTTGTAGCATAAACAGTCCAGTAACATAAATACAGCAACACTGTGCAGTGAGAATAAACAAAACAAAAAGTCCTGCCCGTCTGGGCGCTTACTAATACAGCAGGTTACCTCTCTGGCACTTCAGTGATCAGTATTGCGGGGTGTGAACAGGCCCCAGCAGCGGCTGTCTTCCCAGCTCTCACCAAACAGCATGCAGGCTGTTCACTCCTGGCTGAGAGAGAGACCTGTACACTGAGCACAGCTTTTGCCTTCTCAGGCTGATTGGGATCAGAGCTCACCTGATCCCAAAACCCACACTGGATCGAGGGGGAGGGAATGGCAAGTCCCACTACCAAAACCTACCTGCCATTCCATGTAAGTCCAGGCCCGGCAATAATAAATAATAGCTCAGCAGCATAACACTGCTGAGCACAGATGCCTCCTGGACTCACCATCTCACACTGTGTATCAACCTGGGTGAGATGTACATCCCCTCGAGCACTTTACCAGTGACATGTCCACATATCCCCCCCCTCTTCTTCAGACCGGAGGGCTGAGCGTATTGTCCCCACAGGCAGTGTACCCTTGATAGGGCGTCAGCATTTGCCTGTAATTTCCCTGGCCGGTGTTCCACAGTGAAATTAAAGTTTTGTAGGGACAGAAACCACCTAGTCACCCTTGCATTCTTCTCCTTGTTTATTTTCATCCATGTTAGGGGGGCATGGTCTGTCACTAACTTAAACCTCCTGCCTAGTAGGTAGTACCTCAGGGATTCTAGGGCCCACTTCACTGCCAGACATTCTCGCTCAACTATGGCGTAGTTTTTCTCGGCCGGGGATAGTTTCCTGCTTAAGTACATCACCGGGTGCTCCTCGCCATTCACGACCTGTGAGAGGACGGCACCTAACCCTGTGTTAGAGGCGTCTGTCTGTACCAAAAACTCTCGCCTAAAGTCAGGGGTAACTAGCACAGGCTGTTGGCACAGGGCAGACTTGAGGCTTTGAAAAGCCTTCTCGGCCTCTGGAGTCCATGTCACCATTGCGGACTTCGCACCCTTTGTCAGGTCAGTTAGCGGGGGCTGCAACTGAGGCAAAATTTTGCACAAACCTACGGTAATAGCCCGTAATACCCAGGAAAGCTCTGACCTGTTTCTTTGTGAGGGGTTGAGGCCAATTCTGTATTGCCTCGATTTTATTTAGTTGTGGTTTCACTAACCCCCTCCCAATAATGTAGCCCAAGTATTTGGCCTCCTCTAAGGCTAGTGCACACTTCTCTGCATTGATGGTTAAACCCGCATCACTTATGGCATCTAACACCGCCTGGACCTTACAGAGGTGACTTTCCCAATCCGTGCTAAAAATGACCACATCATCGAGGTAGGCAGCGGAGTAATCACGATGTGGTCGCAGAATCAAGTCCATCAACCTCTGAAAAGTGGCAGGGGCTCCATGTAACCCGAATGGCATCACTACATATTGGAAGAGCCCATCAGGGGTGGAGAATGCAGTCTTCTCTCTAGCCTTAGGAGTGAGTGGGATCTGCCAGTAGCCCTTAGTGAGATCGAGGGTAGTTATGTACCTGGCATTACCCATCCTTTCTATCAACTCATCTACCCTGGGCATGGGGTAGGCATCGAACTTGGAGATCTCATTTAACTTTCTAAAATCATTACAGAACCTCCAAGTTCCATTGGGCTTTGGGATTAACACAATCGGGCTGGACCACTCGCTCTGGGACACCTCAATGACTCCTAGGTCAAGCATACGTTTTACCTCGGATGATACCGCCTCCCTCCGGGCTTCTGGTATCCTATAGGGCTTCAGGTTTACTCTGCTTCTAGGCTCAGTTTCAATATGATGACTAATGAGATGCGTACGCCCTGGAAGGTCAGAAAACTTGTTTTTATTTTTCTGCAGGAACTCCTTAGCTTCCTGCTTCTGGGATACTGATAGGGTGTCACCAATCCTGACCGGAGGGATTGGTGGTGACAGATGACCAACAGGCTTTGTCGCCACCAAGGATTCCCTGTCTTTCCAGGGCTTGATCAAGTTTATGTGATAAACTTGGAAAGGCTTCCTTCTACCTGGTTGGTGTACCTTGTAGTTGACCTCACTGATCTTCTCTACAATTTCATAGGGACCCTGCCACTTTGCTAAGAATTTGCTTTCTACCGTGGGAACAAGTATGAGTACCCGGTCACCTGGGCTAAATGTCCTGATTCTTGCAGAACGATTGTAAATTCTGCTTTGGCCCTCTTGCGCCCTCTGGAGGTGTTCCCTTACTAGGGGCATTACAGTGGCTATACGGTCCTGCATTTGTGCTACATGCTCTATAACACTCTTGTATGGGGTGGACTCACTTTCCCATGTCTCTTTCGCTATATCCAATAAACCCCTAGGGTGACGACCATAGACTAATTCGAAGGGAGAGAACCCTGTGGACGCTTGGGGTACTTCCCTAATAGAAAACATCAGATAAGGTAGTAAGTGATCCCAATCACGACCATCCTTTTCCACCACTTTTTTTAACATATGTTTCAGGGTTTTATTAAACCTCTCCACTAACCCGTCTGTCTGTGGGTGATATACAGAGGTACGTAGGTGTGAGATTTTAAACAGTTTGCATAGCTCTTTCATCACCTTTGACACAAATGGTGTACCTTGGTCAGTCAAGATTTCCTTGGGGATCCCCACCCTGGAAAACATATAAAACAATTCCCGTGCAATTGTTTTAGAGGTAGTGTTTCTTAGGGGTACAGCCTCAGGATAGCGGGTCGCGTAGTCCAACACCACTAGAATGTACTGGTGTCCCCTAGCCGACTTTACAATGGGACCCACCAAGTCCATTGCGATCCGGTCAAAAGGTACCTCTATGATGGGGAGTGGGACCAAAGGACTGCGAAAATGCGACACTGGAGCGCTAAGCTGACATGTGGGGCACGACTCACAGTATTTTTTATGTCAGCATAAATCGCAGGCCAATAAAACCTCTGGAGGACTCTCTCCTGTGTTTTATCTGTCCCCAAGTGTCCCCCAAGGACATGATTATGGGCCATGTCGAGTACCTGACGCCGGTACGACTTAGGCACCAGAAGCTGTTCCACCACCTCATCATTAATTTTAGTGACTCTGTAGTAGAGATCATTAGTCATAGAAAATGTGGAAATTTTTTCTCAGCTTCTGGTTCCTGAGGTACCCCATTCATAACAGTGACCTGCTCTCTCGCATTTTTGAGAGTGGGGTCCTGTAATTGTGCAGTACCAAAATTATCCCTAGACACCTCTAAGTCTGGAACATTTTGCGCAGTGGGAGGAGCCTCTTCCTCACCAGCCAGGACCTGCAAAGGAAAAGCATCATATTCCTCCTGTACATTTTTATCATTTACCGTGGGTAATGCAATAGGCTTAGGGGTCTCCTCACTCCTTTCAGGGGATTGTTGTTTTCCCCATAGAGCCCAGAACAAAGGAAAATCACGCCCCAATATAACATTATGCATAAGGTTTTTAACCACACCCACTTCATATTGTACAGCACCTAGTTCAGTCCCGACATTAGCCCGTACTATAGGGTAAACCTTTGTATCGCCATGTATGCATACCACACTCATATGTCTTGCTGGCACAAAGTCCCCAGTCACCAGGCTGGCATGCACCAGGGTGACAAGGCTTCCTGAGTCCAGCAACGCCTTAACAGGAAAGTCATTTACAGTAATGTTGCAGACTTGTGGTTCAGTCTCTAGTCCAGTGACTGCAACAAAAGACGGCTCCGCAAATAGCGACTGACGCCGGCTAGCGTCACACTCCATGGGCTCAGAGGTAAGAGGGCAATGGGCAGACATATGTCCCGTCTCGTGGCATCTCCAGCACTGGATAGGGCCTGGTCTCCTTGGCAGGGAGTCCTTTTTAGGGCCACTTAGCCACCGGGGTCCCCCACCAGTCTTTTGCCCCTGAGACACCTCCTGAGCGCTCTTCCCTCTATCAGCACCCCTCCACACTCCCCCAATAGATGGAAGTCTCTTACCAGATGATGGCACAGATCTGGCACTCCGGGGAGGTGACGGTGCTGCAGGAACATCACGGAGGTAGTCCTCGGTCGCCTGGAACCTCTCCACAAGGCTGACGAGTTCGTCGGCACTCCTAGGGTCGCCTTGTCCCACCCAGCGTTGTAGATCAGCAGGAAGGGCACGGAGGGTAGCGATCCATCACGACCCTCTCTAGGATCTGGGCAGGAGTAGAGGTGTCTGGCTCCAACCATTTTCTTGCCAGATGAATCAGGTCGTACATCTGGGACCTCGCTGACTTGTCCAGACTGTAGCTCCAGTTGCGGACCCTCCGGGCACGGACAGCAGCAGTAACTCCTAGTCGGGCGAGTATCTCTGCTCTTAGCCGAGGATAGTCCTTGACCTCTTGCTCACTGAGGTCATAATAGGCCTTTTGAGGTTCGCCTGTTAAATAGGGAGCAATGACCTCTGCCCACTCAGTGGAGGGTAACTTTTCTCGCTCAGCCACACGCTCAAGACAGTTAAGTAGGCCTCAACATCGTCATCAGCAGTCATCTTTTGCAGCGCACGCTGCACAGCTCTTCTCACAGACAAAGTCTCTGGCGCGGCTGCTGCCACCAGCTGGGGATTAGCACCTGCAGACGCCTCTTGCTTTGCTATCAGGTGCTCAATAAGTCTCTGTTGTTGAGCCATTGCTTGCTGATGTGCAGCCATTGTCTGTTCATGGCGCAGATTAGCGGCTGCCTGATCCTGTTTAGCGGCTGCCTGAGCCTGTTGTTGTGCGGCCAATGCCTGTTGTTGTGCGGCCAATGCTTGCTCATGGCGTAGGTTAGCGTCTGTCAGAGCCTGTTGTTGCTGCATATTCACTTGTATTAACTGCTTCATCATCTCCTCCATGTTGCTCGACTGTTTTTGGAGTGAAGCCGCAGCCTTCACCCAGGACATAAGCAGCTGTAGCCAAGTTGATGCACACCGTTGCCCCTAGCAACCGTTTTGCCCGCATCCTCCACCAATTGTAGGGATCTTCCCGGGGGATGGTGTGTTTGGACACAGTTCAGGCAGCAAACTTGGGCTCATAAAACAGCTTTGGGTGTTTATTTGTAGCATAAACAGTCCAGTAACATAAATACAGCAACACTGTGCAGTGAGAATAAACAAAACAAAAAGTCCTGCCCGTCTGGGCGCTTACTAATACAGCAGGTTACCTCTCTGGCACTTCAGTGATCAGTATTGCGGGGTGTGAACAGGCCCCAGCAGCGGCTGTCTTCCCAGCTCTCACCAAACAGCATGCAGGCTGTTCACTCCTGGCTGAGAGAGAGACCTGTACACTGAGCACAGCTTTTGCCTTCTCAGGCTGATTGGGATCAGAGCTCACCTGATCCCAAAACCCACACTGGATCGAGGGGGAGGGAATGGCAAGTCCCACTACCAAAACCTACCTGCCATTCCATGTAAGTCCAGGCCCGGCAATAATAAATAATAGCTCAGCAGCATAACACTGCTGAGCACAGATGCCTCCTGGACTCACCATCTCACACTGTGTATCAACCTGGGTGAGATGTACATCCCCTCGAGCACTTTACCAGTGACATGTCCACAATATATATATATACACCAATAGCATCACTTGGTCATGAAAGGAGGGGGGGGGGGCAAGTTGGCCTCTCGCACCAGGGACCAGGAGACATTAGCTACGCCCCTGCTCACGGGTAAGCGTTGGCTGAAGATCCACATCTACAGGTCTGCGACGTTTAGAAGCACAATAGCTTCTTTCTTAAGCCTGAGAAAGAACCTATCATGCTTCGAAAAAGAAAAATGCAAAAGAAAATGTGAAACTGGTGTTGTCTTGCTTCATTGGTGTCTGAAACATGTCTGAAGGGTAAATAAATTTACTACTTTATTTTTTCACGAGGCTAATTTGGAGTGCTACAGTTTTTTGTTTTGTATTCTAGGTAGATAGATGGGTGATAAAACTTTAACCCCCTGGGGACCACACTGTCACCCCTTGCCCCTCCAGTTGAGCACAGTCTGGCCCACAGGGGGTTAACTGAGAACCAGGCTGTTTGTTCACCCCCCTGCATTCCCCCCCCAGCCACACGGCACACAGTAAACTTGGTTTGCTAGGTATGGCGCCCACTTCAGCTTGGAGGGGGTCACTTAACCCCTTCCTATCTGGAGTGGGTGCATTCAGGTCAGCATTTAGACCCGAACACAGATTTCAGTGATGAAGTCCATTTTCGGGTCAAAAGGCCGACCCAAAAATGTCAAGAACACACAACACATTATTTACACATAAGGTTAAAAATGCCTGAGACCCCCCCCCCAAAAAAAATAAATAAATAAATAAAAAATGTAGTGGTCATGTACCGAATGAGGGCACACTTAGGCTATGTTCATACAACATATTTAATGCCATGAGCGGTTGTCTCAATCAACCCCTAGACGACCCTGGACGTACAGTTACGCCATGGAGGTCTGCTACCAGACGACCCTGGGCGTAATTGTATGTCCAGGGTGTTTCTCCTGCTATGAGCGCGCTTCATAGGAGGTGGGGGCCGGTTGCAGTGAGTAGCCGGCACCACACTGTTAATGTCAGGCTGCAGCGATCGCGCTGCAGCGTGTCATTAACCCCTTAAACGCCGTGATCGTGGCACAACCGCGGCGTTTAGGTGTAAGTGACAGGGGGAGTCCGCTGTCACTTACCGATCAGGACCCCAACAGTGTGACTGCGGGGGTCCCGATCGTTGTATTGGAAGTTCCTCAGTGCGGTCCGATTGACGATCTGCTCACTGAGCCTGCCTATCGCATAGCAATGATCAGTGTGTGTAATCAAACTCATGTATGTAGAAGTCCCCCAAAGGGGCTTAAAATTTGTAAAAAAAAGTTAAAATCACTAATACACTACCCCAAAGCCCCTCCCCCAATAAAAGTTTAAATCCCCCCCCTTTCCCATTATATAAATAAAACATTTAAAAATAAATAAATAAACATATAATATACCGTAGCGTGCGTAATTGTCTGATCTATTAAAATATAACAAGCGTCATTGCGAACGGCGTGTACGAAAAGAGGAAATATAAAAAATATATATAACATAAGAGAATCTGTGTTACCGTTTAGTGCATTACGTAGACACAGGAACCCCCAAAAGTTACCATATTGCATTCTTTTTTACAATTTTACCAATTTATATCTTCATAAATAATATATTTGGGATTCTGTCATACATGCTATGGTAAAATCAAAGACGCTATTACAAAGTACAACTATTCCTTTAAAAAACAAGCCCTTACATGGCCTTGTAGATAGAAAACTGAAAGTGCTAGAGCTCTTAGAAGGGGGGGGGGAGGGAAAAACGAAAACACTAAGATCAAAATTTGCGCAGTCCACTGGGTCATTTTGGGCCTGGTCCTCAAAGGGATAAAAAAAAGTTCTATTCTTATCAGAGAAATGTATTGCATTGAAGTCAATGCAAACAATGGCCGTTGTTCACACAGTGTATTGAACAATGGCCGTTTTTTGGTAAGGTCGTGGAAATAATTGACATGTCAATTATTTCCAGCCATTGTGCATTGAAATCAATGCAATTTTCAACACTCACTACAACAACCGTAAAATCGTGTTCGCTATTCTAATAGACAGTTATAGACTTTAGTACTACAATGAAAAGCACAGTCAATTTATTGCACAACAGATGGAACAAATATAGCCCCAAAACTGATTATGACCTTTCCAAAGATTAAATTTACTCCGGAAAATAAACTGAATCAAATAACCACTAACCAGTCCAGCTGTCAAACATGTGATCTGGGGAGAAGTTAGCTCTCAAGTGTCTCTAATGGCACCTAACAGTTTACATTACTGCATTAAATGGGAGCTGCATTTTGGAGGCAGTATATTCACACATCCCACAGGGTGATAATACCTGTAATACGATGAGCCATAGATTAGGTGACTCATATAAGCTGCTTTGTGTATTCTCTCTTTTATTAGCATGGTCCTCTTCTTTGTGATTTTAATGAAAACATTGCTCATTAAGAAGCTGGAGAAGAAGCATGTTCTGTTTCTTTGACATTTCGGGAACTGACAACTTTATTTATCCTGATGTGAAATTTATTGGAACTTCCTATGGAAAGACAGAATTAGAGGGAACAGCATTAACTTTTCCCTATTATTCAAATTAGGCATGGGCTACACTGAGATTTTTTGTAGCTTCACTGATCTCCAGCTGTAGTCGAAACCAATACAATGGGGGAATTTACTAACACACTGGGGTTTCACACGTAGCTTGTTGTGCCGGTTTTTCATTCTATTTTTGAGCCAAAGCCAGAAGTGGATTTAAAAGGGACAGAAAACATCATAGAATAAATTATACTAAAAAGCTGAATAAAAAAAACATAAAAAAAAAACTTTGTGTGAAACTCCACCAAAGCTATGTTCCCACTATGTAAAAATGATCGGCATCATCTTAGTGCCAAATGATGTCTAACTATAATGACGGCCGCAAATAATGTTCATGACCATAATCTGCAGCCTACCTAATGAAAAGATAGCCAGCGGCAAGGGGGGGGGGGGGGTTAAACTAGCACTGTCTCTTTAGCAGAAAGTTTGTTTCAATATGGAGCATGTAGAGCAAGACAGCATGTAGCAAGCATCTCAAATATCCTGCAACGCTGCTGGAAGAACATAAGTTGGGGTGGCAGTGTTATCGTCTGGGGAATGATTTTGTGGCATTCTCTGTGTCCATTTATCTATATCTTTATTGAGTATGATTATGGATCAGAGCAGATTATGTACACCCAAACATGCTGTCTTTCTTGGGGAGGATGGGATCTTCCAGCAAGACAATGCAACACATGTCACATGTCTGACATTGGTTGACAGAGCATGACCAATACTACCCTAGCTCCTTAATTTCTCAGACACTAACCCAACTAAGCATCTGTGGGACCTCTATGGATCCTCCCCGAACAGCCTCCAGCAGCTGTGGGATGCTCTGCAGTCAGTATACCTGTGACAACCTACATCTAGCTGCTCGAGATCATAATAATGGAAGCCAACTGTCAGGACGGGGAAGTAGGGATGAGAAGAGACAATGGGCCCTAAGTCTGAACCCACCCACTGTCCCTACCTACTTGCCTCAAACGGCCCTAGGCAGCTGCGCACAACCACAAAGACGTGCCCTATACTGTATAAGTGTAACACAGAATGAGACAGACAAACAAACACAATAAAGGAGAGTCAACAAGCCAAAGTAAAAACCAAACGGGCAACGCAGTACAAAATCAGGAAACAATCAGGCAGTCAAAGGTCAAGAGGAGGTCAGGTAACAGTTCAAGCAAGCAGAGGAATTAGGAATAGGGATCGCAGGAGTAGACAGGGGGAGCTGGGATCACGGAGGAAACATTAATAGCTAGCAGGGAAAGACTGGCTCAGCTTTCATTTATGAGGATAAAGAGCCCCGTCCGGATCCCCAAGGTTCCAGAGAGGCAGAGGCATCTGTCAATCAAACAACACTGCTCAGCTGCAGCAATCAAGGCTAGCAGTGAGCAGTGTAACTCCAGCATTGCGAGTAAGCTGAAAAGCAAGTGGTTGTGTCACACAAAAAGTAAAAACAGGCCCAGTTCACACCAGGCTTACTGCACATTCCTGACACCAACTGTGAATAATACACAACATATTTTTTCCTAGGGCAGAAATGTGCCATTTAAACATAGCTTTCTATTGATCCATCATTTAGCATCCTCCCCTGGGCTTCTCTAGAAAATAATAAAATAATTAAAAAGTACCAACAATTTTTAAATATTTAAAAAGTCTAAGGTATTGAATTTTCCCCCCTAAAATAACAAATCTTTAACTTTCAATAAGTCTAAATTTTACGATTAGGTATTGTGTCTGACAGGATGCAATCTTTCCAGCACCCAAACACGAAGAGGTAGCATGCTTGCATGGAAATTATAGGTTGTCATGGAAGTAATAATGAGAAAGAAGCTAGAAAGACAGAAAAACTCTTTGTCTATCCAAGTATGAATGATCAGCCTAACCAATCTGAGCTGGGAGCAGAAAGGGAACGTTAATATAGACAAACAATGGCTCAGTTTTGTCTGGAAGCATGGAATAATCCACCATGGCTATTGTGGAAAAGACCCTTATTAAGGTTATATTGCACTAATTCTAAGCACACTGTCATACATTTAAAATGGCTTCTTAGTAGGCAGAACATTTATCACATGAGGCTCTTCTGACAGTTGTATAATAGCTCTATAAGGAAATGTAAATTTGCAGTTACATATCAGAGACTGGTTATGGACATACAGATACAATATTTTAACCATTGCATATGTGCTCGGTCCCTAAAGGGCTGTTTTTTTTTTTATTTAAAAATATAAAATTACATTAATAATAGACAATAACATAACAATAATATGAATAACATATACTTGGCTGTTTGATGGGTCTTTTTTTAATGTCTGTCATTTCATGCCCAAATAATGGCCCAAATAACATTGGCCCCACACGATCTGATACTGATGACTTGGGCTAGTTAACACTGTGTCAGAGGCTCTGACAATAGGAACCAAATTGATGGTAGCTCCAAAAGACACAGCGTCTTTATGGGTCTATATTAACGGGGTAGTTTATTAAAAAAAAAATCTTTCAAATCATCTGGTGCCAGAAAGTAAAGCAAGCAAAGATAAGTAAAAAATCTCAAGTCTTTCAGTACTTATCAGCTGCTGTATGTCTTGCAGGAAGTTGTGTATTCACAGTGGTGGGAAGTGGTATATTCGGAGAGGTTTTGTATGGGGATTTGACATGGGCAGAGGTGGCAACAGAGAGCTCTGTGTCAGACTAAAAAGAAAACTACACTTCCTGCAGGACATACAGCAGCTAAAAAGTACTGGAAGGCTTGAGATTTTTCTGGCACCTGTCGATTTGAAAGAAAACATATTTTGATGAATTATCCCTTTAAGATGCCATAGGTATTCTGTGGGCCACAGTATGGTGCTTTGATGTAACACTGCATTCTTTCGTGGAAAGGTGCTTCCAGGGCACAATATCTCCATAACATGCCATGTACTGGAACATGCCACTTTTTTTCCCTTGCAGATATAAACACACACACACAAAATTAAAGCAGTAAGTCAAGTGTGGGCTCAATTTCTACATTTTTTTCCCTCCTAAAGACTCGGGCCATGTTTAGACTTTAGATTAATAAAGCAGTCAAGATTGTATATACTACTGTCTTCAGTAGTATATCTCAGTCTTTTCTTTATGACCTGATCTCTGTTTATAGTCTGTTTCTGGCTTTGACTCCAAATCTTTGTCAGATAACCTTTCTGTCTAAATGGACCCTTAAGGCCCTATTACACCAAAAGATTATCTGACAGATTTTTTTGAGCCAAAGCTAGGAACGGACTACAAACAGAGAACAGATAATAAAGGAAAGACTGAGATTTCTCCTCTTTTCCGATACATTCCTGGCTTTGGCTTAAAAAAGATCTGTCAGATAGTCTCTTGTTGTAATAAGGCCCTTAGCTGCTTCTATAAATATCAGTATGGCCAGTGGCTAACAATGTATCTGCATACCTGCTTTAAATCTAGACTCAATTCTCAATTTGTTTTTTGTGCTCCTGTTATCTGGAGCTGTTGTGCTGATGAATTCTTTGTATAGCCCCAGCAGTAAACTGGTAATATTTAAATGGAAATGTTTTGAGGAACATTTGAAAAATAATATTCTACATAGTAAGACCAAGTTCACACAAAATATTTTGATCAGAATTTTATGATTAACCCCTTAAAGAGCAGACCAATTTCCATTTTTGCGTTTTCGTTTTTTCCTCCTTGTCAGCTGTGGATGCTGCCCCTCATCAGTGTGGAGCAGGACTCTGGCTAGGTGGGAGCAATGCCTAGTAAAGCCATAAGAGAAACAGATCGCTGATCTCAGGGAGACAAGCCAAATGATAACACTGCCGGCTGCTTAACCGGCAGCCGGCAGTGCTATCATTTGGCTTGTCTCCCTGAGATCAGCGATCTGTTTCTCTTTTTTGTGTTTTGACCAACTCCTGGATTTGGCTAGACAGATTATCTCACAGATTTTTGATGCCAAAGCCAGGAATGGATTTAAAAAGACGATAAATGCAAGTACATAAAAATTAAAGAACTACAGAATCAGCATTGCTTCGTCTATCTACTGATAAGTTTAGGGGGTGTTTTGGAGACTTGTCTTACCTTCCTCCGTGGTGCCGGTCACACGCTGTTAGGGCCCTATTACACCAGCAGATTATCTGACAGATTTTTTTTGAGCCAAGGAATAGACTATAAACAGAGAACAGGTAATAAAGGAAAGACTGAGGTTTCTCCTCTTTTTAAATCTTTTCCTGGCTTTGACTTCAAAAACGTGTCAGAAAATCTGTTGATGTAATAGGGCCCTTAGTCGGCGTAGTCTTTGGCTGGGAGCACTGTTGCAGTGCTCCTAACAGTGCCCCCAGCCAAAGATTATGCCGACTAAGGGTATGTTCACACTGAGTAAATGTGGCGGAATTCTGCGGCAGAGATCCCGCCTGCCTCATTGTCAAACAGTGTCTCTATGGGAGGGCTCGTGTGCCTCCGCTCTTAGTTCAAAGAATTGACATGTCAATGCACATGCAGCTGAAATGCATGAAATCTCAAATACAGATTTTCACCAGTGAAACATCCACAGCATGTCCGCAATAAAATCCTCAACAGAAAACTGAACAAAGGGTTTTACAATCTGACAAAGTTATCCACTAGCTGATTACGATTGCGTCCGACTGCTGAGGCCCCTGCAATGAGCGAGCATACCTTGTATAACCAGTTACTAGATCTCCCTTATGAAACCTTTTTTTTACATTTGAAAAGGTGTTGCACAATTCTCACAATCACACAATCCTCACAAAGATTACATTGCTGTTTTATGAATTGCTGTAATGTTGTTTGTACAGCTGATCTAGAAATGTGACTCTACACCTGATATGAATCTGTGTGGAGGGAAAAACAAGGTGTTGGTTATTAAGCAATGTCTGCCCTGTTCTGCCACCCTCTGGACAGTTGGACCTTTCCCCATTATTCTGAACGTATTGTCCTGCTATGTGTTTATTCTGAAAGACCTATTAAGAAACAGTACAAATAATTGCTTTCAGCTGACTCATATCCCACTATAGTCTCTATAGCCATGGCTATATCTAAAGTAACTATTATGAAGCATTATGAAGCAGTCAGAAACACTTATAACTCACGTGTACCAAAATGTTATCAGGATAACTATCAGGCATTCATAATAATGTGTATACATTTATTGCATTGGATAAATTATTCATTTTAATAGGGTTATACATTGATTTTTTAATATTAATATAAATAATATGTTACTAATATGCCGTGTTGAAAAACTAAATGATATTAAAGGACAACTCCTGCGCTAATTAAAAAGCGCCAATCAGAGCTAAGCAAGCTGAGTCATCTGACAAGGAAGGCTTACCTAAAGGGCTTATAGCAGCCTCCCTCTTGATGACATCATTGTCACAAAATGGCTGCCACAGAGCAGTCTGGTGGCAACAGTCATCAGATATGAATGAGTTTACTTCACTTCCTGGTTGAGGGGGGAAAAGATAGGGAAGGGGGGAAGATAGGTGATTGAAGCATATTACATAGTTATATAACTTTGTAACGTGTTTCAGTTGCTGGGAAAAAGCTTTTTATGGGAGTTGTCCTTTAAAAAAAAGCAGTGCTCACCTCCAGTTATCCTTGAAACTGTTCCGACAGTACCTGATTCCTGCTGCTCACCACTTCCAGATGAGATCTCATGGACCCCTATTCACCTATGAATGGGTGAGTGTAATTGTGTATGGTTACGGATGCACACCTGTAGTGCTGTCCGTAGCTGTGGTTCCATGGCCACTGAGAGCCCCTACAGACATGTGAATGAGGCTTTAGGCAGTGATTGGATCAGTGGGTACCTCCTTGCGTCAAGAGAAGACGTGAAAGTGCTGAGCAGTAAACAGTGTTTTTTTTTCTTGTCTTGTCACTATTAACTTTTTTTTTTTTTGCAAAACTCAAAAAAATTATATGGAACAGATTCAGACGACCTTGCTTATTTTCACCATTTAGGCATATGGATGTAAAAAATGAAGGCCACCACTCTGACCCTGGTTTATTTAGTACTGTCATGTATTATATGGTTGCCTATTCATCTGTATAGAAGCTATATACTATTATACTACATTTCTCATGCATTGAAATGTGTGGCCGGTTGCAGCTTCCTTTTTTTTTTTTTTAAGTCATTCAGGCAGCTTCCTTTTACACTTAGTAAAACCTTTTCACTGCCATAACACAAAAGAAATACTGTTTTGGTTTGCAGTGATGTTAATTTTCCCCCTAAATTAAGTGCTGAGTCAAAACAAAATGCATCAGAAATTATGTTGTACTGCATAATATATTTAGAGATAAGATATATGGACACATAAAACACACATAAAATATATAACAAAGTTTCTTATAAAACAACAAGCTAAAACAACTGTGCCTATTTAAGGTATAGGATCCATATATTTGTTGGCAAACATGCATGCTGTCATGAGAGTGCAGCTAAAGCATTCCTTAAACACCTTTAGGCCATGTTCCCACATCGTAAGAGACCGGCTGTTCCGTAACCCGGCTGGGTCACGGAATGGTCAGTCTCTGAAAAGATCATAATTTTTTCATCCGTGCATGCCCGCATCAGAACTCTCCATAGCACACTATCGAGCAAGAGGCCCGAGCCGCTCACTCTACAGTGTGCACTGACATGGTTTTCTACAGCAGTTTTCTACGGTTTTCAATGAATAGCGGCCGTACAAAACTGACTTGTCCGTTTTTTTGCGGCGCCGCAAGAGATCCCGGCCGGAGCGTATACCATGTGTACACGCTCTGGCTGGGATCCCATAGAAAAAAAGGTAACTTTTTTTTGTAATAATTTTACGAAAATATACGTTGTGTGAACATAGCCTTAAGGTATTTTCACACGCTGTACAAACAATGGCTCTTCCACCATGAACGGCCATTGTTTAAAGGAGAAGCAGGCAAGGGGAGGCAGGAAATTGATTGCAAGTAGGCACTTACCTCTCCTCGTGCCTGCGATGAGTAGTGGGAGCTGCCTCGGGACCTCCCCCTGGTAGGAATTTTCCCCCGAGTTGTGACAACATTATGCCTGCCCCGGCTGCTAAATTGACTGCTCAGCCATCAGAGACTGGAGGGGAGTCCCACCCCAGTCATTGACTGGCTGAGTGGCCAGTCCATTAGCCGGGTTGTGATGTGGACACCCTTGGCCGCTCCCGCCGCTCACCACGGGCACGAGGAGAGGTAAGTGCCTACTTGCAATCAATATCCCTCCTCCCCTGCCTGCTGCAGGATTTTAGCAATCGCCAGACTTCTCCTTTTAAAGCTACCTACGACCCAAATTAATGATCATAAACATTAATTCCAACCATAATTAGCATTAAACAATGGACATTCATGGCAGAACAGCCGTTGTTTGTATGTAGTGGGAACATAGCCTTAGAGTTCTTGCTTTTGGAACCAAATATGGAGTCATATTACAGTATGTTTGTATGAATATACAGAAAATTACACCAATCTCTGAAACATCTGTGACATAGAGGCTAAAATTTCTAATTCTGCATGATAAATTGTGATTTTCTGATCAGATATCTGTATTAAAATATGTTCCAAAACGATACACCGGACCAGCGAGTTGCAGGTGAAAAGTTTATTTGTACGGACCCATAAGACCACAGGTATAACAGCAGTATTCACACACAGATGTCAACGCGTTTCAGAAACGCGTTGACATCTGTGTGTGAATACTGCTGTTATACCTGTAATCTTATGGGTCCGTACAAATAAACTTTTCACCTGCAACTCGCTGGTCCGTTGTATCGTTTTGGAGTAATCTCAATGCACCTGTTGGAGTGTGGACCGTGCGCAGCGGTGGTGTTCGGTGAGCTGGCTGCTACTTATCTTGCACATATCATTAAGATATGTTGCAATAGTGCATAATTCAACAAGTCAAGTGTTGGTTATAATCCCTCAAGGAGTCAATCTCAAAATTCTTACCTAAAAGTGATAAGGGGTATTCAACTTTTTGCTCTGAGGCTGTGTTGTCAGAGGGTCTCTTGGACCGGCAGGAGTTATTGTAGCAGGAGTTATTGTAGCAACACAGACAGGCTTCTTGTCCTAAACTTTTCATACATTACCTGTCCATGCTCCTGGTCTTCTTCTGCTGTCTGTTTGCTTCCCAGCACTGCGCGCTGTAGCGGACTGCGGCAGCCAGTGATTGGCTGAGTGTCCTGTCAGCTTAGAGAAGCTGCAGCGCGCGGTGCTGGAAAGCAAGCAGAGGGCAGGAGAAGACCAGGAGCATGGACAGGTAATGTTAGAACAGTTTATTCAATCATTATCCATCGGCCGCGCACAATTTTTTTCTGACAGATTTTTGAAGCCAATGCCAGGAATGAATTTGAAGAGAGTAGAGATCCCAGGTCTTTCCTTTATCACCTGTTCTCTGTTTATAGTCTGTCCGTGGCTTTGTCTTAAAAAATCTGTGAGTGTTAAAAGACCATAAGGATGAGTTGGCAACAGTATTTTAAGCAGGATAGTAGAGACAGAATCCCAGCAGGAACAAAAAGAGCTGGTATCTTGGGGGTTTATAAGTTTATAAGATGGACTTTTCCATATATTTGTAATATGTACTTTTTGTGAAGAAAAAAAAAAAACTAAAACATTTCCATAAAAAACATTATGGTTAATTTTGAGAAAAACTTTACAGACCATTAAATGCTATAAAACACCAGAAAAACACCACAAAAGACTGTATTGTTTCAGTGAGTATCGTAGGAGAAAAAAATTATTTGGATCATGTAAAACATTATACTGTAAATATCAACCCTAAGCGATCTAGTGAATCTAGTTAACAAGTGTGAACAAACCTAACAGTGAGGGGTCTGTAAAGAACCAGCAAGAGAAATAGTGTGTATTACGATTTCTCCGGACATTCTTCGAAGTTACAGAATAGTGCACTCCACTACATAACTACTAAGCAAAGTAACGGAGCATTACATATGAATTACTACAGTGGATCACAAGGAGACATCCCGTCTTGTCACATTCTGTCCAGACAGCAAACTTCTCTTTCATCTGGTAGACACATACTATGCATGATTTAATTTTTAATTAAATATACTGTGACCTACAGTATATATAGTTTATCTTTTTGTGATTCCCTGAAGGGGAAAATATTTTGTACTCTCCATTGGGTCTCGGCATCTGACTCATACATATATGAAGCAGATTCATTTTGTGACATTTTTCTTTGTTACTTGGCAAAAGTTTATCAGTTGATCACAGCTTTGAGACTTTTCATTAGGACAATATGTTATTAAACTAAATATGTTTGGGCTTGTTCAGATTTTAATAAGTAATAAAAACCATGGCAAGTAACTAGAAGGTAAGGTATAGCAAGAACAAAAGAACACCTTGATATCAGGGCTGTATTAACAGCTGCTGCTGCCCTAGGCACTAAACCTGAAGATGTCCCATCTTCACGCACCTATTGGCGATACCAAACCTGACCAATACCACCATACCCCCACCCACCCTGGAAAGGACACCAGAATTACTGGCAAGTCTAAATGGGAGGAGGGAAACTAAAAAAATAAAAACTAAAGAATTAGTTTTTTCTGTCCCCCTGCTCCATGGTGCTGCCCCCCTGCAAGGTGCTGCCCTAGGCACCGGACCACGGGTGCCTAGTGGTAAATACGGCCCTGCTTGATATATTTGGTGTGTATGAATTCCGAGACACAGTAATCCAAGTTTTTGGGCCCTATTGCCGGACAGGTATCTCCCTGTGTAATACAGACAGTGATCAGCAAACGAGTGAGCAAACAATTGCTCACTGGCTGATCACTAACTTTAAACGACTCTGTACCCACAATCTGTCCCCCCCAAACCACTTGTACCTTCGGATAGCTGCTTTTAATCCAAGATCTGTCCTGGGGTCTGTTCGGCAGGGGATGCAGTTCGTTTATTAAAAAAAATCTATCAAATCATCTGGTGCCAGAAAGTAAAGCAAGTAAAGATATTTACTTTAATTAAAAAAATCTCAAGTCTTTCAGTACTTATCAGCTGCTGTATGTCTTGCAGGAAGTTGTGTATTCACAGTGGTGGGAAGTGGTATATTCGGAGAGGTTTTGTATGGGGATTTGACATGGGCAGAGGTGGCAACAGAGAGCTCTGTGTCAGACTAAAAAGAAAACTACACTTCCTGCAGGACATACAGCAGCTAAAAAGTACAGGAAGGCTTGAGATTTTTCTGGCACCTGTCGATTTGAAAGAAAACATATTTTGGTGAATTATCCCTTTAAGATGCCATAGGTATTCTGTGGGCCACAGTATGGTGCTTTGATGTAACACTGCATTCTTTCGTGGAAAGGTGCTTCCAGGGCACAATATCTCCATAACATGCCATGTACTGGAACATGCCACTTTTTTTCCCTTGCAGATATAAACACACACACACAAAAAATAAAGCAGTAAGTCAAGTGTGGGCTCAATTTCTACATTTTTTTCCCTCCTAAAGACTCGGGCCATGTTTAGACTTATTAATAAAGCAGTCAAGATTGTATATACTACTGTCTTCAGTAGTATATCTCAGTCTTTTCTTTATGACCTGATCTCTGTTTATAGTCTGTTTCTGGCTTTGACTCCAAATCTTTGTCAGATAACCTTTCTGTCTAAATGGACCCTTAAGGCCCTATTACACCAAAAGATTATCTGACAGATTTTTTTGAGCCAAAGCTAGGAACGGACTACAAACAGAGAACAGATAATAAAGGAAAGACTTCTCCTCTTTTCCGATACATTCCTGGCTTTGGCTTAAAAAAGATCTGTCAGATAGTCTCTTGTTGTAATAGGGCCCTTAGCTGCTTCTATAAATATCAGTATGGCCAGTGGCTAACAATGTATCTGCATACCTGCTTTAAATCTAGACTCAATTCTCAATTTGTTTTTTGTGCTCCTGTTATCTGGAGCTGTTGTGCTGATGAATTCTTTGTATAGCCCCAGCAGTAAACTGGTAATATTTAAATGGAAATGTTTTGAGGAACATTTGAAAAATAATATTCTACATAGTAAGACCAGGTTCACACAAAATATTTTGATCATAATTTTATGATTAACCCCTTAAAGTGCAGACCAATTTCCATTTTTGCATTTTCGTTTTTTCCTCCTTGTCAGCTGTGGATGCTGCCCCTCATCAGTGTTGAGCAGGACTCTGGCTAGGTGGGAGCAATGCCTAGTAAAGCCATAAGAGAAACAGATCGCTGATCTCAGGGAGACAAGCCAAATGATAACACTGCCGGCTGCTTAACCGGCAGCCGGCAGTGCTATCATTTGGCTTGTCTCCCTGAGATCAGCGATCTGTTTCTCTTTTTTGTGTTTTGACCAACTCCTGGATTTGGCTAGACAGATTATCTCACAGATTTTTGATGCCAAAGCCAGGAATGGATTTAAAAAGAGGATAAATGCAAGTACATAAAAATTAAAGAACTACAGAATCAGCATTGCTTCGTCTATCTACTGATAAGTTTAGGGGTTTATTTGGAGACTTGTCTTACCTTCCTCCGTGGTGCCGGTCACACGCTGTTAGGGCCCTATTACACCAGCAGATTATCTGACAGATTTTTTTTGAGCCAAGGAATAGACTATAAACAGAGAACAGGTAATAAAGGAAAGACTGAGGTTTCTCCTCTTTTTAAATCTTTTCCTGGCTTTGACTTCAAAAAACGTGTCAGAAAATCTGTTGATGTAATAGGGCCCTTAGTCGGCGTAGTCTTTGGCTGGGAGCACTGTTGCAGTGCTCCTAACAGTGCCCCCAGCCAAAGATTATGCCGACTAAGGGTATGTTCACACTGAGTAAATGTGGCGGAATTCTGCGGCAGAGATCCCGCCTGCCTCATTGTCAAACAGTGTCTCTATGGGAGGGCTCGTGTGCCTCCGCTCTTAGTTCAAAGAATTGACATGTCAATGCACATGCAGCTGAAATGCATGAAATCTCAAATACAGATTTTCACCAGTGAAACATCCACAGCATGTCCGCAATAAAATCCTCAACAGAAAACTGAACAAAGGGTTTTACAATCTGACAAAGTTATCCACTAGCTGATTACGATTGCGTCCGACTGCTGAGGCCCCTGCAATGAGCGAGCATACCTTGTATAACCAGTTACTAGATCTCCCTTATGAAACCTTTTTTTTACATTTGAAAAGGTGTTGCACAATTCTCACAATCACACAATCCTCACAAAGATTACATTGCTGTTTTATGAATTGCTGTAATGTTGTTTGTACAGCTGATCTAGAAATGTGACTCTACACCTGATATGAATCTGTGTGGAGGGAAAAACAAGGTGTTGGTTATTAAGCAATGTCTGCCCTGTTCTGCCACCCTCTGGACAGTTGGACCTTTCCCCATTATTCTGAACGTATTGTCCTGCTATGTGTTTATTCTGAAAGACCTATTAAGAAACAGTACAAATAATTGCTTTCAGCTGACTCATATCCCACTATAGTCTCTATAGCCATGGCTATATCTAAAGTAACTATTATGAAGCATTATGAAGCAGTCAGAAACACTTATAACTCACGTGTACCAAAATGTTATCAGGATAACTATCAGGCATTCATAATAATGTGTATACATTTATTGCATTGGATAAATTATTCATTTTAATAGGGTTATACATTGATTTTTTAATATTAATATAAATAATATGTTACTAATATGCCGTGTTGAAAAACTAAATGATATTAAAGGACAACTCCTGCGCTAATTAAAAAGCGCCAATCAGAGCTAAGCAAGCTGAGTCATCTGACAAGGAAGGCTGGCCTAAAGGGCTTATAGCAGCCTCCCTCTTGATGACATCATTGTCACAAAATGGCTGCCACAGAGCAGTCTGGTGACAACAGTCATCAGATATGAATGAGTTTACTTCACTTCCTGGTTGAGGGGGGAAAAGATAGGGAAGGGGGGAAGATAGGTGATTGAAGCATATTACATAGTTATATAACTTTGTAACATGTTTCAGTTGCTGGGAAAAAGCTTTTTATGGGAGTTGTCCTTTAAAAAAAAGCAGTGCTCACCTCCAGTTATCCTTGAAACTGTTCCAACAGTACCTGATTCCTGCTGCTCACCACTTCCAGATGAGATCTAATGGACCCCTATTCACCTATGAATGGGTGAGTGTAATTGTGTATGGTTACGGATGCACACCTGTAGTGCTGTCCATAGCTGTGGTTCCATGGCCACTGAGAGCCCCTACAGACATGTGAATGAGGCTTTAGGCAGTGATTGGATCAGTGGGTACCTCCTTGCGTCAAGAGAAGACGTGAAAGTGCTGAGCAGTAAACAGTGTTTTTTTTTCTTGCCTTGTCACTATTAACTTTTTTTTTTTTTGCAAAACTCAAAAAATTATATGGAACAGATTTAGACGACCTTGCTTATTTTCACCATTTAGGCATATGGATGTAAAAATGAAGGCCACCACTCTGACCCTGGTTTATTTAGTACTGTCATGTATTATATGGTTGCCTATTCATCTGTATAGAAGCTATATACTATTATACTACATTTCTCATGCATTGAAATGTGTGGCCGGTTGCAGCTTCCTTTTTTTTTTTTTAAGTCATTCAGGCAGCTTCCTTTTACACTTAGTAAAACCTTTTCACTGCCATAACACAAAAGAAATACTGTTTTGGTTTGCAGTGATGTTAATTTTCCCCCTAAATTAACCCTTTAAGGACATGGCCCATTTTCGTTTTTACGTTTTCGGTTTTTCCTCCTTGTGTTTAAAAGGTCATAGCACTTGCATTTTTCCACCTAGAAACCCACATGAGCCCTTATTTTTTGCGTCACTAATTGTACTTTGCAATTACAGGCTGAATTTTTGCATAAAGTACACTGCGAAACCAGAAAAAAATTCAAAGTGTGGTGAAATTGAAAAAAAAAAACGCATTTCTTTTATTTGGGGGAAATGTCTTTTTACGCCATTCGCCCTGGGGTAAAACTGACTTGTTATGCATGTTCCTCAAGTCGTTACGATTAAAACGATATATAACATGTATAACTTATATTGTATCTGATGGCCTGTAAAAAATTCAAACCGTTGTTAACCAATATACGTTCCTTAAAATCGCTCCATTCCCAGGCTTATAGCACTTTTATCCTTTGGTCTATGGGGCTGTGCGAGGTGTCATTTTTTGCGGCATGATGTGATCTTTCTATCGGTACCTTGATTGCGCATATACGACTTTTTGATCGCTTTATATTACATTTTTTCTGGATTTGATGCGACCAAAAATGGCCAATTTTGCACTTTGGGATTTTTTTGCGCTGACGCCGTTTACCGTACGAGATCAGGAATGTGATTAATTAATAGTTCGGGCGATTACGCACGCGGCGATAGCAAACATGTTTATTTATTTATTTATTTGTTTACTTTTATTTAAAACCTGGGAAAAGGGGGGTGATTCAGACTTTTATTAGGGGAGGGGGCTTTTTACTATTAACAACACTTTTTTTTTTTTTTTTACACATATACTAGAAGCCCCCCTGGGGGACTTCTAGTATATACACTTGGATCTCTCATTGAGATCTCTGCAGCATAGATATGCTGCAGAGATCCATGAGATCGGCACTCGTTTGCTTTCGGCTGCTGCAGCCGAAAACGAACGAGTGCCGAGCCGAGGATGGCGCCATCTTGGACGCGTCCCCGGCCGGCATCAGTAACGGAGATCGCTCCTCCGGGACAAGGTCCCGGAGGAGCGATCTCCCCCACTAGACCCCAGGGAAACGTTGCCTCCGGTAATCGGAGGCAGCTGTCAACTTTGACAGCTGCCTCCGACTAGCTAATTAGCGGGCACGGCGATCAGACCGTGCCCGCTAATAGCAGCGGTCCCGGGCTACACGCGGCACCCGGGATCGCGGCACTTCAAAGCGGGGCCGCCGCGCGGCCTCGCTTTGAAGTGCAAGTGAGGACATATGATGTACGCATACGTCCTATGTCCTTAAGAGGTTAAGTGCTGAGTCAAAACAAAATGCATCAGAAATTATTTTGTACTGCATAATATATTTAGAGATAAGATATATGGACACATAAAACACACATAAAATATATAACAAAGTTTCTTATAAAACAACAAGCTAAAACAACTGTGCCTATTTAAGGTATAGGATCCATATATTTGTTGGCAAACATGCATGCTGTCATGAGAGTGCAGCTAAAGCATTCCTTAAACACCTTTAGGCCATGTTCCCACATCGTAAGAGACCGGCTGTTCCGTAACCCGGCTGGGTCACGGAATGGTCAGTCTCTGAAAAGATCATAATTTTTTCATCCGTGCATGCCCGCATCAGAACTCTCCATAGCACACTATCGAGCAAGAGGCCCGAGCCGCTCACTCTACAGTGTGCACTGACATGGTTTTCTACAGCAGTTTTCTACGGTTTTCAATGAATAGCGGCCGTACAAAACTGACTTGTCCGTTTTTTGCGGCGCCGCAAGAGATCCCGGCCGGAGCGTATACCATGTGTACACGCTCTGGCTGGGATCCCATAGAAAAAAAGGTAACTTTTTTTTGTAATAATTTTACGAAAATATACGTTGTGTGAACATAGCCTTAAGGTATTTTCACACGCTGTACAAACAATGGCTCTTCCACCATGAACGGCCATTGTTTAAAGGAGAAGCAGGCAAGGGGAGGCAGGAAATTGATTGCAAGTAGGCACTTACCTCTCCTCGTGCCTGCGATGAGTAGTGGGAGCTGCCTCGGGACCTCCCCCTGGTAGGAATTTTCCCCCGAGTTGTGACAACATTATGCCTGCCCCGGCTGCTAAATTGACTGCTCAGCCATCAGAGACTGGAGGGGAGTCCCACCCCAGTCATTGACTGGCTGAGTGGCCAGTCCATTAGCCGGGTTGTGATGTGGACACCCTTGGCCGCTCCCGCCGCTCACCACGGGCACGAGGAGAGGTAAGTGCCTACTTGCAATCAATATCCCTCCTCCCCTGCCTGCTGCAGGATTTTAGCAATCGCCAGACTTCTCCTTTTAAAGCTACCTACGACCCAAATTAATGATCATAAACATTAATTCCAACCATAATTAGCATTAAACAATGGACATTCATGGCAGAACAGCCGTTGTTTGTATGTAGTGGGAACATAGCCTTAGAGTTCTTGCTTTTGGAACCAAATATGGAGTCATATTACAGTATGTTTGTATGAATATACAGAAAATTACACCAATCTCTGAAACATCTGTGACATAGAGGCTAAAATTTCTAATTCTGCATGATAAATTGTGATTTTCTGATCAGATATCTGTATTAAAGTATGTTCCAAAACGATACACCGGACCAGCGAGTTGCAGGTGAAAAGTTTATTTGTACGGACCCATAAGACCACAGGTATAACAGCAGTATTCACACACAGATGTCAACGCGTTTCAGAAACGCGTTGACATCTGTGTGTGAATACTGCTGTTATACCTGTAATCTTATGGGTCCGTACAAATAAACTTTTCACCTGCAACTCGCTGGTCCGTTGTATCGTTTTGGAGTAATCTCAATGCACCTGTTGGAGTGTGGACCGTGCGCAGCGGTGGTGTTCGGTGAGCTGGCTGCTACTTATCTTGCACATATCATTAAGATATGTTGCAATAGTGCATAATTCAACAAGTCAAGTGTTGGTTATAATCCCTCAAGGAGTCAATCTCAAAATTCTTACCTAAAAGTGATAAGGGGTATTCAACTTTTTGCTCTGAGGCTGTGTTGTCAGAGGGTCTCTTGGACCGGCAGGAGTTATTGTAGCAGGAGTTATTGTAGCAACACAGACAGGCTTCTTGTCCTAAACTTTTCATACATTACCTGTCCATGCTCCTGGTCTTCTTCTGCTGTCTGTTTGCTTCCCAGCACTGCGCGCTGTAGCGGACTGCGGCAGCCAGTGATTGGCTGAGTGTCCTGTCAGCTTAGAGAAGCTGCAGCGCGCGGTGCTGGAAAGCAAGCAGAGGGCAGGAGAAGACCAGGAGCATGGACAGGTAATGTTAGAACAGTTTATTCAATCATTATCCATCGGCCGCGCACAATTTTTTTCTGACAGATTTTTGAAGCCAATGCCAGGAATGAATTTGAAGAGAGTAGAGATCCCAGGTCTTTCCTTTATCACCTGTTCTCTGTTTATAGTCTGTCCGTGGCTTTGTCTTAAAAAATCTGTGAGTGTTAAAAGACCATAAGGATGAGTTGGCAACAGTATTTTAAGCAGGATAGTAGAGACAGAATCCCAGCAGGAACAAAAAGAGCTGGTATCTTGGGGGTTTATAAGTTTATAAGATGGACTTTTCCATAAATTTGTAAGATGTACTTTTTGTGAAAAAAAAAAACTAAAACATTTCCATAAAAAACATTATGGTTAATTTTGAGAAAAACTTTACAGACCATTAAATGTTATAAAACACCAGAAAAACACCACAAAAGACTGTATTGTTTCAGTGAGTATCGTAGGAGAAAAAAATTATTTGGATCATGTAAAACATTATACTGTAAATATCAACCCTAAGCAATCTAGTGAATCTAGTTAACAAGTGTGAACAAACCTAACAGTGAGGGGTCTGTAAAGAACCAGCAAGAGAAATAGTGTGTATTACGATTTCTCCGGACATTCTTCGAAGTTACAGAATAGTGCACTCCACTACATAACTACTAAGCAAAGTAACGGAGCATTACATATGAATTACTACAGTGGATCACAAGGAGACATCCCGTCTTGTCACATTCTGTCCAGACAGCAAACTTCTCTTTCATCTGGTAGACACATACTATGCATGATTTAATTTTTAATTAAATATACTGTGACCTATAGTATATATAGTTTATCTTTTTGTGATTCACTGAAGGGGAAAATATGTTGTACTCTCCATTGGGTCTCGGCATCTGACTCATACATATATGAAGCAGATTCATTTTGTGACATTTTTCTTTGTTACTTGGCAAAAGTTTATCAGTTGATCACAGCTTTGAGACTTTTCATTAGGACAATATGTTATTAAACTAAATATGTTTGGGCTTGTTCAGATTTTAAGTAATAAAAACCATGGCAAGTAACTAGAAGGTAAGGTATAGCAAAGACAAAAGAACACCTTGATATATTTGGTGTGTATGAATTCCGAGACACAGTAATCCAAGTTTTTGGGCCCTATTGCCGGACAGGTATCTCCCTGTGTAATACAGACAGTGATCAGCAAACGAGTGAGCAAACAATTGCTCACTGGCTGATCACTAACTTTAAAGCGACTCTGTACCCACAATCTGTCCCCCCCAAACCACTTGTACCTTCGGATAGCTGCTTTTAATCCAAGATCTGTCCTGGGGTCTGTTCGGCAGGAGATGCAGTTCGTTTATTAAAAAAAATCTTTCAAATCATCTGGTGCCAGAAAGTAAAGCAAGTAAAGATATTTACTTTAATTTAAAAAAATCTCAAGTCTTTCAGTACTTATCAGCTGCTGTATGTCTTGCAGGAAGTTGTGTATTCACAGTGGTGGGAAGTGGTATATTCGGAGAGGTTTTGTATGGGGATTTGACATGGGCAGAGGTGGCAACAGAGAGCTCTGTGTCAGACTACAAAGAAAACTACACTTCCTGCAGGACATACAGCAGCTAAAAAGTACTGGAAGGCTTGAGATTTTTCTGGCACCAGTCGATTTGAAAGAAAACATATTTTGGTGAATTATCCCTTTAAGATGCCATAGGTATTCTGTGGGCCACAGTATGGTGCTTTGATGTAACACTGCATTCTTTCGTGGAAAAGGTGCTTCCAGGGCACAATATCTCCATAACATGCCATGTACTGGAACATGCCACTTTTTTTTCCCTTGCAGATATAAACACACACACACAAAAAATAAAGCAGTAAGTCAAGTATGGGCTCAATTTCTACATTTTGTTTCCCTCCTAAAGACTCGGGCCATGTTTAGACTTATTAATAAAGCAGTCAAGATTGTATATACTACTGAACATTGCTACTAAATATTGAAGCTGCGAGTTGCTTTAGTAAAAATGTGCTCTCTAGTAGATATGAGCGAACCAGCCAGATATGAATCGTATGAATCAGAAATCTCGGCAGCTGACTCCCACTGTCTGCTCGCTCCGTGCAGCGGGTGGATACATCGTAAGGAACGCCTAGAAAACTGGGATACAACCAGAAATCTGGCTGGTTCGCTCATCTCTACTCTCTAGTATGGGCAATTCTAGCAGGATTTCTTATGCTAAGTTTACACGAGGCGATTATTGGCCCGATCGTAAGATTAACGATTTCGAAGTAACAATTTTTTTTTTATAACGATCAGCGTTAAGACTGTACGATATATTGTGCAGAAAATTCGTTTTGCGATCGCTTAAGCCTATCTCACACATAGGGAAAATCAGTGAACGACTGTTTACACGGAACGATCGGTGAATTTTTTACGAACCTGTTAAAAGATCAAAATGAACGATTTTTCGATCGTTCGCCGCGTTTACAAGTACGATTATCGTTAGAATTCGATCGTTATCGCAAAAATTCGCCCGATAATCGATCCGTGTAAACCCAGCATTAGGGTCCATTTACACAGAAAGATTATCTGAAAGATTATCTGCCAAACATTTGAAGCCAAGGCCAGGAATGAATTTGAAAAGAGGA
Source organism: Dendropsophus ebraccatus (assembly GCF_027789765.1). Lineage (NCBI taxonomy): Eukaryota > Metazoa > Chordata > Amphibia > Anura > Hylidae > Dendropsophus > Dendropsophus ebraccatus. The sequence goes on from NC_091454.1 coordinate 69,740,201, forward strand.
AAAATCTCAGTCTTTTCTTTATGACCTGATCTCTGTTTATAGTCTGTTTCTGGCTTTGACTCCAAATTTTTGTCAGATAACCTTTCTGTCTAAATGGACCCTTAAGGCCCTATTACACCAAAAGATTATCTGACAGATTTTTTTGAGCCAAAGCTAGGAACGGACTACAAACAGAGAACAGATAATATAGGAAAGACTGAGATTTCTCCTCTTTTCCGATCCATTCCTGGCTTTGGCTTTAAAAAAATCTGTCAGATAATCTGTTGTTGTAATAGGGCCCTTAGCTGCTTCTATAAATATCAGTATGGCCAGTGGCTAACAATGTACCTGCATACCTGCTTTAACCCTTTAAGGACATGGCCCATTTTCGTTTTTACGTTTTCGGTTTTTCCTCCTTGTGTTTAAAAGGCCATAGCACTTGCATTTTTCCACCTAGAAACCCACATGACCCCTTATTTTTTGCGTCACTAATTGTACTTTAAAATTACAGGCTGAATTTTTGCATAAAGTACACTGCGAAACCAGAAAAAAATTCAAAGTGTGGTGAAATTGAAAAAAAAAACGCATTTCTTTTATTTGGGGGAAATGTGTTTTTACGCCATTCGCCCTAGGGTAAAACTGACTTGTTATGCATGTTCCTCAAGTTGTTACGATTAAAACGATATATAACATGTATAACTTATATTGTATCTGATGGCCTGTAAAAAATTCAAACCGTTGTTAACCAATATACATTCCTTAAAATCGCTCCATTCCCAGGCTTATAGCGCTTTTATCCTTTGGTCTATGAAGCTGTGCGAGGTGTAATTTTTTGCGCCATGATGTAATCTTTCTATCGGTACCTTGATTGCCCATATACGTCTTTTTGATCGCTTTTTATTAAATTTTTTCTGGATTTGATGCGACCAAAAATGCGCAATTTTGCACTTTGGGATTTTTTTTGCGCTGACGCCATTTACCGTGCGAGATCAGGAATGTGATTAATTAATAGTTCGGGCGATTACGCACGCGGCGATAGCAAACATGTTTATTTATTTATTTATTTGTTTACTTTTATTTAAAACCTGGGAAAAGGGGGGTGATTCAGACTTTTATTAGGGGAGGGGGATTTTTACTATTAACAACACTTTATTTTTTTTTTTTACACATATACTAGAAGCCCCCCTGGGGGACTTCTAGTATATACACTTGGATCTCTCATTGAGATCTCTGCAGCATAGATATGCTGCAGAGATCTATGAGATCGGCACTCGTTTGCTTTCGTCTGCTGCAGCCGAAAACGAACGAGTGCCGAGCCGAGGACGGCGCCATCTTGGACGCGTCCCCGGCTGGCATCAGTAACGGAGATCGCTCCTCCGGGACAAGGTCCCGGAGGAGCGATCTCCCCCACTAGACCCCAGGGAAACGTTGCCTCCGGTAATCGGAGGCAGCTGTCAACTTTGACAGCTGCCTCCGATTAGCTAATTAGCGGGCACGGCGATCAGACTGTGCCCGCTAATAGCAGCGGTCCCGGGCTACTCGCGGCACCCGGGATCGCGGCACTTCAAAGCGGGGCCGCAGCGCGGCCCCGCTTTGAATTGCTAGTGCGGACATATGACAAACTGGTACGTCATATGTCCTTAAGAGGTTAAATCTAGACTCAATTCTCAATTTGTTTTTTTGTGCTCCTGTTATCTGGAGCTGTTGTGCTACCAAAGTCTTTGTAGAGCCCCAGCAGTAAAGCAATAAACTGGTAATATTTAAATGGAAATGTTTTGAAGAACTATCCCTCCTAAGTCTGTCTATGTTTGAATTTCCCGCTGCTTGCAGGTCCCTGAAACTCCAGTTGCTGTATTCATTTCTTTTTTACTTCCTGGTTTGGGTTTTCCTATGATGCACTTTGTCTACTCTGATGTCTGTGCCGAACCACCCCACCCCTTCCCCAACAAACACACACAGTGAAACCTAACAGCTATTGGCTCAGGGCTGCAGGGCTGAGGGAGAGACAGGCTGCAGTGACAGAGGAAAGAGCAAATCACTCATTCACTGCCTGAGCTCTGGGAGAGAGAAGTGCTTATCTGCATGGAGGAAAGAGGAGATAACAGGATTCATTTACTCACTGACTTTACTGGGCACAGGAAGAGAGGGGGAGGAGAGGGTCCCTGAAACTGCTGGGGCAAGAGAAGGAGATTCATTCACTGACTCTGTAGAACTGTTAGATGGCTTACAGCTTGCTTAGCCAATCAGAGCTAAGCAAGCTGAGTTATCTGACAAGGGAGGCTGGCCTAACAGGGCTTATAGCAGCCTCCCTCTTGATGACATCATTGCCACAAAATGGCTGCCATAGAGCAGCCTGGTGACAACAGTCATCAGATATGAATGAGTTTACTTCACTTCCTGGTTGAGGGTTGAGGGGGGAAAATATAGGGAAAGGGGACAGATAGGTGATTGAAGCATATTATATAGTTATATAACTTTGTAACGTGTTTCAGTTACTGGGAAAAAGCTTTTCATGGAAGTTGTCCTTTAAAAAAAAGGAGTACTCACCTCCCGTTATCCTTGACACTGTTCTGACAGTACCTGATTCCTGCTGCTCACCACTTCCAGAAGCAGTGGGCATCGCTTTTTTTTCCTTGTCTTGTCACTAATAACTTTTTTTTCTTTTTTTTTTTTGCAAAACTTAATAACTTCAAAAAATGATATGGAACAGTTTCAGACGACCTTGCTTATTTTCACCATTTAGGCATATGAATGTCAAAAATGAAGGCCACCACTCTGGCCCTGGTTTATTTAGTATTGCCATGTATTATATGGTTGCCTATTCATCTGTATAGAAGCTATATACTATTATACTACATTTCTCATGCATTGAAATGTGTGGCCGGGTGCAGCTTCCTTTTTTTTTTTTTTTTTTTTTTTAAGTCATTCAGGCAGCTTCCTTTTACACTCAGTAAAACCTTTTCACTGCCATAACACAAAAGAAATACTGTTTTGGTTTGCAGTGATGTTAATTTTTCCCCTAAATTAAGTGCTGAGTTAAAACAAAATGCATCAGAAATTATGTTGTACTGCATAATATATTTAGAGATACGTTATATGGACACATAAAACACACATAAAATATAAAACAAAGTTTCTTATATTCACTTGAACTATTGATTTTAACGAAGTTTGCTAAAACAACTGTACCTTTTTAAGGTATAGGATCCATATATTTGTTGGCAAACATGCATGCTGTCATGAGAGTGCAGCTAAAGCATTCCTTAAACACCTTTAGGCCATGTTCCCACGTCGTAAGAGATCGGCCGTTCCGTTACCCGGCTGGGTGACGGAATGGTCAGTCTCTGAAAAGATCATCATTTTTTCGGCCGCAGGGTACTGATGCGGGCGCATCTGTGCGTGCCCGCATCAGAACTCTCCATTGCACACTTTCGAGCAAGAGGCCCGAGCCGCTCACTCTATAGTGTGCACTGACATGGTTTTCTACGGCAGTTTTCTACGGTTTTCAATGAATAGCGGCCGTACAAAACTGACATGTCAGTTTTTTGCGGCGCCGCAAGAGATCCCGGACGGAGCGTATACCATGTGTACACGCTCTGGCCGGGATCCCATAGAAAAAAGGTAGCTTTTCTTTGTAATAATTTTACAAAAATATACGTTGTGTGAAAATAGCCTTAAGGTATTTTCACACGCTGTACAAACAATGGCTCTTCCACCATGAACGGCCATTGTTTAAAGGAGAAGCAGGCAAGGGGAGGCAGGAAATTGATTGCAAGTAGGCACTTACCTCTCCTCGTGCCTGCGATGAGTAGTGGGAGCAGCCACGGGACCTCCCCCTGGAAGGAATTTTCCCCCGAGTTGAGTTGTGACAACATTATGACTCGGGGGGAAAATGCCTGCCCCGACTGCTAAATTGACTGCTCAGCCAATCAGAGACTGTAGCGGAGTCCCACCCCAGTCACTGACTGGCTGAGTGGCCAGTCCATCAGCCGGGTTGTGACATGGACACCCTTGGCCGCTCCCGCCACTCACCACGGGCACGATGAGAGGTAAGTGCCTACTTGCAATCAATATCCCTCCTCCCCCTGCCTGCTGCAGGATTTTAGCAATCGCTGGACTTCTCCTTTTAACGCTACCTACGACCCAAATTAATGATCATAAACATTAATTCCAACCATAATTAGCATTAAACAATGGACTTCAGGGCAGAACAGCCGTTGTTTGTATACTGCTAAAAACTTGAACTTTATTTCATCTTGGTTAAAAGCTGTGATACACTCCTAGGAGTGCAATGGCTGGACGACGCGTTTCGTGCATGCGCGCTTAGTCATGTCTACAAGCCACAACCAGGTGCATAGATGAAAAGACCAAGGTTGGCCAATTGGAAAGATTGTAGTATATCACATGTTTATTGAGCGAGTATTTTGTAATCCTACAGCTGTATAGGCTTAGTAATCGCAAACAAGTTACTCTAAATTTAAAATATACAATATTTATGTTTATACTTGTATTTACGCTTCTGCAATGTTACCTTGAATATCAGGAAACCTCTTTAAATATTACGACTTAAGCTAAAATTGCTATACATAACCATAAGAGGCTAACATGACATACATATGTGAGACGTAATAACAGGATTAGCATGTGTGAATATGATCAAGCGTCAAAAGAGCGCACTGAACAAAAATCAAAACCACATCAAATTTAAGCGATATGTCCGTTTGCTAGCTATGATAACTGGATTAACATGTGTGACTATGAACAGGCGTCAAAAAAGCGCACTGACCAAAAATCAAAAATCAAATTTCAAAACCGCATCAAATTTAAGTGATATGTCCGTTTGCTGGCTATGAGGTGCAATACAACAGGCTTAAAATATGAACTGTCAGATGCATACATGATGTTTAAACTCCCCCTAATTATAATGAATAGGAATATATAGCATAGATTGGTGGATTGGTAGATTGTCTATATGTAAAATTTAAATGCATGATAAATGCCCAAATTTCCTCTAATAGTGGAACAATAAATCAGTCTTGAAATTTAAACCACTTGGGGTCCTTGTATCGAGACGGAATATGTTCTCAGCCTCGATATGAAGAAGCATTTTTTGCCAATCGCCACCTCTGATGTTTTTTTTTTTACCTTTGTGATACCATAACAGTGCGCTTTTTTGACGCCTGTTCATAGTCACACATGTTAATCCTGTTATCATAGCTAGCGAACGGACATATCGCTTAAATTTAATGTGGTTTTGATTTTTGGTCAGTGCGCTCTTTTGACGCTTGATCATATTCACACATGCTAATCCTGTTGTTATTGCGTCTCACATATGTATGTCATGTTAGCCTCTTATGGTTATGTATAGCAATTTTAGCTTAAGTCGTAATATTTAAAGAGGTTTCCTGATATTCAAGGTAACATTGTAGAAGCGTAAATACAAGTATAAACATAAATATTGTATATTTTAAATTTGGAGTAACTTGTTTGCAATTACTAAGCCTATACAGCTGTAGGATTGCGAAATATTCGCTCATAAACGTGATATAATACAATCTTTCCAATTGGCCAACCTTGGTCTTTTAATCTAAGTTTTTAGCAATATATCCCCTTTTCTTTTGGAAGTGCTGGATCCATTCACACATTTTTTTCTTGGAGATTTTCTTGTATCGCGCGGGCTGGCTACCCGGGATCCGTGCACCCCCCTCCATTCCAACCAATCGGTTCGGGACAGAGACAGGTGAGCTGACATCATCTACTATAACTTTGTATGTTATGTATGTTGTAGCTACTGCTACGTTGGCTGTCAACAGAAGTTAACACATGGGAACACGTGTATGAAAACAGAAGCAATTTTTTTAAATTAATTGTTATTTTGTATGCAATTAATACATGACATACTGTATTTGCATATTTTTAGCTATTATTGTGATTATTGTTGTCTGATGAATTTCATTTTGCAAAGGGGCCATGGTCTTGGTGCACGCATGGGTATGAATGCCACTTCCACAATTAAGACGTTATCGTATGGGAGAAGGGGGTAAGAGGCAAGAGGGGTGCAAGGCTTGGGCACACATACTCTAGGCCACGCCAATTTGACACAGGGCTGCAAGTTTAAAAGTTGTTTTTTTAGGACAAGGACTGCATCACCTCCCGAACGGCCCCAGGACAGATTTTGGATTAAAAGCAGCTATCCGACAGTACAAGCTGTTAGGAGGGGGAGGATTGTCGGTACAGAGTCATTAACTTTAATCACCGAATCATGGCTGGTGCATGGTTAACCTTCACTTACGGTTGGAGCCACAATTTAAAAATTATCGCATAGGCGAATAAAAAATGAATGGCCAAGGAAGTACTTGCGTGTAGTAAAAAAAAAAAATTACATTATCAAAACAACAGACTTACAACCTTTAGGGCCCTATTACACCAACAGATATCTGACAGATTTTTACAGCCAAAGCCAGGAATGGATTTGAAAAGAGGAGAAATCTCAGTCTTTCCTTTATCCCCTGTTCTCTGTTTATAGTCTGTTCCTGGCCCTGGTTGCAAAAATCTGTCAGATAATCTGTCAGACATCTGTCGGTGTAATAGTGCCATTAGGCTATGTTCACACTGTACAAACAATGCCTGTTCCACGTGAATAGCGGTTGTTCAACTCTACCTGCAGCCGGAATTAATTATCATGAACCCATGGAACTTCCATTATTTGTACAGGCCGTTTGCTTCACTGTGTGCTATGGGAGGTTCTGATGCGGCTAAAAGATACTTAAGTACCGGGTCACGGAACGGCCGGTCTCTATATGTTGTGTGAACATAGCCTTACACATTTTTTCTAATGTTATATATATATATATATATATATATATATATATATATTTTTTTTTGCAATTATTAATAAAATGGGCCTATTGTGACGCTTATAACGGTTTATTTTTTTCACCTACAGGGCTGTATAGGGTGTAATTTTTCTGCCATGATTTCTAGTTTTTACTAATACAATATTTGTGAAGATCAGACGTTTTGATCACTTTTTATTATTATTTTTTTATATATATATATATATAATGTAACAAAAAATTGGTAATCCTGGCACTTTTTCCCCTCTTTTTGTCTACCCCGTTCGCCGATAGTGATAACGATTGTTATATTTTAAGAGACCGGACAATTACACACGCTACGGTATATAATATGTTTATTTATCTATTTTTATATAATGGGAAAGAGGGTGATTTAAAGTTTTATTGGGGGAGGGGCTTTGGGGTATTTATAGAGACATTTTTTTTTTTGAAACATTTTAAGTCCCCTTGGTGGACTTTTACATACAATTATTAGATTATACACTGATCATTGCTATGCCATAGGCATAACATTGATCAGTGTAATAGGCGCTCTGCTGATTAAACCTGCCTGTGGCAGACTTAATCATCAGAGCACTGATCGAACTGCACGGAGGAAGGTGAGAGACCTCTGGCGGTCCGTTAAAACGAATGGGGCCCCCGCAGTCACACTGTGGGGTCCAGATCAATAAGTGACAGGGGACGTTTAAGGGGTTAATGACACGCTGCAGCACGATCGCTGTAGCCTGTCATTAACAGTGAGGGCCAGGCTGCTCACTGCAGCCAGCCCCCACCTCCTATGAAGCGCGGTCCACTCCAGAGCGCGCTTCATAGCCCAGGACGTACTGGTACACCCAGGGTCGTCTCGGGGGTTAAGAAGTTTTCAAAATGTCATTTTTACTTGCATGCAAATCAACAAACACAAGTATAACATTCAGTTTACAGTCTAGAAGAGTTGCTGAAACAGATTTTAGGCAATAATTATGCCAACTGTAAGTGGAGGCCCACTAACTACGTTATACTCCCACTAACGACTAGCAACAACCAGCTAACGACCGAACGACTTTTAATTACATCGAAAAATTTGCAAACTATTAACAATGATTTTGGTGTCAAAATGAATGATTAATGGCACATAAATGGTTTCTCATTGGTCGTTTGAATGTTGCCTGCATTTACACAAAACAATTATTGTTTAAATTCAAACGATATAATGATAATTCACGCAATAATTGTCTTCTGTAATAGGGCCTTAACTGACATTTAGTGGTATAATAGTATGGTGATAAATTTTAGCAGAATTGTTGAATAAAAACACTAATAGTTTACGGTAGACCAATTCAAAATTATATTTTAGAGGTATATTTTTTGTTGACTAAGGTGGATTTATTGATACCTCAAAGAGTTAATTTATGCCCATGATTCCTGTTATTGTTTGAATTGTACCTTAAATTATTAACCTATTGTTTTTTTTATACCAAACAATTATATTGACTCAGCTACCACTCCCTCATTTCAAACAACAGAATTGGACTACACTGCAACCACTAAATCAGACAAGGCTTGCTCTACAGCAAAGCAATGCAGATCAAGCAATTGAAACCAACATGTACCGCCACCAATCTTCCCCCACGCCTCACCGGGCCACCACAGACCTGACAGGGAGCTGGCACATTACATCAATGCATTTTAAACCCTGGCTATAGACTCTTAGGGTGGTATTACACGGAACGATAATCGGCCGAATTGGCTCGATTCGGCCGATTATCGCTCCGTGTAATAAATGCAACGATCAGCCGATGACAACGATCATCGGCTGATCGTTGATATAATTTAGAACCTATTTTCGTCGGGCGCCGACCGCGCACCGCTGCGTGTAATAGCGGTGCGTGGCCGGCGACTAACGATATACATTACCCATCCACGTTCCAGGGCTGCTCCTGCCGTCCGCTTCTCCTTGCGTCCCGCGCGCGCTCTAGCGTCACAGCGGCCTGTCAGCTGATAGGCCGCTCAGCCAATCACAGGCCGCGGCGGTCCCGGCCTATGATTGGCTGAGCGGCCTACCAGCTGACAGGCTGCTGTGACACTAGAGAGCGCGCGGGACCCCCGGGAGAAGCTGACGCAGGAGCAGCCCTGGAACGTGGATGGGTAATGTATGCCAGTTTAGCAAGGGCTGCAAGGACATCGTTACCGATGTCCTTGCAGCTCTTGTCAAACGATTATCGGGCCGTGTAATAGGTCCAGTAAACGAGCAACGATCTAGCAGATCGCTGCTCGTTTACAGGTATTATCGGGCCCTGCTCGGCCCGTGTAATACCACCCTTACTTATGACTGAACAACACTCTGGAGTTGGCTGGATTATGGTGTTATGTGATTACTAATGCACAGGTGAGTATACATCATACTGTATGTAAATACACCTCTGTGACAGGCTGCTCACCCAATCACTAACCGAGTAATTGGCTGAGCGGCCTGTCACTTCAGGGACTGACTCAGAAGTTCCAGTAGTGGCTACAGGGAGCAGGTAGAAGCTAAACGAACTCCTAGGAGCTTGGACATGTATGCATAATGTTTATTATTTTACACTAAAGACAAGGGCTGCATGACTATTGAGCCGAGTATAGGCACTGTAATAAGAGCAGATCTAGCAGATCGGCACTTGCTTATCCAGAATATCGGGGCCATGTAATACAACCCTAACTGATATAAGGTCCTGTCTACCAGCTCTGTGAAATGCAGAAGCATAAGCAGCACAATGGGGCACTCAACAGACTGATGGGGCTGTGAAAAAAAATCCCCGACAGGAAGGCATTAACTATATATTTGATGTTTTTTTAATAAGATATGTCATGACTAGTACACTTTAAGCACTCAATCTTTTTAAACTTGGCGGCGCACCCCTAATCCACCATGGCCCAGTGACGAGTTTACTGGTCCATGCACCGGCTTGCTTCTGTGGCTCCCGGCATCCTAACGTCCCGCTCAGTAAATCAGTCTGCTGTCCCGCTGCAGCCACTAATTGGCTGAGCTGGACATCAGGATGTTGGGAGCCACAGAAGCAAGCCGATGCATGATCCGGTAAAGTAGTCACTGGGCCTGGCGGGTTAGGGGAGCGGCGTTTACATACCCACAGCAGAATAAAATGTCCGCTGTGAGTGTGTAAACCTATTCTAACTGACAGTACAGGAATTGCAGCTTTTGCTGCAAACTCGGAGCGAGAAAACCGCTGCAATTCCATTATGTGTGAACCCACCCTAAGTAGGGTTTTCTAATTAGGACCACCCATCTAATGAATGGATCCTGAGGACAGGGTTTTTGATTTGAGAAATGCTCTTTGGTGTAGTCTATAAAGCTAGCATTTAAATGCAGTATGAGGGTGCCTTCACACGTACCGTATCCCCAGCAGATTTCACGTTGCAAATTCGCTGTGAAATCCGCTGAGGATCTAGCGCCTGTTCATCCGTATGAGAATCCATACTTGCGAGTATGTAAGTTAACCCCTCCGCCGGCTGGAGAATACTTCACCTCTTCCCTGCTTCGGCTTGCTTCGGGGGTTCCCGATGTCTGCTTGTCCCGCTCAGCCCCTGATCAGCGCGCTGCCCCGCCACAGCCCCTGATTGGCTGAGCGGGACGTCAAGCAGAGAACCCCCCGAAGCAAGCCAGAGTGAGGAACAGGTGATGTACTCTCCAGCCGGCAGGAGGTTAACTTACATACTCGCAGCTGGATGTTAATCCTGCTGCAAGTATGTATTCTCATAGGGATGAAAAGGCACTGGATCCACAGCGGATTTCGCTGCGAATTCACAGCGTGAAATTCGGTGCAGATCTGGTATGTGTGAAACAGTATCTCATCCATGCAGATTTTTGTTTGGTTGTACCCTATATAACTAAAAATAAGTAGCCACATACCACATGATTTTACTATTAGGCTATGTTCACACAACGTCAAAAATAGAGAAAAGGTGTCCGATTTTGATATTTATAAAAATGTCAGTTTTTGCCAAGATTTAACTGACTTCAATGGCAATGCATTGAAGTCAAAGGGAAGACGGACGTCCAATGCGCACAATGTATTGAATAACTGACGATTTTACCACGCGCGTCAAAATGATGAACATAAACATTATTTTCGGATGTCTTTTGCACACAGCGGACGTTTTTTGTTAGTAGTTCACATACAGTTTTTCTTTTTCCACCGTTCTTTCTCCTTGTTTACTATTAAACGCAATTGCCTTTTAATTAAGCCACACCCAAAGGCCAATTAGTAATCCTAATGCTACGTTTACACGAAACGATAATTGGCCCGATCGTCCGATTAACGATGTCGGAGTAAAGATTTTTTTTTCATAACGATCAGCGTTAAGACAGTACGATATATCGTACGGAAAAATCGTTTTGCGATTGTTTTGTGATCGCGCGCCCGCAGCCCGGCCCCCCGCTCATCCGCAGCCCGGCCCCATGGTCAACCGCAGCCCCCTGCGCCGCCCCCGAGCCGGCGCAAGGGGCTGCGGATGAGCGGAGGGCCAGGCTGCTGGCGGCCGGATTTTCGCGCAATGACTGTTTACACGGAACGATCGGCGAATTTTTTGCGAACGCCGATTTAAGAACAAGTTAAAAGATCAAAATGAATGATTTCTCGCTCGTCGTTCGCTGTGTTTACATGTACGATTATCGTTCGAATTCGATTCGATAATCGTTTCGTGTAAACACAGCATGGGGCTATGTTCACACTACGTATACGTCTGGCCGCACATATACGTGTTAAACTCCGGCCGGGAATTTACGCAAGTTGCGGCCGGCTATGTACGGACCGCGAACTTACGCCCGTAGTCTACTTACGCTTCCCGAGCACCCTATGTAGCGATCTGACAGCGGTCTTTTACTTGGAAATCTTCGCCTAGCCCCGGACACCCCACAGAACCTTTTGGATTGGCAAAGAAAAGTGGAAAAATGAAGAAATCGCCACTACGTACGGGACCGCATGTTACGATACGGGCGTAAGTTACGGCACTTTTGTCCTCAAACAATGGTCTGGTTCATTTTTTACGGCGCCGCGTACGATTCGGGCGTAAGTTCGTGCGTAATGTGAACTGTGCAGCCGTACATCGTATACTTTCCATTGTACGCAAACTACGTAAGTCTCCGGCCGCTTATTCATGGAACGCGCTACGTCCGGAGACTTACGTAGTGTGAACATAGCCTAATGGTGCGTTTACACAGGCAGATTTATCTGACCAATTTTGGAAGCCAAAGTCAGGAATGGACTTGAAAAGACAGGGAATCTCAGTCTTTTCTTTATGACCTGCACCCTGTTTATAGTCTGTTTCTGGCTTTGGCTTCAAAAATCTGTCAGATAAATCTCTCTGTGTAAACACACCATAAGGGTCCATTTACACAGAAAGATTATCTGACAGATTATCTGTCAAAGATTTGAAGCCAAAGCCAGAAACAGACTATAAACAGAGAACAGGTCATAAAGGAAAGCCTGAGATTTCAACTCTTTTCAAATCCATTCCTGGTTTTGGCTTCAAATCTTTGGCAGATAATCTGTCAGATAATCTTTCTGTGTAAATGGACCCTTAACTAAAATAATGTGCAAACACCAGTCATTGCACTAAGGGGAGGCCAGACAACTAAATGACATCCGTTATTTTACACTCAAAATAATGGACGTCTTTTTAAACGGAGCTGAAAAAACGTTGTGTGAACATAGCCTCTGTCTGCTTCCACATGTTTTATTCTAGTGCAGTCTCTAGATTTTGGCGGTGAGTGAATGGAAAAACATGAATTTCCAGTTACATAGTGCCAGAGGTTTATTACTACTGGCATACTATTCAAGAAGTGCACCAGTCTCTTAGTGCCATGAGTGCCAAATGCATCAACAGAGCACACGTTGTTAGTAAAGACTCCAGGTTGGCGATATCTGTGTTTTTTTGTTTTAGTGTGTTTTTAATTTGCAATTTGTGAGTTTCTTTTTAGAGCTTGTCAGATGTGCCTTTTCAATGTAATGATATTTCCTCTACAATAGGGGAGGATGAACAATCTAATTTTGCTGTGGATGAAATGATGTATAGCATGGCTGCAATATTTATCAAGCCCCTCTAAAAAATCTCTCCTGCACCCACATACTTATAGATGTTAGAAAAGAATGGAGGGTGTGCAAATGATTTAAAGAAAAAAATGCCACTATTTTGTATTTTTTTTTTCTTTTGCACTAAGTTCTTTGTGTAAAATCTAAACCTCATGTCTACCAGGTTACATGGGTTTAGCCCTTTTCCGTTCCAGCTTGACTGTGCCCCAGTGCACAAGACAAAGTCCATAAAGGCATGAATGGGTGAGGTTTGTGTAAAAAAATGTGGTCTTAAATATATACTCTAACCTGCTGTTATGTTCCCACAGAGTCGGGGACACTGAGGACGAAGATCCTTTTCTTACGTTAATTCTCAGCACCTCGTTGTTACATCCTGCACTTCATTATTATGTAAATGAGGCAGTTTGGTGCACTGGGAGCGGGACTACAACCCTCAGTACACCTACCCCACCTGCCTGCTGCCTCCTCATGAATTTCGAGGCGGCACTTAGCAGTGATATCACCCTAGCCCCTCATCACTGCAGAGCGCCATATTCATAAAGAGGGGCAGGTTGGTGGGACAGATGGATGCACTGAGGGTTGTACTCCCACCCCCAGTGCACCAAGCCATCTGATTTAAGCAATCACTGGCCTGCTAAGCAACAGTTGTAGTACATACATCTTTAAAGTGTTACTGTTATTTAAATACATTTTTGACTTTGCACAGCACAGACATGTCAAAAGTTTAGATTAGTCTGGGTCACCAAAGCCCAGCCCTAAGTTAAACAGAGCTGGAATCAGGGTCCCAGGGGAGAATAAACCTGGCAACAGATTTCCTTTAAAGGATATGACAATGGTGTGCAGTGTCGGACTAGCCCACCAGAGGATCCTCCGGGGGGCCCCCAGCTTTAGAACCTGCACAGACATTGATTGACATGTCGTTTCTCACTGGTTCTTCATTGGTGGGCCCCCAGGATCATTTCCTCCGTGGGCCCCAGATACCCCAGTCTGACACATTGGTGTGGCTAAAAATGGCATTTTCTTTCTTACTTTCCTAGATAATTTTATTCCTGTATATTGCCATAGCTACAGACTGCCATATATAAAGGAGATGATTTCTGAATGAGGAAATACAAAACGATAAATGTAATTAAAATGTATGTAATTAAAACAATATCAGTCCTCAAAGCAATAACTATTGTTATATGTTGTTTAATAGTAGGTATCAAATAGGATAAATGTTAAAATCAAGGGTAACATCTAGCATAAATGTAGAAATAAAATACCACAGGGCCCATATGGTGACAGATAAATATCGATGGACACAGGCCAATAAAACCATTAAAACAGAATTCAGCTGATCAGTGAACATGTATATAGTATCATAGAAAGGCTGTACATGTGAATGACCCTGCGCACTCCTGAAGCCTCCTACATGATCAAATAATTGCATGCCAAATATATATATATATATATATATATATATATATATATATATATATATATATATATATATATATATTGGGGGAAGGGGGGGAAGACAGGACAGAAGCTGCATCATAAGGGACCAAAAAAGTACCATTGCCTGAGGCTGTTTCTGAGGGGAAGCGCCATCCATGAGAGGATTTATCAGCGCTTCCACCAGAAAACAGGTAAGGTTTTCACACATTACTATCAGTTTTTGCACAATGCTGTTAAATTGCAAATCAGTGATTGCTTAAAAGTTTGCAACAATTTTACACAAAAGCCTCTACAAAAACCACTGATTAATTCCCCTCATGAATTTAGTATGAGTGAGGAAAGCCACTTGGTGGCGCATTTGGTGGGGGTGCAATGTAGGCACCATGGAACTTGTCCACTATGGTGCTATTTAGTGCTGTGGGGTTGTCATTTGTACAGGACTCGGATACATTGTGCACAGTTTGGCACTGACCATAGCCCTGCTGCCATTCTCTACAGCAGGTCGCGGTGCCACCACTTGTGGCGCCTCAGAGCAGCCCGGGCTGAATTGTCCCCATTGTGTGAGTACAGAGAGTCCCTGTCCTGTGCTACTCGCTGGGCTCAGCACACGTCCTGCCATCCCCTCCCTGTCTGGGTGTAGTTACTCTCCACTTGTTGCCGCAGCCTCCCGCCCCCTGTGAGCAGGACGGCCCCATGACAGCTGCTGCCTCCTTAGCAGGGCCCTACAAGCCGCTGCTGTCACTGTCCACACAGCAGAGAGGCCGGTGAGTAAGAGCCAAGAGCACAGGAGCTGAGGGAAGCAATGTGACAGCCACATGACAGGGGGTGGCAGGCAGGACAGCTCTAGGCTGTGTGAGCTGGGGATTGTGCAACAAGTTGGAGAAGTTACAGAGCTGCAGCCTGTGAGGAGAGCTATGAGGAGGAGAGGCATGAGAGACACGAGTTCTGCACACTCAGGTTCCTGCACACATCCAGCTTCCCTGCTGCCTGTACTTATTGTATAGAACATGTGCTATAGCTTATCCTGACACGGGGCAGGAGCTGCCAGGCGGGGCTGCCCACTTCTAAATGACAGCTGAGGGCAGGGAGCCTGGGTACTGCTGCCACACACAGGTACCAGGCGCAGGAAGCTATGTTACACTACTCTGTATACTTATTCTGACTTATACTGTGTGCACTCTATAAATATTATACATACACCGCATATATATATATATATATATATATATATATATATATATATATATATATATATTATTTATTTCTTCCTATCATATGAATCTGTTATCACAGAGACATGTCAGAAGTTTTGATCAATTAGTGTCTGAATGTTCAGACAGGACCTGGGACAGCTGGGAGAAGTGTGTAGCTGTGCGCTTCACTCCTGCTCTCACTGCAGTCTATGCCCAGTTGCAGGAGACAAGCACAATTGTAAGTCTATTGGACCATCTTTTGCAACAGGACAAAGATAGCAGCAAGCCGGGGAGAGAAGCGCATAGCTGCACACAGACACTTTAACTGATCTATGGGCTCTAATGGGGAGAGAAGCGCATAAAGTTGACACAGACCCTTTAACTGATCTATGAGCTCTAATGGGAAATTCATGGTTAAAAGTGTCCATTTGGGTCAGTTTGCTAAGTTATATTTTGCATTAGCCGCATAGCTCAACATTCCTATAGACTTTTGTTGGAAAAATGTAATGCAAATATGCATGTGTTTGACTATGTTTTATTTATTTACACTGTTGTATATGACAAAAAAACATGTACATTGCAATGTGTGTTTTTGTGATGGAAGTTTTATGATGTGTGCTGTATGGCGTAGAGTAGAATCCTTTTTAGTATCCGTATAACTTATGTATTTGTAAAATATGTAAGTGAAACGTATAGAAAAGGCAATGTAAACCTAACCTAAAGGGATATGAATTGAATTCTACAACTTTATTTGCAAGGGAAAGACATTACATTCCTTTATGTAATGGTGTATTAAACCATATAAACAAGGATGATGGCTGGACATTTAACTTGTACATTTTCAAACACATATCTGTGTGCAACCCCCCCCCCCCCCCCCAAAAAAAAAAAAAAAAAAAGCAGTATTCCTGCATACTGTATACATTGTCCCTGTCAATGGCATCAACTTTTTATGTTGCAGAGACATATTGAACATTTCTGAGTGTACAGACCTGCACCAATGATTAGAACAAACTGGCACGTTCCTCTCCTAGCTCTGTGTCATGTGATGGGTTGGCCTGCTAATGTAAGTCTATGGAGCCTGACTCTTCTTACACAGAGCAGGGAGTGGACCTTTCTCACAATCGGTACAGGTCAGACCTGGACCGATTAAAACTTTTGACATTTCTCTATGACATGTCAAACGTTTTTTTCAAACGACAATGACACTTTAACACAGGGATGGGGAACCTCTGGCCCTCCAGCTGTTGCAAAACTACAATTCCCATCCTGCCCTGACAGACAAAGCTAATGCTTTGGCTGTCTGAGCATGATGGGAATTGTAGTTTTGCAACAACTGGAGGGCCAGATGTTCCCCATCCCTACCTTAACACTTAGACCCCAACCAATCAAAATTTCTGCTATGCCTTTGTGAAATGTAAAAAGTTTTTGCAAATTAGAGGGACACCTTAAAGGGGTTCTCTGGAGAGGAAAGTTTTTATTTTTGGTAAGACATTACTTTAATAAAGTTATATTACTTTGAATTCCAACTTCATTAAAATAAATGTATTTTTTTTCATTAAATAGCCACTTCTATTGAGTAGCAGGAGTAAGGGCCCTACCTCAACCCCCCCCCCCCCCCCCCACACACACACACACACCACACACACCACACAGACACATACATACACACACGCCAAGCATTTAAGCACTTAGACCTGTAGCAGGCAGGCATTGGCTGGTGACAGGTTCACCCCCTTACTTGCACTGCCTTATTTGTAAAGATGGCCAGACCATAACAACAATGATGCACTTTGCACCTCTGCCGTTTTGTCTCGCACCCCCTCCTGATAGTGTGTAAGCTGATGCATGCGAGCAGGGACCTCACTCCTCATGTATGGATAATTATATGTATATCTCTGTAATGTCTTATTTATGTCTATGTATGTACCCCCAGAATTGTAAAGTGCTGCGGAATCTGTTGGAGCTATATAAATAAAAATTATTATTATTATTATTACATCAACAGATTATCTGACAGATTTTTTTGAGCCAAAGCCAGGAATGGATTTTAAAAGAGTAGAAATCTCAGTCTTTCCTTTATTACATGATCTTCGTTTATAGTTCGTTCTTGGCTTTGGCTCAAATCTGTCAGATAATCTGTTGGTGTAATAGGGCCCTAAGCTCTGCTACCACCAGTGTTAATGTAAGGAATTGCAGGCCTGTCTAATCTGTACTCATTTATTTTCATTACAATATCCAATTCCTGGGAAGGCAGGTGTCCATCACTATTATTGTGGCAGCCTCTAAACAGCGAGCAGCAATTACTGTCACTGTGGTGGACACTGTCATTTATTTGGTCTCTTGTAAACTTTTTCCCTGCCCTTTTTCCAGGAGTTTCACAGCGTTAGGTCGGGTTCACACTATGTATAACACCAGCCGTTCTGTAACCCGGCCGGGTCACAGAACAGCCTGTGTTAGTGAAGATTATCCTGGCCGGTACTGCAGTACCGGCCTGATCATCTTCACTTCTGGTGAATTCGGATTTAGGAGCAATGAATAGCGCCCGCAGAAAACTGACATGTCAGTTTTTTGTGCGGCTGGATGGAATCCCGGCTGGAGTGTATACTATATGTATATGCTCCGTACGGGATTCCATTCATTTCATTAGAACATTTGTTTTGTATAAATCACGGCCGTTGTTGCAAATTGCAACAACGGCCCTGCTTTATATGAAACATACATTGTGTGAACATAGCCTAAACTTGTTTGCCACTTTTGAGCCATGTGTACACTACTTTTGCATCAAAATAGTTGTAAAAACACAGGGGTACTTAGGGTATTTTAGTGTAAAGTTTTGTGTGTTAAAAAAAATATTATGCAAAACCTGGAAAAAAGCATGAGCAAAAGGAAATTTATTTACTACTATATGTGATGGTAATATTTGGTCATCATGTGTTAATATTGTTTGTCATTGCACAGGAGTAATAAGATACACCCATACATGTTGCTTAAATTGAACATTTGTGCTTACAGTCTCTGCAGACCATATAAGTCTGGCACTTTTTTGGTCATAGTAGACTGGGATGCCAGATTCAAGAGCATTAAGGCCCTATTACACAGGCCGATCCTGAGGAGCAAGCTAGTAATATCCTGTCAGGTCAGTGCTAGCTTGCTCATCGTTCTTGTAATTCTGTGGGGGCCGCAGGGAGATGCGGAAGCCCATAGGAGGTAGTGGCAGTCTGCTGCCACTACTACGGCAGCAGATCGTTGCTATATCAATTTTAGTGTTTAAACATGTTGAAAGACGACGATCAGCCAACATCGTGTATGTCGGTTGATCGTTCCCAATTTGCGATTAAAGTGATTATCGATGGCAATGGTTGTTAATCGGCCAAATACGGCCAATAATCACTTTGTGTAATAGGGCCTTTAGGCACTTTGGACCCACTTGTTTCGATTCCCCTTTTTATACATCACTATGTGTTATGATCCAATGAATAGGGGCCTGCTTTGAGGACAACTGTAGTTTGGTCCACAATTGTGGATCGCACTACAGACCTCTGAATACAGTAGCCTTACATTACTTAGATTCATGCTTACCACCATATCCCTGTAATTTTACATGGAGACAGACTAAGATCTTGTTCTCATGGATTAGGGACAGAATAGGCATCATGACATGACATTGTATTGACCCTATTCCCAATGTACATAGAGATCTTAGTAGTGCAGACATAACTTTGACGTCAACCCAAGCAGCTGTGCTAAGAAAAGCCAACTCACCCAAACAGACCTTGAATTTTGACATTGGCCCAGGATTCTCATGGGTTTCTGAGACAGTGTCACCGGTAACAGATAACAACCTTGTCAAATGAAAAAACTGTCATGAGCAAATAACATACTTCAGAGCAATTTCTCAGGAAAGACCATTCACACTGCCAAATAGTAACATCCTAAAGATTCCTTAAAGGGAACCAATCAGCCCAATCGGGCCGTTATGGTTCCTTAAACTGCTGTATAAAGCACGCACCTGCAGCGGCTGCATCAGTAGCTGTATACCCCCAAAAAGGACTTTAATCCCCCGGGCGCGTGACAGACAGCGGCGGGGAGGTATTCATCTGGCGGCTCCCTGCCCGTATCTAGTCACCGCACTCTGCCTGTCACCGTGCTCAGAGAGGTGTCTCTGCCTGTCAATCATCCCTCCGAGCGCGCTGGCAGGCAGATCGCAGTGACTAGATACAGACAGGGAGCCGCCCAAATGACTACTTCCCTGCCGTTGCCTGTCACGCGCCTGTGGGGATTAAAATCCTTTTCTTCGCGTATACAGCTACTGCTGCATCCGTGGCCGGTACGTGCCGCGGCTGCTGCAGTAGCTGTATACAGCAGTCCAGGGAACCATATCAGCCCGATTGGTTTAAGCATACTGTCATACTGTCATTTGTCATGTCAAAAGTTATTGATCGCAGGAGGTCTGGCTGCTGAAACCCGCTGCGATACAGAGATACACTCCACTCCTTAGCCAGCGATCAGTAACCTGACATGTCTTATGACATGACAACAGTTATTATAAATGACAGTAACTCTTTACATTTCTTTAAATCTAGCAACCAGAACTAATGCACACTCCCTTCATATGTACAGTGAGATTCAGAAATCTCTTAGTTTTCTTTTGTGGGAGTTTAGAGGACATGGATAGTCTATATAACACAGCACAAGGCCTTCAAGGGTTATTCCCATCTCAAAAAGCTCCATACGATAGGAAATAAGATTATTGGTGGGGGTCCAAGACACTGGCGGAACTACCGCCGTAGCAGCCATAGCGGCTGCTACGGGGCCCCGCCGCATCAGGGGGGCCGTGACGCGGGTCCTGTGCTCCTCCTGACCCGGCGACTGCTTTCCCCAACCATAGGGAAAAGGAGTCACTGGGCCAGGAGGAGCATGGGACCGACCAACAGCGCTCCTGTCAGTTCCCCGTCTTATCCCCGGCAGCGCGCGTATCATAGAGCTCTCTGTGTGCCGGAAGTCGCGTCCGCAGCACAAGCCCACAGAGAGCTCTATGATACGCGCGCTGTCGGGGATAGGACGTGACACCCCCGGCAGCCGCGCTTCAGACGGGGGACTGAGAGGAAAAAGGCTCGACGGGGGAGCGCGTTGTAAGGTGAGTTTGTTTGTTTTTTTTAGACCTGCTTTCCCGGGGGGGGGGGGGGAGGAGAGAGAAGGGGGCATCTATAAGGGGGATGGGGAGAAGAGGGCATCTATAAGGAACGGGGGGAGAGGGGGACATCTATAAGGAAGGGGGGGATAGGAGGGCATCTATAAGGAAGGGGGGGATAGGAGGGCATCTATAAGGAAGGGGGGGATAGGAGGGCATCTATAAGGAAGGGGGGGATAGGAGGGCTTCTATAAGGAAGGAGGGGAGAGGGGGACATCTATAAGGAAGGGGGGAGAGGGGGACATCTATAAGGAAGGGGGGGAGAGGGGGACATCTATAAGGAAGGGGGGGAGAGGGAGACATCTATAAGGAAGGGGGGGGAGAGGAGGGCATCTATAAGGAAGGGAGGGGATAGGAGGGCATCTATAAGGAAGGGGGGGGGGAGAGGAGGGCATCTATAAGGAAGGGGTGGAGAGGGGGACATCTATAAGGAAGGGGGGAGAGGGGGACATCTATAAGGGAGGGAGAAGGGGGCATCTATAAGGGAGGGGGGAGAGGATGGCATCAATAAGCGAGGGGGGAGAGAGGGCCATCTATAAGGAAGGGGGGAGAGGGAGACATCTATAAGGAAGAGGGGAGAGGGGGACATCTATAAGGAAGGGGGGAGAGGGAGACATATATAAGGAAGGGGGGAGAGGGGGACATCTATAAGGAAGGGGGGGGAGAGGGGGGACATCTATAAGGAAGGGGGGGGAAGAGGGGGACATCTATAAGGAAGGGGGGGGAGAGGGGGACATCTATAAGGAAGGGGGGGAGAGGGGGACATCTATAAGGGAGGGGGGAGAGGAGGGCATCTATAAGGAAGGGGGGAGAGGGGGACATCTATAAGGGAGGGGGGAGAGGGGGACATCTATAAGGGAGGGGGGAGAGAGGGACATCTATAAGGAAGGGGGGGAGAGGGGGACATCTATAAGGAAGGGGGGGAGAGGGACATCTATAAGGAAGGGGGGGAGAGGGGGACATCTATAAGGAAGGGGGGGAGAGGGACATCTATAAGGGGGGGGCAACATAGGGGGAGAGGGGGCCATCTATAAGGGGACAACATAGGGGAGAGGAGCACAACATAGGGGAGAGGGATATTATAAAGGGACAAAATTGGGGGAGAGGGGAACATCTATAAAGGGACAATATAGGGGGAGAGGGGGCCATCTATAAGAGGAAAAGATAGGAGGGGCCATCTATAGGGGGGGCAACATAGGGGACCATCTATTAGGGGACAACATGGGGGGCATCTATAAGGGGGACAGCATGGGGGGCTTCTATAAGGGGGGCAACATAAGGGGGCTATTTATAAGGAGGGGTGACAGAGAGGAGGGCCATATAATAAAATGGGATCACATAGAGTCAGCCTTCCCACTAAATGAGGGTGTAAAGGGGCCAATGCAGATGTGCAGTATAGAGAGATGAGGATGGTGCCAGTGTGAGGAGACTAATATGTCTGTCTGGCAGATTCTGTGGATTCGTGGCTCGGAGAAGTTCTTATAATGGCCCAGGGCAGATGGAGAAGAAGATGAAAAGGGAAGAACTCCGATCAGAGAAGACGTCCCCTGTAAGTCACCTGATATAACTGTACTGTAATTTACATGGTGTACAGGACCTGTGTAGAGCTGAGTGTGTTGATGGCGTAGTGGTCGATCGAGAGGGGGCGGGCGGGGGGGGGGGGGGGGCCCAATCAAAAGTTTGCTATGGGGCCCAGCCATTTCTAGTTACGCCCCTGGTCCAAGACATTGCATTTGTGCAGCCATGGAAGGCACACATTGGGCTCTGTTTATTCTGGGGACAATTTTGTCCTTGTTCTTGAGAAAAAAAAGTGGTGGTCCAAACACTTGGACCCTCACCAATCAGCTTGTTATCCCTTATTATGTGGATAGATGATAACTTTTTGGGATGAAAATACCCCTTTAAAATAGTCATAAATATAACGTTAAAGGGATTCTGTCATCTGCAATTCAGACTCCAAACTGCTGACACCGTTATATAGCTGTTAGGTCAAGGAGGCATATAATATCTTTCATATATCTGTCTGTGGTTCCAAAACTTAGTAAGATGCGTCTATTCTCTGGTGCAAAGTGTTGAAGAGGCATTCCCAAGCCTGTGCTGAAAGCTGCAATGCTTCTTCGCTCCCTTCTCAACCCTGATTTACAGCTGGAAGCAGAGCCCTGTTTCTAAATCTCGCACTTGCATACACTTTGTATGCACAGCACAAGAATAAAATATAAAAACACCTTGTTTGCAGTTGACTGTCAGTCCAGGTTGAGAGGTTTAAAAGCGTTATAGCCCTTGGCACCTAAGGAGCTTGGGAACCCCACTTGGACTCCTTGCACCAGAGAATAAAAGCATTTTTCTGTGTTATGGCAGCACTATAAAATAGCAGCTGTTAGGACAAGGAGGCACATGATGCCTTTTGTATATCTCTCTGTGTCAGCAGCTTAGAATGTGAACTGCAGCTTACAAATTGATATGTATGCATATCCGTGCTGTCCATTTTCATGGCTGCGTGAACGATACATGGATTTGTTGTACATCCCGGTGCGAGATTTCTCATGATGTGTAAAAGAACTGCAAACAAGTGCTGATCTGACTTTGTGGCCACCTGCATCCGAGAAATCTCTATAAAAGGACCCTTAGGCTGGTTCTGCAGCGAAATCCGTTGCGACACACTGTAGTGTCATTTTCTATATATTTACATTCTCGCAGCAATTTTTCGTTTAGCTGTAAGAATGTATTACAGGTAATGTATTGGCCCCGCATTGGTGGGTTAAGTGGGCAGGGGCTACATTATTGCAGTGGAATGAAAATCTGCTTCAAGAATGTAGATTCAAAGGAAATTACAGAACAGAGCTTTGCAGCAGATTCTGCTGCGGAACTCACAGCGTGAAATCTGCTTCGATGCGGTACATGTGACACTGGCCTTAGAGTCAATCTGTTAGATCACCTCTGACCTTGGAATACAGATATAGCTCTGTCAGTTTCCAGTGTCAACCATCAACATTTTTATAGCTTTTATGTACAGTATGTAAATTGAGGAAATGATGTGGCAGAGCTCAAATTTTGTATAGTGAATATCATAAGTTACAAAGGAATTAAACTAGCATAACTTTCTTTTACAAAACTTTTTATTAGGCTGGGTTTACAATGATCAGTCGCATCCATTTCAGTTTTTTTTCCCAGAAACTTTTTATCCTTTCTTTCCTTTTTTCCCATCAACGGCCAGAACGGTCAGATTCTGCCATACTGCATGTCCGGCCATCCAGCAGCACTATTAGCACGCCGGATGCTTTAACCCCCAGGTGACCTAAGACATACGGGTATGCCCTGGCCACCTGTTGCCAGATGATCCCGGGCGTATCCGTACGCCTTGAGTTGCTTATGTGCTATGAAGCACGCACAGAAGCAGAGCGTGCTTCATAGCAGGTGAGGGCCGTCTGCAATCAACAGCCGTGTCCTTAACATTATTGGGGTTAATCAGTGTACAGTATTAGTAAGTGTACTCACTGTATATACTGACAGCAGCTCCCTGTGTACCTCATGGAGCTAAAATCAGACCCCCCTCCTCCAGGCTGGGCTGTCCTTTTCTGTGGTGAGTCTGTCCATAAGATGGCCAACATGAAGGAGCATATGCCCCTGTCCCCCAGTGTCCTGCACTAAGCCCATGTATGCCTATGGAGGACATTGAAGGGCGGGGCATGGTCACATGCTCCTCCATGTCAGCCATCTTATAGACAGACTCACCAGAGAACAGTGAATACACTTACTATTACTGTACACTGAACTATTTTACTATAAAGTGGCCAATCCCTTTAATGACGAGCTGTACCGATCGAGCTGCAGCCTGTCATTAACCCCTTAAACGCCGCAATCACGTTGCGACCGCAGTGTTTAAGTGTAAGTGACAAGAGCAGTTCCTGTCACTTACCGATCAGGATCCCCACAGTGTGATTGCGGGGCTCCTGAATGCTTTCCTGGATTGCCAGAGGTCTCTTAACTTTCTCTGTGTAGTCCGGCTGGTGTTCTGCTCATAGAGTCTGCCACAGGGTCTTACATTGGCATAGCATTGAACTGTGTTTGCAATCTATTGATTGTTTGTAAAAGTCCCCCATAGGGACTTAAAAAGTGGTAAAAAAAAAAAAATGTTTTTAAAAAGCCCCTCCCCCCATAACATTTAAATCATCCCCCTATTCCATTATATAAATAAAACTTGTAAAAAAAATAAACATGTTGAATACCGTGGCATGCGTAATTGTTCAATCTATTAAACTATAACAATACTAACGGCGTAACAAACGGCGTAAACGTAAAGAGGGAAAAAAGTGCCAAGATTGCTGATTTTTCTGTAACATTATATATTAATAAAAAGTGATCAAAAGGTCCGATATACACAAATACGTTATTAATAAAAACTAGCGATCATGGTGCAAAAAATGACATCCCATACAGCCCCATAGGTTAAAAAATAGAACCGTTATAGGAGTCACAATAGGGCAATATTTGGGGTTTCGTCATACATGCTATGGTAGAATGAAAGACGCCATTACAAAGTACACCTAGTTGGGAAAAAACCAAGCCCTTACATGACCCTGTAGATATAAAAATGAAAGTGCTAGAGCTCTTAGAAGGGGAAGAGGAAAAAAAAGAAAATGCAAGAATGAAAATTGGTGCGGTCATATGGGTCATTTTGGGCTGGGTCATGAAGGGGTTAAACTTTTCCATTGAAATGAATGGGATGAGTTCAAAGATGCGTTTCCCTCCAGCACATATCTACTGCGCTGGAGGGAAATGCTGTCGCACCACAGGATGAATGTGTACCCGGCCTTAGATAATTCTTATGTTTGACTCCACTATTAGCTCGTTCTCTAATGTGTCCTCATGTTTGGATTTTATTAGTCAGTGACATTATTTTCCATTTATACATTCATTTCTTGATAATCAGTCCTGACTTTATTACATTTGCAATGTGTACACAGTAGCATGTTTTCTGTCTGCAGTCAGCCAGTAACTTTATGAACCTGTCATAATTTTTTTTTTCTGTCTCATCATGTACTGTAGTTGTATGTGGTTTCTTGTTTTCTGTTCAGCCATGTGATGTATGGTCAGTCATTGATGTTTTTACCAGCATTTATCAGAAGATCAGTGAGGTTACAGACAAGACTTCCTCCCATGTCCACACATATTGTTCTGTAGGGAAATTAGCAGTTTTTTTTCTGCCAGACTATGACAGTGTTTTGTCATTGGTTGTATGTTTTGTCACTTGCAGATGAAGCCTGGATACACTGAACTATTTAGCATTGTAATGGTGATGCAGCATAATCTAGATTTTGTGTAAAGTTCACTGAAGTCAAGTCCATTCTGTGCTTGGTGGCATTAACAGCATGGAGAGGCTAACATGTATGACTAATGTACAGGTCATGAAAAAGTCTTTGTATATTCCTCAACATTTTAAAAAACTTACAGTACTTTTCAACTTCATGCAATCCACATGCTTCCTGTAACCAAGGTGTAATCCACTTACTGTCATCATTTTATGATACGTTAATCAGAAAAGCTTGATGTGCAACATCAGATTTCTTCTGCTGTGGCCACTTCCAGTACAGTGTACTGCACTGATCCATTAGGATGGTGATCTATTGTTTCAATAGCCGGGTCACGGCAGTCAAGGAGGCCTAGAAAGCCTGCCCCGACAACAGATCGGCTCTGCACAGTGACCATGCAGGGGCTGATCCGGACCACCGCACCTCCAATGGCATGCTGCAAGGCCATTCAAATGCGACTGTCAGTGTTGACAGTGGCATTTAAATGGTAAATAGCTGGCACATCAATCATTCATTGCTGGACGGAAAAGTGCCCATAACTGGTATGTCATCCAACTATAATATACAGATATCGCCTGTATGCTGCAGTTCTAATGCTGCACTATGCCTATGGTTGTGTACATGACCTGCAATCCATACACATGGCTGCACACACAGTAGTTTCTGTGGTGCCCTATGTAAACAGTGTAGGGTGCCACGGAAACTTTCTAAGTGGAGCAGGAACTGCTGTCTGACAGGAGTGGCCTGTTGTAATTACTGAATAGTAACCAGCAATGCTATTTGAAAGGGAATTTGTGCCTGACTCAGCAGATCTACTAGTGCCCTGCTTCTGTTTCCATGGTGTGCTATGCTAGTAGCATACATCGCCATGGAAAGTTTGCTCTGTACAAAATGTAGTATGCTGATACTATAGTATAGACAGAAGCCTGCCAGTGGTGTGTGGGTGGATTAAGCAACACTGCGCTTGGGATCCTACATATTATAAGAACAGTTA
This sequence comes from Dendropsophus ebraccatus, assembly GCF_027789765.1. Classification (NCBI taxonomy): domain Eukaryota; kingdom Metazoa; phylum Chordata; class Amphibia; order Anura; family Hylidae; genus Dendropsophus; species Dendropsophus ebraccatus. The sequence goes on from NC_091454.1 coordinate 69,767,238, forward strand.
CATTACAGGTAAGTAATACATGGTTGTAAGATTCTCTGATACTAATTTATATTGCTTTTGGGTAGAGTAGCATAAAGCTTGTGACAGATTACCTTTTTTTTGCAAAATACATCAATTCTGATATCTGGCTCCTCTTCCCTATCAGGAAAAAAACCCATCATTATATTTACAAAAGAAACATGTTTTATTAGTAAATATGGAGGTTGTTTATAATGTTATGCTGTGCAGAGTCCTCATTCTTTACAGGCTTATGTGCAGGGCAGGAAAGGACTTCAATAACTTTCAACGTAAATAATCAAAGTTGCACTTTAGAGGATTATTAGATTTTTGTCATTTTTAACCTGTAACATAATAATTTACTTATATGACGGGTATGTAAGCTTGTGTACTTTCATATTTTCCAGACTGCTTGCTGGAGCAATTGATTAATGGGAAGTTCATGAAATGACCCAGTTTTTTTTTAATGCAAAGTAGTTTTGTTCCATGTGCAGCAGCCCATAGGGAGCACAAATGTCACAGCAGGGGGGGTCATGTGAGATGATTGGGACCTGTGGTCCTGTGCTGTCATTGTTGCGGTAGCTCAGGTCTCACTGGCATGAGGGCCTCTATTAGGGTCTTCACAGTAGGTTTTGATGGTAATTGATGGCCCAATGGTGAGTGTGGTACACTTTGTGTTGTAATGTAGGAAGGTGGTCAAAAACTGGGATAGCAGATTCACTTGACAATATAACTTACAGTTCTCTTACCAGATATCCAACTGTTATCACTTGAGCAGAGTCTACCATTTTAAGGTAAAGTATATCTAAAGTCCCTGTAGATTTTAGCCTTTGCAGTAGACCACACTGTGTCACTAGTCCCTTATCTCTCTCGTCCAGGAGTTGAATAACATTTAGTTAGCTCCAAGTTGAAAGTCTCTACTCTTTTCTAGCTGCAGTGCCTTCTGATTGGAATAGGTTCATCAAGGGTTTGATAGAGTCCTAGGGTTAATGATACTGTCACCTCCAAAACATCACCTTAAAGGGGTACTCTGTAGTTTACAGATTTATGTTCAATACTTTGTTTTTATAAAGTTTTGTAATATGACTTTGTAATACAACTTTATTTAAAAAAAATATATAGTTTTTTATGTACATATACACTTCTGTTGACTGTCAGCATTAAGGAGCAACAGGCGTCCCTTTGCTGCCACCAACCTTTTCTTCGGGAACTGCAGGGCTATTTAAGTACTGCCAAACACGATATACAGAGAAGGATACAAAAACAATTTCTGTATCCAGCAGCACCTGCACAGCAAACAGTGATTGCTGTCACCGCTTCCTTTGCTTCTAACTTTTGGCTCAGTGAGCAGACATAGCAATCACCGCTTACTGTGCAGAGGCTGCTCACATCAATCGTGTCAGACGACTTCCCCCTTGAGTACTGTATATAAGAACAGTCTGGGCAATTGAGGCAACTGCCAGATGGGTCGGTGTGCTAAGTGTGCCAGTCCATGAACAGCTTGACGGTTGGCTTCTTCCCGACACAGCACCCTTCCTGCACTTCACAACATAGTACGTCATTGGTTATAGAAAGCCGTATAGTTCAGACAGCACTGTGCAGGAGAGGAGCCAGGCATCAGATTGAAATCATGTATTCAGCCATCCCTAAAACCTGATTTCTCTGATTAATAAAAAACAATCGCAAACAAGCATTTTTTACACGGAATGATAGTTGCTAGTTATAACCTTAATTACAATCACTTGTACACTCTATATATGAATGAATGACCTATGTGTACCATACACTGAACAACTAGCGAACAATTAACAATGATTTTATGGTCAGCTCAGAAGATGTGAAAATTTTTGCTAATCTTTTGATCATTTCCTACATACACATGGAAAGATTATCACTTAATTTTGAAGAAAATAACGATTTTACACACAATATTTCCGTGTAATAGAGCCCATAGTAAAACACTTTAACCCTAAAAGACTCACCACATTGCTCCAACACCTATAATGTGTGCAGTATATATACAGTTCACTAGGCACTAATCCTGAATATGCCCTAATTAAAGGTCTATTTATACTTACCAATTATCCTCATGATTCACTCTTTGCATTTATTGTCGATCATCAATTGTAGTGTCCTAAAAACAGTGACATGTAAACTTGGCATCGCTGCCTAGTGCACAGCTAGGTCATGGTGTTCAGTATTGTGGACTGTAATTGTTAATGGGCTCTAAGAAACTGAGAAATATAGGGCACACTATGCTGTGCCAGCTGGAAACTGTATAACTAATGTGTCTGAACACCACCATACAGTAACTAGATAATTTCATCAACCTATGAATAGATGTGATAGTGCAACCATGCCATCACTGAATAATACCAATATACTGTTACTAAATAACCACTATACAGTGACTGAAGAATAGTACATCCATAGCGTGACTGAACGGACACTGAAAAATACCTCCTGCATGTCAACTGAAGCATTAGAAGAATACCAAAATTATCACCATACTTAATAAGATGTACCTGTCATGACATGTAAGAATTAAGTCCCCAGCAGATAAATATAATTATTGCTTGCATTATGCAAACCTTTGCTGAACAGCACTGTGTTGGCTTTAAGCTAAAATGGGTGCACTGCCTCCAGAAAGCCTGACTCTCAAGCTCCAACCAAATCCACACTCCACCTTCTTCTTCTGTTGTGCCAGAATTATGTATGCCATGGATTTTGGTTTTCATTTTGCTGCGCCAACAACCCTTTTAATGCCCCTTTATGCTGCCGGGGGCGGGCCTTTTTTTACTCATCTGCAGCAGTGGACGGCGGCTGGCCAATGAGTACTCCTCTTTATTAGACCAACTCCTCTTTATTAGACCAACCGACATCATGCATTTGTTCTCTTTTTTTTTGCTGTTTCAAAGACCAAATGGGCTTTGTGACAGAGCTTCGACTGCAGTATTTCAGTAAGTGAGACTAAAAAATAAATTGCAAAGATGTAGTATATCACCTCCTCTGGTTTTTTAGCATTATTTATAGGAAATGACAGTGCCCATTTGAAGGGAATGTTACTAATGTACTTGAATACTGAATATGGTAATTACATAGTTGTCAGATACCACACAGGCAGTCTGCAAAGTATTGCCACCCTATTGCAGTCTGGACAAATTAATAAAATATCAGATCAAATATCGGTCAGACACAGTCAAAAGTAGAAAAAGAGTTTGTGAGTTTGTGAGTTGCACGTTCCCTAACCTACAAATGTGTCAGCTGTGATGGCTAATGCCCCCAAATATGACGCTACAGTAAAAGACAGCGCCTCACAGCAAATAGCGCTATAAACATAGTGGCCATTAGACCTCTAAATAAATCAGACCTTAAAAGGAAACTCTATGTTAATAAGCTAACAGGCTCCCTGTAACCATTCTCCAACTTGAGACGAAGACCCATCTGTAACTCAGAACTCCTTTGGTAAAATCTAGAAATGTAGCCCTTGGAACAAATTCTGAACATTCTCATGATAGGAGGATCTTTGACAGTCTCATATTTCAATCTGACTGTCTGATGTACATTTGTTATGGAAAGTGTCATGTCCAGTGCTAAAATAATACAAAGCTAATGTAAAGTTCAGTACATATAGATAAAAATAATGTTGAGGAAAGAAAGCACAAGACATTCCATTTCTTGGTTAGTGTGCAGCTTGGTGTCATGTTACATTATGTTCTGGGATGACTCTTAAGATAACACTGAACAATATTTTAATAGAGAACACACATATAACAGCACTTCTTGGTTTTCAACCATAACATGAACACCAGTATCATTGTTGGTGGATACAGTTTATGGCACAGTGCTCACTTATTAAACAAAATTTCACAAACATCATCCTTATCTTTTGCAGAATGACCACCCTTCTGAAATATGGCTCTCCAGATAAGATACATACTGGCGATGTACAGTTGCTGGATGATTTCCTCACCATCATGCTTTAACAATATAAATAGAATAATATTACATGTCTGTAAAAGGGGTACTCTGGAGACTGACAATATATTTTTTTGCTAATGCATTGCTTTAATTAAGTTACATTTCTTTGTACTTTCTTCAGAACATAAGCGCGTTCGACATTTGCTCAGCTCAAGTAAGCACTGAGACTATCCATACCTTTATGTAATAGTTGTCCAAGGCTGCAGTAACCTAAAACAATGCATTTTTTTCTGTTATAGCAAGCACATGCTGAAGTGTATTGAGGGTTAATGATGTACGTGATTCTTCACATGTCTTCCTGTCAGCCATGTCTCCTGTCTGCCACCTGTTAAGAGTTGGTTTGTAGGAGTCTACAGCAAATGCGTTTTATAACCTTATCCATCCTCTATCTCTGTCTTATATATGGCTCCCAGGAAATATATTTTGAAACTAAACAAGACAGCAGTCTTTAGGATTTGGTCGCATTGGACCCAAGACCAGAACAAAGCAGAAATTATTCTGTCAGGGTAGATAAGGGTCAGGAGATGTATACTTAATGAGGGATTGCGAGAAACATACTTCAAGATGGCACATGGTGCCCTTTACGGCTTCAATATTCTTTTGCCTATTGGAACACAGAAAAAAAGACAAGTTTGGTCAGCTCTTCTAGAACACCATTCACACTAGGCAGGACCACCATGCTATGGCTGAAATTGTAAACACAAAAAAATACAACAGCTCACCGCAATGGCAAGATGTAGACCCACTACAGACATGAAAATAGTTAAAAGCAGTTAAAATTCCCACAAAAATAATGAGGCTCTTGGTTGCCATTTGCAAACAGTGTAAACCACCCCACTACGATAAGGAAGCCTCATATGATTGTTGCAATAAAAAACTTAAAGGAGAAGTCAGGTGGGTAAGTAAAAAATATTTACGAGAGGTGGGATAAAAAAACAAGTTATAGTCACCTGTCCCAGAGCCGCATCCCACTCTTGGACCCCGCTGGCTGTCTTTTGAGCTCCCAGCCGGCTATGCCATGACTTGGCTGACGGATGCCCCTCTCAGCCAGTCAGTGACTGGGGTGGGACACTGCTGCAGTCACTGATTGGCTGAGCGGGTTTAATCCAGCCTGTGATGTGGAACCCTGGTTGTGACGTACCCAGAACCGGGGAGAAGAAGACAGCCAGCGGGGTCCGGGAGCTCTGTGACGCAGCACAGTGCAGTTATGGGGAGCGGTAAGCATAGTTTCTTATTTATTTTTCCCCCACCCCCTGCCTGTAATGATTTTTTACCTCTTTGCCAGACTTCTCCTTTAAAGCGATAAATTACTGTACTATGCACTCAAAACACCTTTAATAGATCTGTGGTATTACTTATTTAGTGGATGGAGTAGCAATACAGCTACTGTACTTCTAGATTCAGCAGGTAGTCACCAGTAGCTCATATGCCATGATAATATGAATACTTATGCACCATTGTTGTACAATTATATATTACAAAGTACAATTACAAAGTAAACAACACATTGATTACCTGAGTAATAATTTGAGAATAATCATACGAGTAATTGGAGTTGGTAGACAAAACAGAAAAGCTGCGTTAAGCAGCTAGAGCAGGTATGCCGCCATCAGCTCTATAACAAAGCTGTTATTCAGATGGTCACTGCACTGAGGCTGTCACCCACAATTCAGCCATATATTGAAAGCCTACATAATATGTACTATAATGTAACTCTCAGAAGGTATAATGTAATTCTAAGAAAGTACATTTTACAAAGTGTGCAAGAGACTTTTTTTTTTTTTTTTCATTTTCGGCTGTTTATTATTAACATACCATCTAAAAATCGTATAAATTAGAGTTTTCCATTAACAAAATTAAATCTCTTACTTACTGTAGAAGTACAGTGTTTCTGAGAAGATTGACCCCCTAATATATAAGCAAAACCTGGGAGGCCTTGGGACTTTAAATTCCCTCACTATAAAGACTAGATTAGGCTAGGTTTACGCCAGCTTATTTTCAATTTGTTAAAACATCTTTTTTTCATGCACAAAAAACAAACATGAAACATGATGGTGCAACAGGATGGTATATAGACCTGCATTGTACAAGAAATAGATCTGTTGTTTAAATGGAACTGTCAATAGTTTTATGCTGCCTTAAATTATGTTCAGCCATCCTCCTGATATGCAGGGGAATGGGCTTCATGCCATACCACTCCCTCCACCCTTACCTGCTGATTGACAGCTTTCTGCCTATACACAGTATATATACATAGTATAGTATAGAAAGACATCTGCCAATCAGTGGCCGGTGAGAAGAGGGAGCTGCTGCTCATGAATATTGAGAACTACGTGTACATAATAGAGAGGACTAGTTTGCGGTGCTCAGAGTCCTCGTTATTCAGCAGGATAGCTCCGAATCAGCTGCACAGAACAATATAAGTGATACATAAGCTAGCGACAGAGAAGCTGAAGAGATTCGGCCTCTCTGTAACTAGCTTATGCTACTCTTAGATAGGGCAGCATAAACCTACTGACAGATTCTCTTTGACTGAACAGATGAGACTGATATTATATCTGGAATAAGGACAGTCATACACTAGTACAATATGCCCATTTGAATAAGGCTTTAGCCCTTTAGAGCTGAAAATCTGTAGCCCAATTCTGAAGCCTGTGTGTCATGTCGCTGGTGTACATTTAATTATGAGGCCTCCTTTTCCATCCAGTGTGGCCTATTGTTTTTCAGTGTAGTCACCAGTGACACAAAGTCATACTTATCATTTACCCAGAACCTTGTGCAGTGTTTTCAGCAGGCTTGTTTCTATTTTGTTATTTGTAACATACATAACCAAATGGGTTGCCAAAAAAGAACTAGTAAAGGGGTTGTCCAGCGAAAATTTTTTTTTTTTTTTTTTTCAACTGGTGTCAGGAAGTTATATAGATTTGTAAATTACTTCTATTAAGAAGTCTAAAGTCTTCCCATACTTATTAGCTACTATATGTCCTGCAGGAAATGTTATATTTTCAGTCTGACACAGTGCTCTCTGCTGACATCTCTGGCCAAGACAGGAACTTTCCAGAGTAGAAGAGGTTTTCTATGAGGAAGTAAATTACAAATCTATACAACTTTCTGAAACTAGTTGATTTGAAAGAAAACGATTTTTGCTGGACAACCACTTTAAAATTTACTGTAATATGTCAGAATTGTCAAATACTTAAAAAATCTCCTCATTGCTCTTGAAAACAAAATTTCATGTGACCTCCCTAATTATGATCTATCAGAAGAAACCAGAATTTATAATCTAGGTTACGTTGTAAAAATACATTGTAAGGCTAGGTTCATACCAATGGCCGTTACTGTGCGAATTGTAAAGTGCTGCAGAATCTGTTGGCGCTATATAAATAAAAATTATTATTATTATTATATAACGTCTCCAATTTCAAAGATAACAAACACTCTTTGCACAATGACGGCCATTATTATGAAAGACGGACATAATTTTTACATAGTGTGAACCTAGCCCTAATTGCTACGAACCCAATAGTTTGAATGGCCGTATTCACACTTACATATGTTTCACGGTGCTGTGATCCGTGCCGCAAAAAAACTGACAGGTTCTAGTACAGACCGCATTTGCAAATCACCATTCACTACTGAAGGAGCCTGAACATTGCAGACAGCTATGGATGCACATCTGTAGTGCTGCCGGTAGCTATGGGTTTGCAGCTTTGGACTGCACTATGGACAGCCTAACTTGAACACAGTGATAGATATAGCAAAGTATGTTAAAGCTGATCCTTTAGCTCACAATAAGCACCAATAATCTGAAGAAGGAAGGAAAGAATTAAAAACAAGCATTTGTATAAAGTATAAATATATACTTATGAGCGTAATAAGTATAATGTGACATATCCAAGGTGTTTCAATAAGGCTTGAATCAGATGCCCTATAATGTGTCTGTTGTGTGTTTTCACCACCTTTAGGACCCACACTGTCAGGACAGGTCAGGGTACACACAGGTGACGCAGAGACAAGTGCAGCCCTGAAGCCGTCCTATTCGTGTCTCTGCCTACTAGCCTCAATGTGTCCTAAGTGACAAGAGACAACTTAGAGCTGTCCCTTGTGCTAATAATAGGTGGAACAGGACATAAGACAAATACGAGGCAATAACGAGACAAGACGAGATAATGGCGGGTGGTCAGTAAGCTACAGTCAAACCAGGAGAGGGAGATACCAGTACAAAGTTTCTAGGCAACAGACAGAGTCAATGAGGCAAACCAGAGTTAAAAAAAACAACAACAGAAAACAAAGATACAGACCAAGTCAGGAGACAAACACATAGGGACACAAGCGAAGGTCAGGTTATCAATAGATCAACATAGCAATAGGGTAGGAAGCAAGTATAGGCACACTAAGTATACACTATAGCAGGCATTAGGCATAGAGAATGAAACAAAGCCCCACTCTTAGGGTCCTATTCTACGGGGCGATGGGGGCCCGATCAACGACGTAAACGAGCGCCGATCTGCTAGATCGGCGCTCGCTTTCATGGCCTATTCCACGGCCCCCATGATTGTGAAACAAGGGCTGCAGGGACATCGTTAACGATGTCCTTGCAGCCCTTGCTTCATATATTACCTGTCCGGGCGCAGGTCTTCTTCTCCCGGTCCCGCGAGCCACAGCAGCTTCGGAGTGGGGCTGTCTGAAGTGACAGACTGCTCAGCCAATCAAAGACCTGCGCCCGGACAGGTAATGTATGGTTCTGCTAAAATTGTCGGTCGCCGCCACACACCGCTATTCAACCGTAGCGATACGCTGGTAGCGAACAACGATTTTAGGTCAGAACCTAAATGAACGATCAGCCGATGACACGATCATCAGCTGATCGTTCTCTCTATTCCATGGAGAGATAATCGGCCGAATCGGGCCGAATGGGGCCCATTCGGCCGATTATCGCTCCTGTGGAATAGGGCCCTTAGAGATGAGTGGGGCAGACAGACAAGACAGGAGGATAGGGCTGTCAATCACCGGCAAGGCAAGGAGTTAACCATTAAGGTGCTGGAAGAATTTACTCCAGAAAATGCACAGGCGTTAACCAGAATGTAATCAATTAGGCCAGGACAGAATCAACCCGTGTTCACACAAGAAATGATGGAGGTAAGCAGCATGGCGTTTGCTTACACACACCTATTGTGAGAAAGGGTTGACTCTTATACAGCAAACTAAAGCTAGAGTGCTGCCTTCATACAGTACATTAAAATCTATATGGGGTTGTGAAATTAGCTAAGGGAGTCAATGTACTGATCAACCCCTACATGGCTGCCAGAGCTGTCATGGCCTGCTAAATGATAGGGTGTGGGGTCTCTATCCAACATTTAGGACACAACCAGTAAGGAAGATGCCAGAAAAAGTGACGGGATGTGTTTTATTTTTTTAATTAGGGGTTATATTTATAGTAATACTTGTATTATTAATTTTGGATATTTCAAATTGAGAAAACAAATGGCCTTACATTGTCCACTTAGGACCCTTTAATGTGGCTTTATATCAGATGCATTTATTATAATTAAAAATGTTATATGGTTGCTGTAATTCTTTTACTAAAAATCTTTAAAAGGTTGGCAGTCGTTGCTGGCACATGATGTTTACCTTTAACTTTGTAGCTGCAGCTATCTGCATTAGTAAACATTGACACTATTGACATAGTGTGGGTTGTGTTTTTTTTCTTTTTCATTTTGTGAAAGTTCACTATAGCACAAAACAACATAAAATAAGGACATGGAATGAGTGTTTTGTGGTATCACAATATCTGGAGCAGCATAATTCATTCATTTATGCAGGAAGGAGTCTTTCTTGAATACTTCTTATTGAAAATCATTAGCATAAAATTTTATCAGCAGTTTTGCACAGTGGGGAAGTTTAAGGCTGTACAGTATGTGTCATTTTAACTACTTTTCTTTAATGTGTTTAATAACAATAAAAAAAAAAGTCAGACACTTTGCAGATAGTCGTGATTAAATATCCTGCGCTTTTGTACGCACTTCTGTGTAGACCAAAGTACATCAGGTTGATGCTGTTGCTGCAAGAAATTTGTACATTAGTAAGAGCAGCTAAACATTCCCACAGAGTGTACAGCCATGTCAATGTGAGAGAAGTAGATCATATAGGTATGCAGCCTAAAGCATGGAGAGATCATGCTTTGCACGGGGTGTCCACTGACATTATAGAGCTGTGACCTGTGAAAGCAAGTAGGTCTTTAAAATCTTAATCTTCACATGTTTGGCTGTCAGGCTGTTGAGGCAGCCATCTGACCCCTATTTCTGAATGGTATGTAATTCATAGGAACCCCAATGAAAGTCATTTGAGCCCTAAATAAGTTGGTAAAACAGTTTTATAGAATAACTGTGTTAAAGTGATCGGGATGTGAGGAAGTCATAATCTCTGAACCCCTTTTGTTGTCTCTTGGATCATTCGCCCTGATAAGGGTGACCCCAACTAAAGGCAGTCTCTTCCTTACTAAAGTGACAGGGAGGATAGGGACTAAAAGAAAAGGTTAAGCGCAGTCAACCAACTGGGTCAGTATATGAAGGTCACCCATTAGTAGCAGCAGAGTCAGCAGTTAGAAGGAACTATTCACTGGTCAAAAACCAGGAGGTCACATATGAACAGAGTTGGCAGTTAGAGGGTTAGCTAGTCCAAGGTCCAAGTCAGAAACTCACAAAGTATATAATCTGCAGGAAATTAGTATTCAGATACAAAATGCTAGTGAAGTCTGTGGAAGAAACATTCACAGGCACCCGTTATAGGCAGGAGTCTAATTTAAATAACATTTGATGCCATGGCCGTTTCTAATAGGCTTAGCGTCCTAATGCTGTGATTGGCTATGCAAGGAGACAGTGCAAAGCCTAGCTTCAGCACTCTGGAAGCAGTTGGGAGTGGCAGACAGGATGAGCAATGCTAGATACTATAGATAGGTACTTGACAAAAGGGGTTTTCCGAGTTTAATAAACTCTAAGGCCGGGTTCACATGCAGTATGACAACGGCCGCTGTCAGTGAAGTTAATCCCAGCCGGAACTTCATTCATTCGTGTGCGCCCGCATCCCAATGGTCCATAGCACACAATGTAAAGTGCGGCCGGAGCGGCACTCTACATTGTGTGAACTGTCAGTGTTGTGCGGCCTCTATTCAATAAATAGCGTCTGCTTGGAATCATGGACGGAGTGTATACATTTGGGGGAATTTACAAAGCGTACGCCAGGGAGGGGGTACAGATTCGCCCCTTCTCCCTGGCGTATGCCTCCCGTACGCCTGGCTCACCTGATGGGCGGGCTGGCAGAGCTTGGGGGTGTGTGAGAAGGCAGGGAGGAGGCGTGGACTCCTCCCACGCCTAATTTATTATGATTTACGCCTTCTCGCAGGAGCAAATCATGACGCAAATCTACACCTGCTGGAAGTGCAGGTGTAGATTTGGTGCGCAGATTCGGACGCCCGGCCCGCCGGATTCACTAAGAGGCGTACACCTCTTAGTGTATCCTGCTGGGGAAAAGGGGCGGGGCTTAACATAAGTCTTCGTAAATCCCTCTCTATGTGTATACACTCTGGCCTGGATTCCCTTGACTTAAGTGCAATGTAAATTTTCAATGAAACACCGCCAGTGTTGCAATTTGTAACAATGGCCATGATTAATTGAAAATTTATGTTATGTGAACATAGCCTTAAAGATCATCTGTGTTATTTGATTCTATTGTAGCAGTACTTTTTAAAGTGGTTAGGTTTACACTTCAATGGAAAAAAAATATCCTTTAATGAAAAAACCACTTGGCTTTATTTTAACTGGAGTACTAGGTGGATAGCATTATAACATTTCAGATGCTGCTTGTTTGCAGACTACATAAACACTTATAAAGAACCAGTAAAGAACCCCAAGGGTTAATTGCATCTTACATAACATTGTTGGTTAAAGCGCTATAAGAGAGAGATAATCATAGTGTGACTGCATTGATTAGCTTCATCAGGAAGGAAACGGATTAAAGTTCACATTTAGCGGTAATTGGATTTTAATGACTTAATTTTAAAACTCATTCATTAGCACCTGTTGGCTGGTGTCACAGGTATGAGCAAATGTTCTGCACTTTATGTCTAATTCTTAGAAATGAGTTTTTTATTAGGTTATAGATAATATGGAGGACTCTGCCTTTATTTTGGGAAATATTGAGGTTGCAACATTTATTGGATTGTTCATATTTTATTAGCAAGTTGTTTTCACTAGTAGGGGCCGTGTCAGTTATCACTGAGTTATCACTTTACACTCTGGATTTTGTTACTTCACCCTGACGGTAGGGTTTGTATAGCTCTCAAAGTTGAAGTTTAGATAACAAAATAGGTGACTGTACAGAATTATAGGAGCTTGTTTTACAGTGAGATAATCAGATTATCTACAATTTATCCAACACAGTTTTATAATACAGACAATATATAGTAAATAGAGACAAGCAAATAGTGATATATTCAAAATTAAAAATTCGATTTGAATAGCCCCCGATATTCGACTGTTCGATCGTATATCGAATTCCATTATAGTCTATGGCAGAAAAATACTCAGGACTTGGAAATCAAAATTTGACCACTTGGAGTTCACCAAGTGCCCAATGACACCTCAGGAAATGATGCCAACTAGAGAAGAGCGAACCTTGAGCATGCTCGAGTCGATCCGAACCCGAACTTTCGGCATTTGATTAGCGGTGGCTGCTGAAGTTTGATAAAGCCCTAAGGCTATGTGGAAATCATGGATATAGTCATTGGCTGTATCCATGTTTTCCAGACAACCTTAGAGCTTTATCCAAGTTCAGCAGCCCCAGCTAATCAAATACCGAACGTTCGGGTTCGGATCGACTCGAACCCGAACCCGGTTCGCTCATCTCTAATGCCAACACCTCTGGAATGTATATGAGACAGCTGGGAAAGCACGACTGGGTGCATCTAACATGCCAAAGTCGCAGTATTACGCCACTATCACAGCCTGTCTACAATACACTCCAAACACAACATAACTGCAATGTATAATGGAAAAAATACTTGGAAAACTCTCTAGCTCCAACCAGCAAGTGACACAAATCTGAAATCCCTTATCCTTATATTCAGGAGGTCACATGTTTTAGCCAGTCAATCACAGTTAAAGCTTTTTTTTTTAAGTCCTGCCTATTCCTAGTGCCTGTCCCTCCTCCCTGCATGTTTATTGGCTGAAAAAAGCGCCGGGGGGTGGGGGGGTTGGTGGGCCAATCAGATTTTTTACCACGTTTTTTAATACAATATTCAATAGAAAATGTATAGTTCATATAGTGTAGTATTTGATCGAATAGTTATTCGATCGAATACTACTCACTTATCACTAATAGTAAGCTATGGAGAATTATGATTTATTGCTGTTGCATACAGTTTATGTGAAACATTTCAACATTTGCTTTGCCTTTACTTTAGCATCCAGTAAGTAAGTAAAGGCTATCCTGAGGTGACCAGGGATATATTTAAGACCAGACATTATGAGTTCAGTAAAAGAGCTTACTGTTTGTATGCCAGAGAAATAGAGCTTCTTTCATGTAAAACTATGTGAAGTTGCCATAAAATGCAGTGAATACAGATTACTAATACTCATAAAAAAGGTTTAATTCGAGCCAACCAAATGCACAAACTGATTCGCTCTTAGGGTTTTTAAGTATAAAATGCAAACTTATGGGCTATTCAGTCTATGGTAAGCATAAACGTCATGTAAAGGAAAAAGATCATAGTCTGTAATGTTGAAAACTACTCCTGACCTAGACCACGTTTTACTGTGGAAGATTTTCAATTCCTGTATATGTTTATTGGCCTCTTCTTTGAGAGGACTTCCTTTTGGTAACTAAGGACAGTTATAGGTATGTGACAAAGAATAAGAAATTGTGGAAAATTCGATATGAAGGTTCAATATCATTTCTAGGGTTTTCTCTGTAAACATTCTGAGGACTCTTCAGTTGTTCTCCTAGATATGTTAGAGGCAAGACAGGCTCTAATCGTTTTAATCCTTTCCTTCTTAATAAGGTCAACTTGTTGCTTTAGGTGTATTCAGTTAGTGTATTTTCTTGCCTAGTTTAAGGTGTTTTCTCACCACGCCAATTCAGCTCTGCATTGCCAAATCCCACTTTTACTTCCTGGTTTATTGTGTGTGTCTGGAAGGGGGGTGACAACAGGACGCAGTGATGTTGAGCTTAAAGGGGTTGGCCACTTTATAGTAAAATTGCTCAGTGTACATTGTCGGCCATCTTATGGACAGAAACACCACAGAGCAGGGCAGCAGATCCTGGAGGGAGGGGACTCTGATTTTAGCTCCATGAGTTACACAGGGAACTGCTATCAGTATATACAGTGAGTACACTTACTAATACTGTACACTGAGAAATTCTACTATAAAGTGGGCAAGCCCTTTAACCCCTTGCCGCAAAATGCCGCAATCCATTCTCCCCCGTGCTTCCCCCTTCTCCCCCTGGCGAGATCCAGGGCTCCTCCGTGCTCCCCCCGCCGCAATCCAGGGCTTCCTCGTGCTCCCCCCGCCGCAATCCAGGGCTCCCCCTCCTCTGATCTGGTCCCTCTCCCTCCCCTTGTTCCCCCTTTTCCCCCCGGATACGGCTCCCTCCCGTGCTAAACGATCAGGTCCCTGTATTGATTGTTAAAATGAGCTGCATTGACCTGATCGTTTGAATGAGTGTCAGTGTGTAACACTGACACTCATTCACTGTATAATGCATTACAGCACGGATTATGTGCTGTAATGCATTATATATGTACCTAAAAGCAAATAAATAAATAAATACACAAATACACAGCAAAAATACATAAATAAATAATTAAAACAAATTAAATAATTAAATAAATAATTACAATAAATATACACATTCCCCATCCCCTCTTTATAAATGATTTCCTATAAATAAGATACACATATTTGGTAACACCACGTCCGTAATGACCCTATTAACCTGTTACATTAATTATACTGCCTGATTAACGCCATTAAAAAAAAAACAAAAAACTAACCAAAATGACAATAACATAACTCCATTGGTCAAAAAATAAAAATATTACTGCTCTTACAATATGCAAGACACAAACCGTTTTTATAGTATAAATGCCATAAACTATAACAAAAGCTATATAAAATGGATATCACTGTAATCCTACCGACCTGACGAATAACGATAACAAGTCATATGTAACGTATAGTAAACGACGTACAAAAAAATGATGGCCAGAGCAGCTCGCTTCATAGTGTGAACCTACTGAGCTTTCTATTCAATGAATAGTGGCTGCAAAAACCTGACATGTCAGTTCTTTGCGACGCCGCTAGGGGTCCCGGCCAAAGAGTATACTGTGTGGCACCCTATAGACAGCAAGCCAACGTAGTTTTTCATATTAACTATGGCCATTGTTGCAATCGGCAACAACGGCCGAAAAAATACGTTGTGTGAACATAGCCTAAGGCTATGTTCACACTTTGTAAGAGACCGGCTGTTCCGTGACACGAACTTAAGTACCGGCTGAATGATCTTTATGGCCGTAGTGTTCTGATGCGGACGCATCAGCGTGCGCCCGCATCAGAACTCCCCATTGCGCACAATGAAGCAGGTGGCCGGTGCCGCTCGCTTCATTGTGTGACCTGGCAGGGTTTTCTACGGCCGCAATTCACTGAATTGCGGCCGCAGAAAACTGACATGTCAGTTCCTTGCAGCTCGGCATGGGATCCCGGACGGAGCGTATACGATGTGTATACTCTCCGGCCCGGATCCCATAGAACAAGAGGCAATGTTCCACACTAAATTAAGTATGGCCATTGTTGCCGATGGCAACAACAGCCGTACTTATACGTAGTGTTAACATAGCCTAATACTGGAATTGTATGGTGCTTTAATACTGGAATAACAGAAATGAAAATCAACTTTATAAATGAAATTCAGCTGTACACTGACAGGTTTGCATGACTTAACAAAAATTAAAAAGTATTCCAAGAGTACCTTAAGAGAAGTCCAGTTAGGCTATGTCTGTAGAGGGTGGGGTGCATGCTGGTCAGCCTGCAATCCTTATTGTAGGCAAAATAGTAAAAGGAGGCCCAACAGCATTCATAGTGAAAAATAAGTCAATTTTTTTTACATTTTCAGGTACAATAAGGCAACGATTTGAGCCTTACGGTCAAAATACTGTATTGCTGTCCTGTACCTGAATATGTAAATAAACTGGGCTTGTTCTTTACTACAGATACTGTTGGACCTCCTTTTGCGAAGGTTTGCATGACTGTCTAAAGTGTATGATGGCCTCCTGACTCTCCCCTGAAGGGAGAAGGGTCAGGTGTGTAGGATTTCTATGACCTGACCTTGTTGTTTTGGGAGCTGTCTGGCTGCGGCTTACTCATTCCCTCCCCATAGAGCAAACATGAACATTGCAAATTTTCAAGTGTATGAAAAGGTTGTGAGAGGTAACTCTTGGCTGAATGAATGTTCAGTCAATAAATATTGCAAGTGTATGGCCACCTTTAGACTTCTTTAACTGCGATTGACTAATTTTAGGATTTTCTTAAATGCAGCATTATCGGCCACCGTTAGTGCTTATGATCCTGATAATTGCAGATGGGACCTAAACTTGCCCCTTTAAATGCTAATGGGTAGTTGTGCTCACTAGTGCCTACGATATACTGATAATCACGACTACACTTGGACACTTTTTAATGTAGCTAGCCTGGCCCTTCCTGTAATTCATGATCACAAGTACTAGCCATGGCAGGTAGCATGGTGATATATAGTAAAAAAAAAAAAAAAAAAGAGGTGGAAATATTATTTGCTGATTGGGAAATCTCTGCACATATTTACACTGGCCAAAAATGAACTTTTACACAGTACAGTGATATTTTAAACAATGTGTGAAAGGCCCTTACATTTCCTGAGGAAAGACCAGCATTATTCCATTCTGCCCATGAAATCGATACATTCCTCATTCAGTAATTGATAGCATTGTTCAGCTGTAATATGATGCAGCTATTGTGATCTTGCTGTTATAGGCCTAATAATATTCCTGGGAAAAACTCTAAATGAATCTGATCTGTTGTGAATGTATAAGCAGTATCATTCTAATCAAGGTTTATGTTTTCTAGATAAATGAAAAAGAGATCAGGATGAAAACTGAGAATAATGGCAGCATTACAGCCATTCACCGCAACTCGCGGCCACCAGGAACCATACATTTGGAAGAGAAAGAAAAGAAAACAACCCCTCTACAAACCCGGTTAAGTGAAAAGATAACAAGAACTTGTAGCTGTTCTGCAAAAAAAGCCAAAGAAGCACTATTCAGTTTCTTTCCTGTGCTGCAATGGCTCCCGAAATACAAAGTGAAAGAATACTTGCTGGGCGATGCTATGTCTGGCCTCATAGTGGGTGTTCTGCTTGTTCCACAGTCAATAGCTTATTCACTTTTGGCTGGACAGGAGCCTATATATGGTCTTTACACCTCATTTTTTGCATGCATTATATATTTTTTTATGGGGACCTCTAAACATATTCATGTTGGAATATTTGGGGTACTTTGCTTAATGGTTGGTGAAATTGTAGATCGAGAGCTGCAAGCTGCAGGTTATGACAAACTGGATGACCAAGGAGGCCATCTGTCTTCAGCGGCTGGTATCATGAGCAATCTAACACTTGATGCAAATCAGACTTCAAGGATGACCTGTGGTAGAAGCTGCTATGCAATTACAGTAGGAGCCACTGTTACATTTATGGCTGGAGTCTATCAGGTATGTTATGAAAAGCTAAAACAATGGAAGAGAGATTTTAAAACAACTGCAACTGTGCAACAGTTTTGATAAATTTAAAATTTTTAACATTAACTGAGAACGTGACTTAGGTTTCATGTCAAAAGAACATGCGCATTGAAGGTTTACTGTTTAAACCTATTAGTAGTGCTGTATACACCTATTAATAACCCAGTTCTAGCCGATTAGGTGACCTAATCCACTACAATCAGTTGAGAATGGTGATGTTAAAATAGGAATTGGAAATGTGTATAACTTTCCAATTATGTGAGGAGTCATGCACATCAGTATGCATACATACATACATAGGTGATTCATTCTATTTCAAAACCCAGTTTACATGGGAGTAGTGTAGTGCCTAAACTAGTTCTAATCAAGTTTTTAATAGTACATTATAATTCAATTAATTTAATAGAATATTAATATAATTTATAGAGAATTTTACAGATTTTATTATTGTCAACTTGATGCCAAGCCTTCTGGGAGAAGAACTTACAAACCAGAAAGTTTTTTGTAAGCTTGGTAAAGGATTCTTCATGTGCTTTCTGATAGAAAAGAGACAGGCAGGTTTAACTCTGACCAGGTTAGTAGATACAAAACAGATTCTTCCTTGTGTCGAGAGAGGGTGAACTCATATCGCTGGCCCAGCGGGATCTTAGATCAATAGAGATTCCGTAGGGAAAGCCACACTTACAATATATCTGGTATAGCTGATTTAAAATAGCAGCACATGTCTTTGGTATACACTGATATTTCTTATATACCCATAACAATCAAGAAAGCCAGACCCCTTATTTTTCTCCTTATCCCTCAAGTGTGGACACATTTTGCACAAAAAACACATTCACCAACAAAACTTTTAAATATTTGTAAAAATCAACTTAGACAGAGAAAGTCCAACAGTTTCCTGGACAGAAAATGTAGAGTAGCAGTGGAGCAACAGGAAGGAAAAGTAAGGAAAAACTGCTATTGAGCTAAAAATTGTCACAAAAGTGTGAAAAAATGGCAAAAACAAAAACAACACAGAAAGAAAAAAGTCCAATGAAAAAAAAATTCCAAAACACAATTTTGACCTTAGGAATAATTCACCATCTCAGCTACTGGACAACTACACTGGCATTCACTAGAACGTGTCTTTTAAATAACTTATGAGCAGCTACTGCTGTACAGGACTATACCACAAGATGGCGCTTAAAGAATAAAATAGAAACACAGCTGAATGTACAATTGTCCAAATGCAGAACACACAAATGAATAAGTGAGTGGTAAGAGAAAAGTTACAGGAGGCATCGGGAGGATTTAATTAGCAGCTCAGTATGAACCATTCCCCTGATATATCATTTTGCCATAAGATTATTAGAGCATATGTTTCTGAAAAACTTGGTAATGTGGTATATTCTAATATAAACCATGAATAATAGTACACATAATTGTTTAGCAAAGCCTATTCTAATAGGTTAGGATGTGACTGCATTAAAATCTAGGGTATTTCATCTGGGAACAAGAGCTCACTGGCCTATTTGGAGCTGACTGAGGTAGTTGGGAAACTAAAAACAGCAAAGCTAAGTGCTTTATGCAATTTGCTTTATTCGTATTGACTGTGATGGTAGTTGTGTAAACAGCGTATGCACCTCAAGTTACCCTGTGTACATAACTCCAGGAGTTACGTAAATAGCATAGCTTCAGGTGTCATAATGTTTACACAACTTCTATTACAGTCAAAGGGAGTTAAGGAAATTGCATAAAACAAAAGGCTTTTTTTTTGTTTTTTGAGGAGCCTAAATCTAAATATAGGCACCATTCCCAATGGTGGGACCTTTTGGATATGTCATAAATATCCCAGCCGGGAAAAACACTTATGGTCGTGTTCACACACTGTAAAACACACAAACAGACTGACTGAAGGTATATATGTGACGCTTGTGTGATCAGCAACTGAAAAGTGGTGGCACGGAAATATAAATATTCTTGCTGTCAGTTTTTCTTTAATGCTTACTACACACAAAAATAACCAAAAATTAGAGATACTGCAATTCAGCTATACACTGCTTACCTTCTAGGTAATGCTGGGATGCTTGCTTAATATACATACATGTATGGGCCTAAACATTATACATGATTCGAGGTGAGCAATTCTAACCTGTTGCCTTTTACTGACATTTATGATTAGCGAGGCTGGCTGTTTAAGATAAGGCTGTGTCAGTACAGTAACGCAAAGATTTAACTGACCCAGCCCAAAATTACCTAAATGAACAGGCCAATTTCCATTTTTGAATTTTAAATTTTTTCCTCCTCACCTTCTAGGAGCTATAGTGCTTTTTTTGCAAATAATTATATTTATAATCCTGAGCTCACTTCATAGCACTGTAGCTAATAATGGCGTGCGAGTCGTCATGGGGTTAAACTGTTTCAGAACTCCCAGCATCATAATCATTCATGATGCTGGGAGGTCAGACAATTCGTTCCATTGCACACTGCCTGTATATATGGAGTGTGCACAGAATGTGGGAATAAGGCTTTATTATAGGATCATATGTGGTTTGGTTTAGTTTCATAAATTGCCAGTTAAAATAAAGTGTTGAGTTCAGGCAATGTGATAGACATGAGCGGTCATAATGTAATAACATGTTTAGTTTGCCAGTTAAAATAAAGAGCTGAGTACAGGCAATGTGATAGACATGAGTGGTCATGGTGTAATAACATGTTGTAGAAAGTTAATGACTGCATTAAAGAGATGTAAATTATATTTGGTAAATATGATTGTTGTGGTTTCTGGGACTAAATTTGCAATCAGTGCTGGCTGGGTGTTTTCTAGATGATAGATGGGTGTCTTCGTATACTGTTTAATAGGACTCTTCTGATGTAATAACATGTTTTGAAATACAATAAAGGGTTAAGGATTGCAAGCACATGACAAAATTAAATAGCAATTACCAAATAATGGTGTTTGGGAAATAAGATTGTTGTGGTTTATGGGGCTAAGCCTGCAGATAGAGCTGGCTGGGTGTTTTCAGTAAATGCTATTGATAGATATTGGAGCCCTATACCGGGTTCCTCTGGCTGTGACTGGCATATGACTGAAATACCTGATCATATTCCTGTAATCTCTATCTAGCCGCAGAATGACCTTCCAATGAAAGCTGCTCCGGTGCGGCCCAGCATCCCCTTACTTACAAACAGACACAAATCCTTTGCTTTTTATACTCTAGTAGCACTTTAATCAGTCTAATCCGCTGATTACAAACAGAGTCTAAAGGAGAGAGGCAGAAGGGAACCACTCCTGCGTCACAGGCTCTGCACACTGCAGCCACTTCTAAATGTTATAATCCGCCTTCGTGGGAATTCATTTACATTATCATTTAGCAGGAGGAAAATGTCATCGCCATAACACATCCGAGTAAATGTTTTTCCTATTTTCTGATATTTAATAAAGGACGTCATTATATTCTGAAATCTAAAATAGGTACCATACTAGTTAAGTAGACCAAGGGCCACATTGTGAGATTATTTTCCTTGAGGGGGCAACAACAAACCTTAAGACGAAGACTGTTAAAATATAATTCTTATGTGTATGATTTCCAGAATTAAAGGGGTTGTCCAGGTACTAATCATTGTGTAAAAAAAAGTGGGAAAACAAAAATTGTATTCACCTGCCCCAACTCCCCAAGACCTTTCTCAGCATGCTTGGCCTTTCCAAGACCCTTCTGCTCCTTTGTTCTACCGAACGGTAGTCCCAGCATCTGGTGGCCCTCTGATCCAAACTTCTGACATCCCTCTATGTTGTATCAGATGTTTGCTAAAATTCAAGTACAAATCTGTCAGCTTTGTAAGAGATTTGGAAATGAAAGACAGCACTAGGGTACGTTTAGATAAAACTAACTATATCTTTGTTTACAGTTAGGTCCTTTTCTCTCTTTTACAGCTAAGCAGAGTGGCAGTGCTAAGCTGCTGCAGCATGCCTCCTCCCCATGTTGTACGGGCATTGCTTCTAGCACATGACTAGTCACAATCTGCTCCCTGCCCTGATGCCATCTTGAGGGTAGTGGCTGCAGTAAAGAGTAATATCTCAATATAACAGTCAATCCGGGTATAAAGTAGTCAATACATAATAAAAAAGCTGTTTTTATTGCCCATACGGTGGTGGTAGCAGTTTTATATGCTCATTACACCTGTCATATTTTATTTAAAGGGGCTGGACACTTAATAGTAAAATTGTTCAGTGTACAGTATTAGTAAGTGTACTCACTGTATATACTGACAGCAGCTACTTGTGTACCTCATAGACCTGAAATCAGACTCCCCTCCCCCAGGCTGGGCTTTCCTGTCCTATGGTGAGTCTGTCCATAAGACGGCCGACACGGAGGAGCATGTGATCATGCCCCAACCACCAGTGTCCACAACTAAGCCTGTATGCCTACTCTGGACTCTGGGAGAGGGGTATGGTCTATCTTATGGACAGACTCACCACAAAGAAGGGGAGCCCAGCCTGTGTGTGTGTGTAGGGGGGGGGTCTGATTCTCCTCTTTATCAAGAGAGGTGAGACAGTGTAAATTCATGGGAAGTAAACAGAGAAACCAAGTAAACTAGAGCATCGGGGCTGTACCAGGTGAGGTGAGTACAGAACTGTATTTAATTTTTCACCATGCACTGGTGTATCTTTTGAAGATATCTGACAGCTCCTTTCACACACTATAAAATAAAAGCTAAATACAGTATTCTTAAATTTTGAGTGAAGATAAAAATAACGTGTAAACAGATAAAAAAGGACTGTTTTGGATGGCCATAATAAATTATGGCAGTTATTTTATTTTTCATGAACTTGAAGTCAATTTTCCATTGGCATTATATGGAAAATACAGCCATATTTTAACTTCAAAATAGCTGCTGTATTTTACCTTTATTTGACGGTATGTAAACATAGCCTCAACAAATTCAATTTATTCTCCAATAACAAGCCTCATGGCTGTGTCAACACACAATAAAAAAGTTATGGCTTTCAAAAACCGGGTGATAATCGTTAAGGGGGAACAATGGTCTTTCAAAATGTTGAATTAAAGTGAAAGCAACAGCGATGGTCTAATGGCCGTTGCTTCGTGTAATAGGAGTGACAACAGCAAATTGCTGCTCTCTTCAATGGGCCACCCAGGCACCCCCCCTCCTCATACTTGCTGTCGATCCGCGTAATCGCTCAGGCAGTGACAGCGATTTGGGAACAGGGAAGAAGCGAACGCTGCTCCGACAAGTAGCTGCTTGCTGCCGCCTCACATAGTGCCATGTAACACAGCTCTTACAGAACATGTTGGAACATTTTTCAGATCAGGGTCAAGATAACCTTAGTTATTAATAGTTTATGTGCATAGTTTTAACAGCATTATAAACCTCCTCTGGGTTCAGTAGATCTTGCCAAAATGTTCACTACTAATACAGCTATTACAATAGGGCTGTGTGTACAATTAAACCTATTTATTGATCAAATAAATATAAAATAGAGAAACCCATTTGTCTGCAAGGTGACAGACTACAAGAAGACTTTGCATAGTCTGATCCAATGCATATTTCCTTCCAGTGCCGCCTCTTCCTGCTAACTTATAAATGGTACAATAAACAAATAAAATTTGTTAAATAAAATTTTATATTTCTTGATTATCTAGCAGATCGGTGCTTGTTTACAGAGTAACCTGGGCTGTCTAATGCAACTTTTACACTTATGACCTAGTATTACCAGTGTAAACGTATAGGATTAGTGCAGCAATGTGTTTCATGAGTGTGCTAGGTTTCCTTTGAGTATGTGTGTTACGTTCTCAGGGGTTTTTTATTTCTTCAGGAAATATCTGTTCAGTCCACTAATGGCTGCATTGGTGAAACGTCAGAGGAAATGGTGAGCAGCTATGAGCAATGGGGACCAGGAGCCATCAGAATAACAGCTGTTGGGGTTTGGGACAGTTAAAGTGTAACTGTTGTTATAACTTTTAAAACCTAAATCAGCAGTAGGTGTGATATAAAGCAAGTTTGCAATTTACATTCATTATTTTTTTAAGTTATCATGGAAAACAAAGCACTTCCTGTGTTTAGACTTTTTTTTTCCAAAGAGACTAAACACAGGAAGTATTGTGTTTCCCAGGTCATCTGCGTGCTCACAGAGAAGGCAGTCATGTGGTTGATGGACACATTGAGCCATGACTCTCTGTACTTGCCAGGACTTCATGTTTTTGTTTTTTAAAACCAGCCCAAGACTAAAAAGCTACCTTCAGGAGACTGGACCTGGAAGTAAGTAATAGTAATAGCTTTGTTTTAAAACATGATAAAAAAAATAAATGTAAATTACAAACTTGCTTTACATCACATCTACTGTAGACTTCGTAATTATAACGACAGTGATACTTTAAGCATGCATATTTTATTATTTAAGTCCACCATAAAAACATTTTGTACACTCTTTGAAAACAAACCTAAGTTACCCAGACCTTTGGAGCAGCTTTGACATGGTTACTGCATGTACACATTGGACTACATTCTGTTATGCTATCATGTATTTTAAGATAGATGTCACTGCATGGAGACAAAGCTGTGTTGTTTCATTGGTAAAGAACGAGAACTTTGCACGCTAATACTGTAATCTGGCTAAGTTGCTTTAGTCTTCTATATATAGCACACAAATCATTTAATCAACAATGCACCTTACAGCCACAGCAATGTAATGACTTGTGTGTATGTCGAGAGCAAGGCTGAAGCCCCAAGACACAGTGAAAATGATTTGTTGTGAACCCACTCATTTCTTTCATGGTGATTGCTGTTTTAATTAAATTTTAATTAAAAAAATCCTACTGCCTTTGTGTTGATACAGCAAGTAGTCTGTCAGCAACAGCAATGGAGGAAATTCTATATAGGCTTCTGCTATTACCCCGGCAGTGCTAGACGCCTCCATAGTAAGGAGATTATACTGAAAAACCGGCAGACGATTGGCTATTGAGCAATGCTCTGTCCGTAGCTCATTTAAGAATGGATTTCTCTGTTCATGTAATTAGGTTTCTGGTTATGTTCATTAACAGCTCATTCTTATCGCTGCTGTGCAAAGACTTATTTACTCGGAATAGTTTTTAGTAAAATAGTCGTAAAAGTATAGTAAACCTCTGTTATTAGAAAGAGTTTTATGGACTTGTAATTGATCAAACTGCTTTAGTTGAAGGTGCATACAGTATAAATACACAGTGAGTCAATTCATTACAAAGATATTGAAAAGAATGTATCAAATTTAGTTTAAAAGCCCATGGCCACCAGTGATTGTATGGACAGCAGTCCTCCGGGTTTTCCCCCAAAGCTGATAGAGACTATACAATCAATTATTTCTTTTACTATGCAGTTCGATAGGTTGGCTTCTGGTGTACATTAAGGGGGACATTTATCAAAATTAAGACTGGCATAAGCCAGTAAAAGGCGCACCTTTTTCCTGGTGGATGCTCTGCATGCGTGATGGGTGGGCAGGGGGGAACCTGATTTGTCATCATTTACATCTGCTAGCAGATATAAATCATGGTAGATATCCGGGGTAGCGCATGGGGGCGGAAATCATGGCATTTATCTATATGATGCCAGGAGTGGGGAAAATGTTTGAATCTTCACGGCACTGTAATAAAGCAGTTGCACGGATGTGTCATTACAGTGCCATGAAGATTTAAAGACTTTCCCTGCTCCCGACATAATATTGATACATAAGGTCAGGTGGGGAAAGAGTCCACTACAGGGCTTCCCCATACCTGAGTTCCAGTTTTGCAATCTCTTCTCGATCCCTGAGTTTCATGTAAGTGGTATCTTGAGGAGTCATTAAAGAGGTTATTCAGCGAAAAATAAAATCCTTTAAATCAATTGGTAACAGAAAGTGCAAGAGATTTGTCACAGGAATTGTTAGGAGCAGTTAAAAAAAAATCCCCATAGAAAAACCTCTCCTACTCTCCAGACTGGAAAGAAAACACTACTTCCTGTCAGTGGTTTAGCTCTAGGGGTCACAGGGGTCGCCATATCCTGCTGGTAGGTCATGATGGGAGTTGTAGTTTTGAAGTGTCTGTCTCTCCAGGTTGCAGCACTACAACCTCCATCGTGTCCTGCTGTCTGTTCATGATTGGAATTGTAGTTTTTCAGCTGGAGAGTCAAAGATTGGGAAACAATGATTACAGCGTGAAACAGTACAGTACATTAATTATTGGGTACAGTGGTACAGTACGTGAGAGGAGCAGTGACAGTTTATTAGGACTCGGTGGCACATTAGGGGGGGCAGCATCTTAGAGTAATTGGATATACAGCAGCTGATAAGAACTGGAAGACGTGAGATTTTTTAATAGAAGTAAATTACAAATCTCTGGCACTTTCTTGCACCAGTTAATTTGTAAGATTTTTTTTTTTGCTGAACCACCCATTTAATTCAAAATGATACAATGTCTCCATATTCTAATAATATTTTAAAAACATACAAATGTATAAAATGGCTTAAAGTAAAGGCAATTCATGTCTGATATGAAGGTAACTTATATTTGTAATTAAATGTAGTAATCTGTGGTGACTTTATGTTTGTTTTTTTACTTCACAGGTGCTAATGGGAGTCCTCCAAGTTGGCTTTGTTTCTGTGTACCTTTCTGATGCACTTCTCAGCGGATTTGCAACAGGCGCCTCTTTCACAATCCTCACATCACAAGTGAAATATCTTTTAGGCCTAAATATACCACGTGCCAATGGGATCGGCTCTTCTCTTTACACGTGGACTTATATCTTCCAGAATATTCAACAAACCAACATTTGTGACCTTATTACAAGCATTCTGTGCCTCTTAGTCCTGGTTCCAGCCAAAGAGCTCAACGAGTGCTTCAAATCTAAACTTAAAGCTCCCATCCCTATTGAACTTTTTGTAGTAGTTGGTGCTACTCTGGCCTCTCACTTTGGCCATCTCAAAGAAAATTATGGCTCCAGTATAGCAGGTGAAATTCCTACTGGATTCCTGATGCCAAAGCCACCAGAGTGGAGCCTGATTCCCAGTATAGCGTTGGGGGCATTGTCCATTGCGATTATAGGATTCGCAATCACTGTCTCCCTCTCAGAGATGTTTGCCAAGAAACACGGGTATGAGGTGAAGGCCAATCAAGAAATGTATGCCATTGGATTCTGCAATATTGTTCCTTCATTTTTTCATTGCTTTACCACAAGTGCTGCTCTTGCAAAAACGCTAGTCAAAGAGTCTACTGGTTGCAGAACTCAAGTTTCAGGAATCATGACCTCACTGGTCATTCTGTTGGTCCTACTGGTAATTGCTCCTCTGTTTTACTCCCTTCAAAAATGTGTCTTGGGAGTTATCACCATAGTGAACTTGAGAGGTGCCCTCAGAAAATTTTTTGATCTTCCCTCAATGTGGAAAGTCAATAAAGTCGACACATTGATCTGGTTGGTCACCATGTTTTCATCAGCATTAATCAGTACAGAGCTAGGGCTATTGATTGGCATTACCTTTTCTATGCTATGTGTCATTGTAAGATCTCAAAAACCAGGGGTAACACTGCTAGGCAGGGTGGAGGCCTCAGAGGTATATGAATCTATCAATATATATGAAGACCTCAATACCACAAAAGGAATTAAGATCTTTCGATTTGAAGCCCCAATCTACTATGTTAACAAGCAGTGCTTTAAATCAGTCTTGTATAAGCATGTCGGTGTTGATCCAGTGTTGGTGGCATCAGCAGAAAAGAAAGCAGCAAAGAAAAAAGAGAGGTTGCAAAAGAAAGAAGGCACCACAGTGGACACTGTACAACGGCTTTACCAAGAACAAAGGCCTCTTCACTCTGTAATCATTGACTGCAGCGCCATCCAATTCATTGATACAGCAGGGTTAAACACCTTAAAAGAAGTCCTGAAAGATTATGGTGACATTGGTATACGTCTTCTGCTGGCTCAGTGTAGTTCTTCTGTGAGAAATTCCCTTAGGAATGGGGACTATTTTAAAAAGGAAGAAGAAACTATGGCTTTTTATAGCATTCATCAGGCTGTGCAGTTCGCACTATACGAGCAGGAGCAACTAGAAGCTTTTATGAATGGGTCAGCAGTCTAAATAATGTAGAGGTGAAATGTACGCTATATTGCTATGTTGTAGGTAGCATATTCTTCTAAACACGTGCACTACAAAAATGTGCAATCTGGAATTGCACATATTATTCATTGAGCAAAAGACTACAAAATATATTCATAGCCAAATGGCCTGTCAATTTCTTTGGAAAATACATGAAAAATCATCATACTGCCAGGTCTCAGAACTAGCTATGACCACATACAGGAGGTACAGTTACATTTCGTTAAGGTTATTTTAACATAGCTTTACTTTTTTTTGCTACTCAATCTTCTGCTGTATAATAGCATGGATAGTTGATCACTCAGGGCATCAAATTATCTGTAAAAACAAACAACAAAAAATTGCTGAACTTTCTACTTTCTCTAGCTGTTGTCATATAGAGGCATTATTTTTCTACAGATATAAATCAAAGATTTTCAATTTTGAATGATGTTTTTGGCTATAAATTTTTTTTCAATATGTAGATTAAAAAGCATATATTAATACATAACCAGGTACTGGATATTACCATTGTGTACATAGATGGATCCTAGAGATTGCAGTCACAGCCTGTGCCACATGCCTGGTGTGTCTGCTGATGAACATAGCAATGCAAGTGGTTAGACACTAGATGGAGCTATTGATTCATTTTACAGTGTCTATAGATCCTCTATGAGGGTACAAACACACACGGCTTATACACTGCGTATTTACTGCTGCGATACGCAGCAGATTAGATCTAAATAACTGAACACAGTATCAAATCTGCTGCGTATCTGCTGTGTGTGTTTGTACCCTTAGGGTACATACAAACGACTAAGGAATGGGAAGACTTTCAATACATACATCACATAAAATAGTTTTCTTTTTACATTTCTATGGACCTTCCGTGAAAAACGTAAGATTATGACCTCATGACACAACTACACTGAAGTACAGTGTAATATCTTACCAATATTTTACGAAGAATGTTTCTTATATGTTGTTAATAATTTATAAATATCTCATAATTTATTTTCAAAATAGCTGTGAAAAGATCCGGAAATAAGTCTAGTCAGGTGGAATTTGTAGATTGTGGGACAAGAGTGATTTAGAAAAACTGGTGACCTGAATGCCACGTGAACACCACTACCCTCCATGCAACTTTTCACAGCTCTTTCTTCTTATGTGCCACATGTAAAATACATTTCATATGTGAATGCTGTTATAATATTATATCATGAATAGCTCAATAACTAGTCTGATAAAAAAAAGGGGCAGACCCACATGTTATAGCATTTACTATTTTTTTACTAGAAACAGTAGTATTCTGTTACAAGAAATATGCATTTTGGACATTTCTTTAGAGAAGCATTGCAGGCTTCTGACAGGGTTTTATAGAGTGGCCTGTTTATAGGAACACTGTATTCCAGACTAAGCCAACCAGTGCCGCATATTCCTGACAATAATTGTGCAGTGTTAAAATACAGTCCCTAAGCCTGTACACAGTCCATTGTATGTTTATAGGGATTATCCAGTCCTAATAAAACATGACCACTTTATTCCAGAAACAGCACTTCTCCTCTCCTCAGTTTGTGTGCGTTTTTTCAGCACAGTTCCATTGAAGTCAATGAAGCTGAATTGTATTACCATACAAACCTGGGGACAGGGATGGTGCTGGTGCTGTTTTTGCAAGAAAATGCTTTTTTTGATTTTCGAATCCTGGAGAACCCCTGTAAAGGGACCTGCCAGTAGTTTTGACCCTTTGACTTTAAAATGCCATTACCACTAGATAAATGCTGGGGCAACAGGTTAACATATGTTTACAAATCATAGTACTTCTATAACAGAGAAGATTAAAGTGTCACAGTCATAACTTTCAAAATCTAAATCAACAGTAGATGTAATATAAAGCAAGTTTGCAATATACATTCATTATATTTTGTTCTCATGCAGAGACGTAACTAGAAATAGCTGGGCCCCATAGCAAACTTTTGATTGCCCCCCCCCCCTTCCCGACTGACCACTAAGCCGTCAAGTCTAGTCATAACTGCAAACGCAGTTAGGAGTGCTTGCAGTTAAAGAGAAAATTGCAGATCCCGGGAGGCTTGTTCGGCCACCTTGTTCTGCAAATGATGACAGCTCAGGGGGCCTAGTGTATTGCAGGAGCGGGAAATGGGGCCCCCTGATGTAGCAGGCTCCATAGCAACTTCTATGGCTGCTACAGTGGTAGTTATCCCCCTGTTCTCATGCTGTAAGGGCTCGTTCACACAGAGCAAAAGCAGCTGAATTTCTGCGCTGAATCAGCGCTGAAATTTCAGCCGTTAAAATAGGTGCAGAGCTAATTTCCATTGTGTTGAATGGAAATTCTGCTCTGCAGTTCACACGGTGGAATTTCCGCACTTAACTAATCCGCTTTCCGCCAGAAGAAAGAACATGTTCATTCTTCCGCTAGCGGAAGCCTATACAAACCAATGGGGCTCTGATTTTCTGTTTCAGCGCGGAATACGCGTGTATTCAGCGCGGAATACAAGCGTAATACAAGCGGAAATTACGCGCTGAATCAGCGCGGAAATGGGGAAAAAAGGGGGGGGAGGAGGATTCTAGTATATATTCTGGTATAGTCTAGTTTACTCGCCAAATACTAGCTGAATTTCAGCGTTGAATGCATGCGGATTCAGCGCGGATTCCTCGAGTATTCCGCGCTGAATTTGTCAAGAGCTGATTACGAGCTGAACACTTTCCTAGCGGAATACGCAGGGATTCTGCTTACATTCTGCTTATATTCTGCTCGGAATTCAGCGTCAGTTGATTTCAGGCGGAAATATTTCCTCGCGTAATCCGCCCCTTTTGCTCTGTGTGAACGTAGCCTAAAACAAAGCTGAACTTACCAGAAATCCAGGGCCAGTCTCCTGAAGGCAGATTTTCTGACTGATTGAAAAAAAAGGAGACTAAACTGATGAATTTTGGCCAGTATAGAGAGTCACGCCTCAATGTGTCCATCAATCACATGACTGCCTTCTCTCTGTGAGCGCTCAGATGGCTTGGGATACACAGGACTTCCTGTTTTCTGACTGTTTCCTGCTGTGTTCTCCATGATAACTAAAAAAAAATATGAATATCAATTGCAAACTTGCTTAATATCATATCAACTGTTGATTTAGATTTTGAAAGTTGCAACGAAAGTGACACTTTAACTTTTAATCCATCATGGATCATATGCAGATGAAAATTCAAGTGTCTGTCTCTTTGTTACAAAAGTGTTGTGAGCTCTTGGCAGAAAGCCCAGCCAAATCACTGCACTCGACTAACTTGTCAGGTCCTTTCCTGTTATCTGACCTGACCAAAATCCTGAACAAATTACTCCATGTGAACCCAGTTTATAGATCCCACACACACATGCATATTCCAGACTCATGTTTATGTTCATATCATGTGCAAAGTCCCAGCCTGGTCAAGCATCTGTTGTCCTGAACTGACACCTATCAGTTTGGATCGTCAGACCCGCAGTCAGACCGGGACTTGCGGCAGTAACAGAGACACAAAAATGTGCCCCTAACTTGCCTATGCGTGGGGACCCTGAGACTGTAGGAAACGGAAAGAGGGTCAAAACTGCTGAAAGATTTTCTTGAAACAGGATACAAAATTAATGACTTCATGGCATTGAGTTATCAGACAGTTATTGGTCTATCTCATGTAATAGTGTTTACTCATGCTTGCTTTTACTATATTATATTTTGTGGAATGTAAGTGAAATCTGAACTTGTTTTGCTTTCCCTTTTATTGAATATCTTTGGTGTATCAATAACATTGCTGTCTGTATAAACACAATAATGTTTATAGGAAAACCCTGAAAATTAGATATTTACAGAAATGAAATAATCAAAAGCATCTTATGGAGTTTACACAGATAAATTCTCCTAAGCCTATACACCTGGGAGGGAAATTATTTACAAGTCTTTCATCCTATTGTTTGCACTTTCACCTTTATGCCACTTTCAATTGCACAAAATTTATATTGTTTTCTGAATTTGAATGAATTTGCGCAAATGCACTTATTTGCTGTGTGATTCTTATGCCACCTATTGACCAAAGGTGTACAAAACAAAAACTGCAAAATTTAGCACATAATGAAAAAAAAATTAGCCAAAAAAAAACTACTGTGGCAAAAAATATCAAATAAAAAAAGGTGCAAAATGCACCATAAGGCCATGTTCACACGCTGTATTGACCGTTGTTTAACGTGGCCACTGTTTGCAGTGTCAAACAACGGGCAATATCCCAGATGTTCAACCAGGCAATACTGCAGTATTGGCTGGGTGAACATGACTTTATTCTAATTAGAATGCGGACACATTTGGGTGTGCCCGCGCTCCAATTAGCCATAGACCACAATGTAAAGTACGTAGTGGAGCGGTACTTTACATTGTGTGCACAGGCTATCTTGTACGGCCGCTGTTCACTGAATAGCAGCCGCACATAATACAAATGTCAGTTTTTCTGTGCAGCAGCAGAGAACAATGGCTGCAGTGTATATGGAGTGTATATGCTGCAGCCGTTATTCAATAAACGCCATTTCAAATGACCGCCGTCAATAAACAACAACCACTGTTTATTGCAAAAATACGTAGTGTGAACATGGCTTAAAAAAGGAGCAAAAAGATTAGTAGATTCTCCTCTTGGTCTTGTCATATAATAATGTATAGAAAAATATTTTATTGTATACATAAATATTACGTTTATATAACATTAATTATTATGCATATTTATTATGATACAATTGCTAAAACAATTTAATGTGAATGTTTATAACAATGACATTATCAATCTCATTATTCTTTTTTAAAAATAAAGAAGATTTATTATATATAGAATATATGAAAGGTTAGACAGCTGGGCATCTAACCATTGAAAACCCTAGAGGTCACAAGTAAGGAGGCACTAATTTAACTGTTCCTCCTCTCCATCATATGTGAGCTGAGGTGCACCATGCAGCTATAATGGGGGATAATAATAATTGACTGTTTTTCCTATAGACCTGTAAGAAGCAGCAGTATACATGGTTATGCACTGCTCCATAGAGACTCCCATTTACTGCTGATGTGCTGGTTTTTATTGATACATATAAACCCAATTTTTGCTTCTGTTTAATAAAAAGAACCAGTAAACCATTGTAAGCTTGTTGTTTAATAATGTACAGAAAGCCAGATACATGGTTATTGTTACAGCAAATTAGAAAGATCACAAATAAGGTCATTATATCATTCCAGACTGGATAAGAAATATGCACTTATAAAATAAATGTTACATGAAATGATTGTTTATATCACTACAAATGCTTTACAGAAAACATACAGTAATAGATCTAGTAGGTGGGGTCTGTTGTATTTTCACTGGTGCCTTTAAAAGCAATAAAAGTCATATTCTTTAAAAGATACTCATAAAGTGTTCCCATGTTATTCTTCTATGGTGTTTGAGGTTTAGAAGAGATGATTGCTTTTCAGGCATGCTTGAGTCACATCGCTCTGCATTTGATGACCAGTGGCTGAAGAAGTTGGATGGAGCCCTAGGGAGTCCAGGAAAACATGTGTGGTGTACGCTCGACCTATCACTTGCTACGTGGTAACATGTGACGCCACTTCTATGGTGGTTGGTCGGAATATAGCTCAGCCAGTTGTTAGGTTGTCGTGGCGCCAGTGCTCGTTGGGCACACAGGTATTGTGGCACACCTGCTTTAATTTTAAACAGGCTGGCTATATACTTTCCCCTGTGGTCGATGGCGAACCAGCGGGTCCCTTGGGTGCTTATCACGGTGGTCCAGAGTGGAGCTATGACCCACCCGGACTATTGGTACCGCCACCCACAGAAAGGGGAGATGAGCCAAGGAGGAAGCAATGGCTGTGTAGGTGCTTAGCGAATAACCACTGAGTCCAGTTAAAATAAACTCTACTGTAGGAAGACTCAATACAGACTTGGTAATATCTTTAGTAACTCGAACTGTGCTGGGAAGTTGTGAGAAAGATACAGTCCTACCGACTGAGTTTTGTGCTGAAAGGTAGTAAGAGCTCTGAGAAGTAGAGAGGAGGATGTTGAGAGATTCCCAACCCAATATAGAAGTGTGCTCTGCCAGAACTTTAGAAGGAGAATAATTAGAATACGAGAGTAGAGAGAATACTTGTGCCCGTGTTTTGACTCTGATCTTTGCATCACCTATTGCCCCCCAGTGACAGGCGACCCGTCCTAGAGGGTGACGCAAGCCCCAGACCTTGTTACCTGGGATGAGCAGAATGGTCAGAATTTTCTGATTACACCCGTGCTGCGAGTACGTAGGCTCCTAGCAACTTTGCTATATCTGGATAAGTTCCTTTCTTCTGCTGGATACTGTCCTGCTTTTTTAGACTGGTTCTTGGCGTGGGTTGAGGTGATCCCTGACTTCTCCTCTCTAAAAGTGTGTTCAGCACTGCATCGTGTATGAAAGTGGTGCTTTCAAGAAAAGAGTGCTAAGGTGTCTGATGTGCATCCGTTCACTACAGAGACCAGAGTAAGACTCACTAAGATGTGACTACACTTCCTCTCCCCATGTGACTTCCTTCTACAGCAGTTATAAGGTTTGCTGTGAGTGGGTGAGAAGAGAGTGCAAAAGAAAGAGGATAGGGATAGGAGGAAAAGAAAGAACTCCAATAGGTGCACAGATCCTAAAACAATAACCCTTTAGTTACATCCAGCCGTAGAATACCTAGGTACATAATACACATAACAATGACATCTAGCGGCAAAACCTGGTTACTACTTCATTACCACTTCTACTTTAGAGTACAGACTTTTTCCAAGCGTGTAAAGACTAGAAACACCCGTGGTGGGACACCACATATGCATACAGTCATAGGCTATGTTCACACACTGTGAACGACCGGCCGTTCCATGACCCCGGCCGGGTCACGGAACGGCCGGTCTCTGCCCAGATCATCCCAGCTGGTACTTAAGTACTGGCTGGATGATCTTTCCGGCCGTAGGGTTCTGATGCGGGCGCTCACTTCATTATGTGAACTGACAGGGTTTCCTACGCCCGCAATTCAATGAAAACTGACTTGTTTACAATGTGTATACGCTCCGGCCGGGATCCCATAGAGGAATAGGCAATGTTCAACACTGCATAAAGTACGGCCGTTGTTGCCGATGGCAACAACAGACATACTTTTACGTAGTGAGAACATAGCCATAGTCTGTATCCCTATTTTCCAGGACTCCCTAGAGCTGCATCCAACTTCGTCATCCACCGATATTCAAATGCCGAGCTATCTGACTCGAGCAAGCCCAAGTATGCTCTCTAGTCTTTAGTACAGGTGTTAAGAGGGGTGAATAAGCAAAACAATGTTTTTTTGTTTTGTTTTGCTAATACTCTTTAGCGCTAGTGCTGCTGAACAGTGCTACACAGCACAGGGTCCCATTTCCCCTTGTGTACTGTATATTCTCTACTGTATATTCTCCCCTGTGTACACAGTACACAGGGGAGGCTGCACAACAATCATCCAGCTATGTCTGGCAGTCTCTGCACAGTGAGCAGGGCTATTTCTGCCATGAGGCAGATAGAGCTTTCTGCCTCAGGTGGCAGATTCTTTGCTCCACTAGGGGGCGGAACAATCCCTTACTTTCACTTTTACTGCAAGCACATCACTAGGCACCCCTGCCTCCTCAAGCCCCTCTGCCTCCTCTCAGGCCCCCTCTGCCACTGCAAAACCAGAAGAGGATGCAACAGGAGAGAGAACTACAAGTCCTCCCTTTATATTGTCTATCTCATTTGAATCCACTTCTGGTTTTGGCACAAAAACTGCAGTGTCAGTTTAAAAAACAAACAAAAAACCTGCCATATGTGAAACTAGCATTAGAAAAGTTTGAATGAAACACCTGGATTTAATGATGCATTGAAAGTGTTGTGTCCTAATACGTTCGTCTAATAGATATCTGAAGTGTATAGTCAGCTTAAAGGCAATGCATCATGAGAAAATTACCTGTTTGAGTCACATTTTTAAACATAATTTTTAAGACTTTTTTGTGATTTACTTTTTTTCTTTCTAATTTTCTGTTTTACTCTTTACACTATAAAATAATTCTGAAATCTTTCAGTTTTTATTTTCACCACTAGGACTGAGATATCCTCTTCTGTTTGTGGAGATAAGAGGAGGTTGCTGTAAAGTGATCTGTACAGCATTTCAGCAACATGTGACACCAGTAGATAAATAGCACCAGTATAACACAATAGCAGCTAAAATGACCTCTTCAAAGGTTGCACAGTTTGCTCAGTAATGTTTCACACTCATCTCAAGGGGGATGTTCTCTCTATTGTCTATGTCAATGAGGTTTGCGGTAAAACATTTCACTAGATGATGTTAAAAACAGCTCAGGCAAGATGGCAGCCCTCATAACAATGTACATAAAATTAAATAAAATAAAATTATATCATAAAATAGAAACTAGAGATGAGCAAAGCTTTGATGAAACAAATTTTTGCTAGATTTGTTAACAAAATTTACTAAACACGGTGACTGCACATGTTTTCGTGCATTACACTGAGTGTGTGTGTGTGTGGGGGGGATTATCCATAATCCCTTGCAGCTGTCCAATCATCTGAAATACTCATCCGGCTGTGACCCTGCCCTCCCAACAGCATACGCTGACGGCTTCCTTCCATCTAGTGTGTAGCAATAATATAATTGGTATAGCATTCTATTAAACAAAATCTTAGTTCTCTCAGGTTAATATTCTTCTGCAGGGATATTGAAGCGTCCAAGGAAGTCAGGCCCTTTTCAGGGTATGGCCAGTGACATCGGCAAAGGTAGCATTCAAGCTAGTAGAAGTGGTGGAACATGGGGTTGTGGTAGTGATGATCCTAACAGGCTTAGATGAAGGGTGCAGCTCCCAGTAACACCCAGTGGTCAGTTGAATACTAGCTAGGCTGTTTTTGTGGAATGGATCCTTTAAAGTTCCAGCTCCATGGCAGACAGATCCCAGAGCCAGCAATCCGCAAAGGGGTCCTCAGAAAGCAGTGCCACCTTCATTCCGTGGCAAGGGCAGGAAGTTTCCTCCACCCCATCTCCTTTCTGGAAAGGCGCTGGTGCAGCAACAGGAAACCTCATATATAGCCATGTGCTTGTTGGAGTTTTTTGGGCCCTGACACACCCCTAAAGCACATTCATAGAAGGGACAAGTACTGGCTGGCCACCCTGGTTGACTCTTGTTTTCAGCCTGCGTCTCAAAGTCAGGAGGACCCTGGGCACTCAACAACCATGATTGCTAGTGTAGCTGTGACAAGCCTCCATTTGGCAGCAGATGAAATCCGCTCTGACCCTGCTATCATGCCTAGAAACAGCATTGCATCGGAGAGGGTGCTTACACTCTCAGAGAATAAGAGAGTCCTACTGTTGCCGCTGCTACCTCTGTGTCTGTATACTAGGCCCCACAGGGTTGAATGGAGTCCTCCTACTGCTGCTGCCACCTCCAGGTCTGTGTGCTAGGCTCCGCAGGGTCGAAGAGAGTCCTTCTGCTGCTGCTGCCACCTCCTGGTCTGTGTGCTAGACCCTGAAGGGTTGAAGAGAGTCCTACGACTGTCACCTCCTTTCTATGTGCTAATCTCCTCAGGGTAAAAAAAAACAACCTACTGCTTCCGCTGCCATCTCCAGATCTATGTCCTAAGCCCCTCAGGGTCAAGAAGAATGCTACTACTGTCGATGTTTTAGGCCCCTCTCAATCTATAAAAGTGACAATGCTGGTGTTGCTACTTCCAGGTGTCTGTTCTAGGCCCGTCTAGATCTATAAAACTGCCATTGCTGATGCTGCCACTTCCAGGTGTCTGTTCTAGGCCTAATAGTTTGCCCCTGATGGTGCTGCCACTTTAGAATGTGCTCCACAAGTGTATACTGCTGCCCAGAGAGAAAATGTAAGTATACACCACTGATCCACCAATGTCCACTGCTGTCCTGGGAAAAACTGCATTTTATGCCGTTGATCCACCAACATCAATTGTTGTCCTAGAAAAAAACCCAAGTATATGCTGCTAATCCATCAACCAATGCACTACTGTCCAGGGATGTCCAATTTTCACTGCTGTCCTGGGAAAAACATCATTTTACGCTGCTGATCAACCTATGTCCACTGTTGTCCAGGGAGGAAATGTAAATATACACCGCTGATCCACCAATGTCCACAGCTATCTTGGGAAAAGACTGCATTTTATACCACTGACCTACCAACGTTCACTGCTGTCCTGCGAGAGAGCATCATTTGACGCAGCTGATGCTGATCCACAACATCCACTTCTGTCCTGGAAGAAAACATAAAGATTGACTGGCTAAATCCCCTTTTCCCCGACCAAATTCACCAAGAGGCGCATGCTCTGTGCTCAGCGTGCCAAATCCACACTTGCTCCTAGCAGGTGTAGACTTGAACCCTGATTTACAATTGTAAGCGTAAATGAAGTGTGGGAGGAAGCCATCGGGCAAGCGGAGGATACAAAAGGCGCACTCCAGGGAGAAGGGGCAAATCTGCCCCTTCTTCCTGGAGTATGCCCTGGCCGTAAGCTTCATAAGTGTCCCGCTTTAAGATTTTTCAAGTTCTGGCACTGTCAAAGCAACAGCTGTTTTATAAACTTATACTCTGTAATAGTCCCAAAATTGTAGCTACAGTGGTTTAGCTGCTTTTTTGCATTTCACTACAATTTGATTCACAAATGAATTTGTGAACAGCCAAAGTAAATTTTTTAATTCGCTCATCACTAATAGAAACATAATAGAAACAAAAACATATTACAAAATGTGGTTTTAATCAGTAAAAGAGAATCTAGGCAATACATTCCCTTTAAATACTAAGATAACTCAGCAAGTAAAGTGCAATTAAGATAAAAAAGGTGACAATGAAAAATCTCACCTGCGTGATCGCGGCTGCCTGTCATTATGTATGGCTCCACGGACACTTATGTGTGTGGGGCTGATAACATTGAATTAGCCCTGCACACATTAAACTCCTTTACAGCAGGAACGGTTTTAAGCCATGATCACATGGCGTGAGATACCAGCCATCCCATGACCCGTGTCAGAAAAGATCATCCTGGCCGGTAATACAGTACTGGCCGGATGATCTTAACAGCCGCTGAACCTGGATGCGGGTGCATCCGTGTGCGTGCATCCGAATTCTCCACTGCTTACAGGGTTTTCTGCGCCCGCTATTCATTGAATAGCGGCCGCAGAAAACGGACATGTCAGTTTTCTTACGGCGCCGCTGGGGATCCCGGACTGAGGGTATACTATGTATATACACTCTGTCTGGGATTCTTCAGAAGGTACCACTACGTGAGTACTGCAGTAATACTGTAGTAATCACGGCCGTTGTTACAACGGCCGCGATTACTACAAAACTTGCGCAGTGGGAACATAGCCTAATACAGTATATTCCTATGCAATGGCAGTAGGAATGTATATAAACATATTGCTTATGTAAAGGGGTTAAAGAAGTGAAGAGTTATGTATCGAATCATATTACATTTAAAGGGGTTATCCATAATTAGAAAAACATGGTAGCTTACTTCAAAAAACAGTTACACACCTGTCCCCAGGTTGTGTGAGATATTACAACTTGGCTTCATTGACTGTAATGGAGCTGAGCTGCTATACTGCACACAGGACAGGGGTGGTGCTGTTTCTATCCCTAGACAACCTCTTTTAATTGGCATAGTTCACTTTGTTGAAATCTGTTTTACTTTAAAATGAGAAAAAAGCTCAATCAAAGAAAACTACTATCAAACAGATGATAAAACATCAAAAATTATATAACAGCAAAACATAAAAAGCATATAGGGGGAGATTTATCAAACTGATCTAAAGAAGAATTGTCTTAGTTGCCCCTAGCAACCAATCAAATTAAAAGGAGTAACGCCCTATTCACACATCCTGTTCCTGTCCGCAATTGCAGATCCGCAAAAAAATAGGACCAATGTATTTCAATGAACCCATACACACATCCGTGTTGTGTACTGGGCTGCAATCCGTTCCGCAAAAAAAAAAGGACAGGCCCTAGTACGGACAGTAACTGACACACCTAATACAACTCTATGGGGTCCGTATTTTTTTACGGATGCAATACGGATGCAATACGGACTGAATTTGCGGATTGTTGACTGAAATTTGCGAATTGGAAAAATATACTGACGTGTGAATAAGGCATAAAGGAAGTAAAAAATCTGTTCGGATCATGCAGTATTGTTGGGCCCTAGACAGCGACTTAGTCACACCCTTGTTAATCCTTATGTTTTGGGAGTAACACAGGTCTTTTGCAGGTTAGTAATGTATAGAGTCTTACTTGCAAGGTAAGGAACACTGTCTCAGTAGGGTATCAGTTTAAATTGGACTTGTAGTCCTCCTGCAGTGCTGATGTATGAGCTAATCGCTTCAGTTATTTCCCGCAGGGTACGTCTGTGTAGCACACTTCACACAGAAGTCCCGATGTGTTGTAGAATCGCAATATTCGGCCTCAATAGTCACAATGTTTTCCACAATAAATTAATATGGTATTCGTAAATAGACTGAGTGCTATACAGATCGGCATATACAATGCCTCTCACCCGTCTTGAAGTGGCCGCTGATTCTCAGTGTAACTCCTCAGTAGCTGGCTGGGATGAAAGAGAGGTTGGCTTTTGGAAAGCTGGAGCAAAGCGCAACGTGCACCGTGGAGGGGTCAATTCATGTTCTTGAAAGACCTCCTCCTCTCTCTTGGAGAAGATAATATCAATCCGCTTAGCTAGGTGAAGAAGGCTGGAGAGCACATGCTTTACTTGACTGGAAAGACCCTTCTTAAGGGTGGTGACTAGAGCAGCGTTATTCCAGTCAAGTTCTGCGGCCAGCGTGCTGACACCTTGCCAGGATCCATCCCTCGTTTATCCACTCTCAGTCACGGAAACTAAAGCTATTTCTGTCTACATTTAGAAAAACCTGCAGAAAGGCTTCATCCACAAATCCACCTCTCCAAGGGGTGTCATGTTTCTTCTTTTTACAGAAGAAGGATGGATTTCTTTATCCTTGCATCAACTATTGGGGCCTCAACAAGGTCACAGTGAAGAACCTGTATCCCCTGCCCTTGATCTTGGAGTTGTTTGACCGTCTTCTCGAAGACTGGATCGTCACAAAACTGGATCTGAAGAATGCGTACAAATCTGATCCGATTCTGTAAAATGGACAAATGGAAGATCGCCTTCAACACCAGGGATGGGCACTTTGAGTACCTGGTGATGCCCTTCAGGTTATGCAATGCCCTGGCAGTCTTCCAGGAATTTGTCACTGACATCTTCCGAGATCTCCTCTACTCGCGTGTCATCATGTATCTTGATGACATACTTATTTATTCTCCAGACCCATGTGGGTCATGTATGGCAAGTACAATACTGCGGCAATTAGGAGACAATCGCCTTTGTGCCAAGTTGGAGAAGTGCATGTTCCATCAGTCCAGCCCTCCTTTTCTTGGGTATATCGTCTCCGACCGTGGTCTGCATATGGATCCAACTTGTCGGCGGTTCCTCAGTGGCCACGCCCCGTTGGACTTTACAGAGCTATACAACGGTTAATGGGTTTCACCAACTTTTATCACTTTTCCACCCTGGTCACACCAATTGTGGCCCTTGACAGCAATGGCCGGGCAAAGCCAAACAAGCCTTTTTTAGGTTGAAGACTGCCTTCACCTCTGCACCAACTCTCTTAGGTCCAGACTCTGCCAGGCCGTTCTTCTTGGATGTAGATGCTTCTTTGATGGACACCGCTGCAGTTCTTACCCAAAAAGATTCATCGGGGAAGACTAGAATGTGTGGCTTCTTCTTCAAGACCTTATCTCCTGCTGAGTAGAGATAATGAGATATTGCCCATCAAATTGGCTCTGGAGGAATGGTGCTATTGATTGAAAGGAGCAAATCATCCGGTTAACATCCACTCGGATCATAAGAACCTCCTCTGTCTTAAGACAGCTCAGCAACTAAATCCCAGGCAGGCCTGGAGGTCCCTCTTCATCTCCTGGTTCTATTTTGTTATACACTTCCGTTATACACTTGCAGTGAAAACTTTAAAAGCCGATGCTCTTGTGCTTCTGATGTTCTTGGTTAAGAAGACACCCCTCGCCACATCATTCCACCTGAACGTAATGGGGTCATTCTTCCTTGATCGCCGGACATGCTGGAGTCCATAAGACCAGGCAGTTAATCTCTCGTCACTACTGGTGGCCGAGTCTTTCCAAGTATGTCAAGGAATACGTGGTATTTTTTACCACCTGTGCCCAAAACAAGATCTCCCATCTGCAATGGTGCTGATCCCGCCTCGGCACTCGATTGCTTTCGGCTGCAGCAGCAATCAAAAAGCAATCAAGTCGCATATGCGCAGTCAAGGTACCGATAGAAAGAAAACATCATGGCGCAAAAAATGACACCTCACACAGTCCCATAGACCAAAGGATAAAAGCGCTATAAGGCTGGGTTCACACTACATAAAAAACATGGCCGTATTTCACAAAAACTTCCGTAATTGCACAAACAACGGACGTTATTCTACAAATAACAGCCGTTGTTTGCGCAATTAGGGATGTTTTTGTGAAATACGGCTGAGTTTTTTACGTAGTATTAACATAGCCTAAGCCTGGGAATAGAGCGATTTTAAGGAACATATATTTGTTAACAATGGTTTGATTTTTTTACAAGCCATGAAAAAAAATTAAAGTTATACATGTTACATATCGTTGTAATCGTAAAGACCCGAGGAACATATATAACAAGTCAGTTTTACCCCAGGGCGAATGTAGTAAAAACAAATACCCCCAAATAAAAAAATGCATTTTTTTTTTTACAATTTCACCACACATTGAATTTTTGGGGGGTTTTGCAGTGTTTATGAAAAAATTCAGCCTGTCATTGCAAAGTACAATTAGTGACGCAAAAAATAAGGGCTCATGTAGGTTTCTAGGTGAAAAAATGCAAGTGCTGTGGCCTTTCAAGCGCAAGGAGGAAAACAATGGAAGTGCAAAAATGCTAATTGGCTCTGTCCTTGAGGGGTTAAGGATAAAGTTCAAACCTGAGTATCTGTCATGACTTGTAAGTTTAGTGTTTAAATGTTCAATAAATGGCTTTAAAAAAGGTTAACAGGTGATGAAGACAGTATTTATACAAGGGACAGATGCAAAGAATTAGTGGTTAGAGGGGAGAGCCTTAATTTACTTTTCAGGCACAGCATGGACCCTCTGAAAATTGCAGACATGCTTACAGATTGCAAATATACAGAGTTCTTTCCCTTTCTGTTATGCATAGCACTAGCTAAGTCTTGCTCCTACTTACTGTTTCCCATTTTGGTGTCCCTGTTGCTGCTGGTCAGGTATCTAGCTGGGTCAGGTACAGAAAACAGATATTTGAAATACACCCTCTTGGTAAGTATAAACCTTTATATTTATATGAGAAACATGAATTGAGGACATGCTTTTGACCAAGTCCATATGCTCCAAGGTATATCGTCAGAAAATGAACTGACCGTACTCTCCATTTGACTACATTTGTCCATTAAACGCAATGGCCTCATTGAAAGCATACCACGGTAAACATTGGCAACTTCAACCTATGATATACATTTTTAAGATAATCTGTCACTAGTTTTTGGTGACACTATTTGAGAGCGGCATTCATTTGTGTCAGAGATGCTGATCAGAAATATATTACTGAAGATATAGTCCTTCATTTCATGTACTCAGGCCCAGTGACAGCTGTCTTTCTAAACTCACTATAAGCTCACCAAATGGCTACCAATCAGTAGCTAGCGGGCAACAGGAGTGGGTCCTCTTGAATATGAAGGACTACTGAGCACATGTACATAAAAGGAAAAACAAATTTTCTGAGCTCAATGCCATCATGTTCTAAGACATTGTTCTGATCAGATTCTGGGTCATTAGTTTATGTTGCCCACAGATAGAGATAGTGATAGTGATTTAGGCTATGTTCACACTGCGTATATGTCTGGCCGCATATTTTCGCAGCCGGACATGTACGCGGTAAACTCCGGCCGGGGATTTACGCTACTTGCGGCCGGCTACGTACGGAGCGCGAACTTACGCCCGAAGTCTACTTACGCTTCCCGAGCGCCCTACATAGCGATCTGACAGCGGTCTTATACTTGGAAATCTTCGCCTTGCCCCGGACACCCCACAGAACCTTTTGGATCGGCACAAAAAGCTGCAAAAATGAAGAAATCACCGCTACGTACGGGACTGCATGTAAAGCTACGGGCGTAAGTTACGGCATTTTCGTCCGCAAACAATGGTCTGGTTCATTTTTTACGCCGGCGCGTACGATCCGGGTG
Organism: Dendropsophus ebraccatus; assembly: GCF_027789765.1. NCBI lineage: Eukaryota > Metazoa > Chordata > Amphibia > Anura > Hylidae > Dendropsophus > Dendropsophus ebraccatus. The sequence goes on from NC_091454.1 coordinate 69,811,454, forward strand.
TAAGTTCGTACGTAGTGTGAACTGTGCAGCCGTACTTCGTATACTTTCCATTATACGCAAACTACGTAAGTGTCCGGCCGCTTATTCACGGAACGCGCTACGGCCGGAAACTTACGTCGTGTGAACATAGCCTTACACTGTATGGTACAACGGTTTTAGCTATGACAATGCACAATCCAGAATATGGTAAAGGAATTTTAGCTGAAAAGTTTGTTTTCAAAGCAATTCTAAGAAGAATTAAATGGAATGTAAGTATATATAGGCATCAATATTTGCAAATACGACACAGGAAATAAACTCACTGAACTGCTAAATCATCCATAAGTTGAGTTAAGTTTTTTCAACCAGTTTGCAAACATACTTTTAGATAACCGTCTTCCTTTGTTAAAACTGTTTGCACAGCAATGAAGGATGAAGGCTCTGAAACATGGCCCATATGTTTGCACCCAGAGCCCTACATCATATACTTAGGTAAGCCAAGGTGTCCCATAGATGATGTGTAAGCACTTCATACAAAACTAGAATAAGTCTATGTTTTCCTGATAGGTGAGTATGAACCCCCCCCCCCCGTAAGGTAACATAAAGCTCCTTCAGCCTCCCACCCCTCCAGACGACATCTAACACCCATCACCCGACCCCTCTGCCATACACACAACTAAACCCCCCCCCACCCATTCATGCAACTACAACTTTCCCCTCAAGCCATACACACAGCTACCCTCCCAGCAATACACGCAACTACCCCCCAGCCATACAAAAAACTACTGCCCCAGCCATACAAACAACTACCCCCATTCATACAAACTATCCCCCAGCCATACACACAACTATAATGACCTTTAGTTTTAACATAATAAAATAAAATAAAAGTTTACATTTTCTAAATAATTGTGGTTAAAATTGTCCTATTCTATATTACCTATCAGCTGAAATATTACAGAACTACAACCCCCAGAATAGCCTGATAGCTGAAGTATTACAGGACTACAACCCCGAGCATAGCCTGATAGCTAAAATATTACAGGACTAGAACCCTCAGCATAGCCTAATAGCTGAAATCTTACAGGACTACACCCCCTAGCATACCCTGATAGCTGATATATTGCAGGACTATAACCCTAGCATACCCTGGGGGTTGTAGTCCTGTAATATTTCTAAAGCAGTAAAGATCGCAGAAAGCACCTAAAGGTTGTGTAAAATCTGTAGCAGATATGGTATATGTCACAGTACTGTAAGCTTAAAACACACAGCTGTGGGCATCCCATGACATACAACGGCCTATATGCTGGACAAATATTATGTATTGAACATTTATACTGCAATAAGTTCCCAAACGGTCAGAGCACTACATTACTGACCTGACACAGCACTGTAATCTCCATAGAGTAATCCACTGATATACGCCCAGCACATAGGGTACATGTCATGTGCCGCACACAGGCTATATATACAATATATATATATATATATATATATATATATATATATATATATATATATACACATATATATAATTCATATGCTGCATACAGGCTATATGCTATATGCTGCACTGTGCACAATATTCACTTTAACTTTATTTTAGAATTTGGCACCGGAATATGTTTCTAAGTAGCCGTTCATTCACCCCAGCACACTTATGCATTAGGGGAGGAGACCCAACTCCGCCATGAGACCCAAAGCCATAGAATTACAAAGCGCTGGGTATTACACTGGAGACCAGTGCAATATTGATGGAGAGAGGAGCTCTGTCTCCTTTGCTTAGTTATGCACAGCAGGGAGACTCAGCAATCAAAAACATATTCTGGTGCTGAACTCAAAAGTAAATTACATTAGAAAAATTAACAACTGGAAGTAATGCATTATGCACAAAGCAACTTCCCGGTCTGTAGTCAGGTATATTAGTCACAGATTATGTACTAGTGTTCTATATATTGGACCACCAGAGCAGGGCAATTGGCCTGTTCACACATTTGGGCCCACATGACAATTCAATTACAACCCCCACCATGTATTACATTTTAATGCATGGTGTTGGTAGTAATCTAATCTCCATGTGTGTCCAAATGTGTTTTAACCCCTTAAGGAACCTGGTCAGTTTTATTGCGAAGATCACTGACACCATCCATTTTTATTTTTAAAACACTGACTGATTCCGGCAAACTGAGTCAGATTCTTCATGTGCAGCAGGTCGCTCTATGCACTAAAAGTGGACCCAGCGCCCCCAGTGTACCAATATTCCCTTTAAAGGGGAACTATCAGCATGTTAGATTCATCTAGCCCACTACTGGGCACGGGGCTCCGAGGAAGAAGGTATGTCTGTAACCTTTCTTCTTCCCCATTCCCGTGCTGTAAGGAGTGTGGATCTGCAGTGTTTCTACAGGAAAATGTGCAGCACAGAGGATTTATTGCATATTTTAACATCCTTAGGAATTAAATGGGAAAATCAGCAATAAATCCAATGTATTTCCCGGATGAAAATTGACACGCTGTGTTTGAGTGTATAGATGGGATTTCTCATCCCCTTCATTGCTCCTGTATATGGGACACATTTACCACACAGACATTTCAGGTGCAAAATTTGCAGCAGATAAATAACAAGTGACTTTAGCCCAAACCCAAACATATCTTTCTACTCCTTACACATAAAAAAAACATACAATAGCATACATACACACACAAACACACACACACACACACACACCACTTACATACAGAATCACACACATTTATACAAATAATATACACACATACACTGACCTCTGGATCTCTCATGCAATCCCTTCACCTGTCAGATCTTCTCCATCCAACATGGGGCTGCTGTGGAGGGGTAAGAAGCAGGGACAGGAATGCAGCTGGAGGAGGGGGGCACAACACAGGCAGCACTATAGGGAGGAGGGGGCCACTGAGAGGAGATGAGGGGGCCACTGGAAGGAAATGAGGGGGCCACTGAGAGTAGATGAGGGGGGCACCGAGAGAAGAAGACAGGGAACGCACAGAACAGGCAGCATGAGGCTGAAGGGTGCCGAGCTGCTGTTTGGCCACATCAGGCTGCTGTGCTGTGAGTCCCTTCCCCTTTTCTCTGACCGGACAGTGGAGGAAGGAGGAAGCTCTGGAGGAATGCAGGAGATGAATGGAGAATGTGCAGCATGTACTGGAATACTCCATGTTCTCCATTCTTTTATGCACCTGTATAAGGAGGCCAGGAAATTCAGAGTGTTATGGTCTGCACACATCTTCTCTCCTATTGGTCTGAACCTGCTTCCGGGTTGAATCTGGTGGAGGCCCCAGGGTCTTCTCCCGGACGACCCCACTCTCCCTCTTCTCTCCTCTCTGATAACAGAGTCTGGCTGAGACCCTATTATCAGAGAGACGCCGGCCACATTATCCACTACCCAGCCAAGCAGGGGCACCACGGCAGACAGCTGCACTACGCACCTAACTTATTCATAGCTGTTAAATGTGCTGTCTGTCTACAGGAGCGCCCCAAACAAACCACTATGGTATAAGAGGAGGTGACCAGCTGGGGGGTGCCCCTGCAGACAGGCAGCACATCTAACTTCTATATCTAAGTCAGGTGTGCAGTGCATCTCTCTGTCTACGGAAGCTCCCCCCCAGCTGGCCGGGAGTGACACCCCAAAGGCCGGCCCTGTCTGTAATCATTCTTACTAGAACAAAGCAATCTTAACAAAGCAATGTGCAATGTGCCCCTCAGTGTATGGAGCTTCGAACAGACTGGAATGCCCTCACGTCAGAGCGATAAGGTAGACGCTAGACAGCCGTTGCAACGTTTAACCTCAGTTTGTAACTTCCAGGTTTTGACTTCTCATCAGGATGGTGGTGTACAGTATGGAACAGCACAGCTTCATAGTGCGAACCTGTTGGTTTACCAATTTGTCTTAGTCATGTCAGAGTAAATTTAGGAAGAAATCTGGTCTTTGTGATGTATATCATACAGATGGAAGATGGTAAAGAAAATGGAAACAACAAATTGTCATAGCAGAGGCAATCCAAAAATGTTGCTGAAGCAGTTGCCTATGAAACCTCTGACATACTTAGCATAGGATAATGAGGAGATTTTATTTAACATGTCAAAAAGCTAAAAAATAAATAAATAAAATTGCATGTACTGTATATTATCACCCCGTCATTAACCTCTTCACGTCAGCAATCGGTATATATACTGTACATTCCTACTGCACATACCACGTGCAGCAGGAGCGTATATGTACGTTTCTGACTTTGAGAGGGGTTTGATGTGTGCGGTCCCACACACATCAGTGTCCTGGGGGCCCAGCATAATGACAGGCAGCTGCGATCCCGCAGCTGCCTGTCATTAACCTCTGTGCTGTCGGATCGGCCATCTGTGCATATAGTCTGCTCTCAGGCATAGCATAGATCAGTATATGCAATCTAATGATTGCATGTTTTAAAGTGAAAAAAGTTTTTAAAAGTATTTAAAAAAAACCCTTATAAACCCTCTAATAAAGTTTAATATACCTCCTTATTTAATTAATAAATAAACATATTGAGGAGATTTATCAAACATGGCGTAAAGTGAAACTGGCTCAGTTGCCCCTAGCAAACCAATCAGATTCCACCATTCATTTTCCAAAGAGTCTGTGAGGAATGAAAGGTGGAATCTGATTGGTTGCTAAGGGCCGGTTTCACTTTAGACCATGTTTGATAAATCTCCCACATTATATATCGAGTGCGGAATTGTCAGATCTATTAGGATATAACATTATTTCTCCCGCATGATAAACAGCGTAAATGAAAAAAAAAAAAAAACACACCAGGATTGCTGATTTTTTTTTTAATTATATATCAGAATTTTTTTTTGAAAAAGCGATCAAAACTTTTCTTTTACACCAATACAATATTTAAAAAAAACTAGAGATCATGGCACAAAAAATGGACCCCAACCAGCCCTGTAGGTGGAAAAATAAAAGAGCTATGACTCTTAGAAGGCGAGGAGGAACATTGCATTAATTTGACCCGGACAACCGTGCATCAATGGGCTCGGTCATGAAGGGGTTAATGAACTCAAAGCTAGTAATATGGAGAAAATCGTCAGATAATTTCACTGGTTCCAGGTATTTGTAAAGGACAAGAAAAGAATATCGGTCATCAGATGGATATTGCTTCATCCTAACAGAAGTGAATCTCCCTGTACATACTCTTACATTATCTGTCAGTGAATAGGATATATTTGGCAGCAAGGGAGCCATCAGAAAGGGGTGGGCACAAACAGTATTACTGTACCGCCTCTGTGACACTGTCGCTGGAAATTAAAGATAATTTTTAGCAAAAATGCCAGATCAGAGAAAGGAAATAAAGTTACATACATGTTGCTTGGTAAATGGGAAACTGGACACTGGCAGCACTTTGATATGCATATCCGTACTGGCAGTTTAAACTTTAAAACTTATCTCTCCCTATACTCTGTTGTAAACATTATGTTTATTATTACTGTTTACTTATTTATGAATAGAGATGAGCGAATACGATTCGATCAAGTAGGTATTCTATCGAATATTGCGGTATTCGAAAGATTCGAATTCAATCGAGTAGTGAGTCGAATAAGCGAGAAACATTCGAAAGCCCTCCCATCAACAAAGGATACAATACAAAGTCCTCCTGCTCACCCACAAGGCTCTCCACAGTGCTGCACCTCCCTATATCTCCTCCCTCATCTCTGTCTACCGTACTACCCATGCCTTACGCTCCTCTAATGACTTACGACTAACATCCACCTTAATCCGCACCTCTCCCTCCCATCTCAAGGACTTCACCCGAGCTGCACCAGTTCTATGGAATGCATTACCCAAGACTGTCAGACTCACCTCCAATACACGAAGTTTCAAACGTGCCCTCAAAACTCATCTATTTAAGCAGGCTTACCAGGTTCCCTAATTTTGACTGCTACCCTCAACCTCTCCCCCCCCCCACCGAACACACACACACCTACCTCCGCCACACACACACACACACACAGAAAGCATTTAAGCACCTAGACCTGTGCATGCAGGCATTGGTTGGTGACAGGTTCACCCACCCTTACCTGCACTGCCTTATTTATAAAGATGGCCGGACCATAAGAACAATGAAGCACTTTGCCTCTCTGCCATTCTGTCTCGCACCCCCTCCTGATAGTGTGTAAGCTCATGCATGAGAGCAGGGACCTCACTCCTCATGTATGGATAACTATATGTATCTCTCTGTAATGTCTATTTTTTGTCTATGTATGTACCCCCAGAATTGTAAAGTGCTGCTGAATCTGTTGGCGCTATATAAATAAAAATAATAATAATAATAATAATAATAATTATTATTATTATTATTATCATCACACTTGGCGCTTTTTTTAATCCAACGACCATGCAGGGAGGCTGTGAGGGACCCTGGGAGTACGCACACATTGGATAGCTGAACCACATGACCTCGAATCTTAAATACTGGGCTCCTGCCTCTTGACCGCAGATGAGCTTTTAACCTAGACAGGGAGAGATCTTGCAGCAGGGAGAGGTTTTAGTAGCGTTTTGGTTAGGCAGGCTTTAATTCAGAACCCAGAAGTCCTTTTCAGTGCTAATATCCAGCAAAAAAGTAATCTCTGAATCAAAAGCAATTCTCAGTGCTAAAAAATAGAGTATATAACAGCAGCAGCATCAGCAGGTGTATTCATTCCAGTACCCTGTGTGTACTGTTTCAGTAGCCCAGTAAAAGGCACGTGATACATATTGTTCCAGTAGCCCAGAAAAAGGCACGTCATACATACTGTTCCAGTAATGTTCGTACAGCATTACGCGTGATACGCGCGAATAACATGACGCTCTGCGGATGCACATTGGAATCATGTATGTAACACTGCGCAAGAAATACGAACGAAATGTGTTAAAATTGCATAAATGTTCGTAAAGCGTTCACAAATATTTTTCCTTTGCAACTGCAGAGAGTGGCATTATACTGCGATTTTGGGTGTTGGGTGCACCCAGGCATGCTCCCCCTAATGTCCCAGTGTCATTTGGAGGTGTTGGCATCGTTTAGGGAGGTTTCATGGGGAACTTGGTGACCTCCAAGTGGTCGAATTTTGATTTCCAAGTGCCACAATTTTTTTTCCCTTAGACTATAATGGGATCGAATACTCGTTCGAATAGTCGAATATCGGTGCCTATTCGATTTGAATTCTCGAACGTTGAATATTTCACTACTCGCTCATCTCTATTCATGAACTATTTACCATGAATCTCTGTATGTTTACATGGTATTTGGCCTCCGCCCACTAGGGGACATGTCTGGCGCCAAAAAAACATGTACTGTATTTAAAGTTACATATGCTGTGTACTGTATACCATTGAATCGGAGGAAGGCAATTATATTCCCGAAATGCGTTGTCCTTTTTATTGCTAGAATAATTGTATTTATTTTAATAAATAAGCTTTTTTTAGGTAAACTAAGCATCTGAAATGAGAAGATTCCTGCCGCAGTGCCTGAATATATGGTAAGCTTTTCTGAATTTCCTGACTGCATTGTACTAAGATTGGTGGATATGGAATAATGCTATGGAGTTGTTCTTTAGGGGGAAGCCTAGGCCTTTTAGTTTCAGTGATTAAATGGTCAGAGGAAGGCTACACTGAACCACGCAGCCAAGACATTGTTCTGATCAGCATCGGTGTCATTAGATTATGTTGTCGACAGATAGGTTAGCATAAAGCTAGTGACAGAGTCTCTTTAAAGCAAATGTACCATCAGGTACATTCACTTTAAGTATTACCCATGTATAAAACAGCACCGGTGCAGGGAATCTGTGCTGCTGTCCTTTTTTTGAACCATGGCCCGGTTCCAGTGTACGGCGCCACTCTAATCAGGGGTAACGGGCTGGGAGGGAAGCACTGGAGCCAGCCCGCCCCCAGTGGGAGGAATCCCCGGCCTCTCTATGACGGGGCTCTATTGATTCTAACGGAGCCGCCTCCAGTGGTTCACCCCCGGCTCAGTACTCATGAATAGAATGGCGCTGTACACGGGAACCAGCCGCGGTTAAAAAAAGCACTGCAGCACCGGCTTCCCTGCACCGGCACCATTCTATCCATGGGTAATACTTAAAGTGAATGTACCTGATGTACATTTGCTTTAAAGTACAATGGTTTTAGCTATGACAGTGCAGAATTCAGAATATGGTAAGGAATTCTAGCTGAAAAGACATTTTTGTTTATTTCATTGTTTTCAAAGCAATTCTAAGAAGAATTAAAAGGAATGTAGGTATATATAGGCATTAATATTTGCAAATACGACATGCGACATAAACTCATTGAACTCCTAAATCATCCATGAGTTGACGTAAGTTTTTACTTTTTTTTGTTTTTTGTTCCTTTGTTAAAACGCTTTCACAGCAGTGAAGGATAAAGGCTCTGAAACATGGCACATATGTTCAGTGTCGGACCGGGGTATCTAAGACCCACCAAAGGAAATTATCCTAGGGGCCCCCTAATGAAGAACCACTGAGAAACGACATGTCAGTTAGTGTTAGTGCAGGTTCTAAAGCTGGTGGGCCAGTCTGACACTGCATATGTTGACCTGGGAGTCAACACCAATCACAACTCACAATTACAACAGATGAAGGTAGATAACTATAATGCATATGTATTTTGAAGCCAAGTTGAACTTTTGGAACTTTATTGTCAATGTTTTGTTACAAGAGTAAACAATCCCAAAAAAATAGGTTGACTCATGTTCACCTGAAGTGCAGGGTCTAAGACATCCTTTGTTCTTTACTCAACCCCTTCAAGGAGATGGAGACTTAACCAGTTTGCAGTCCCCGGGATAGTCTTTAAAGGAGAAGTCCAGCGTTTTCTAAAAGCTGGCAGCCACCAGGGGGGAAATTGATTTCAAGTAAAAACTTACCTCTTCCTGTGCCAGCGGTGAGTTTAGGGGAGCGGCCACGGGACCCCTGGCAGGCTCCGGGATCTCCGGGGTGTCCATGTCATGACCTGGCTGATGGATTGGCCGCCCAGCCAGTCAGTGACTGGAGCGGGACACCGCTCCAGTCTCTGATTGGCCAAGCGGCCTGTCCATTAGCAGGGATAGGCATTTTCCTCCCAAGTCGTGACGTTATCACAACCCAGCGGGTTTAATAAACCAGTTACCAGCTGACCAGTACACAGGTGACAGCGGGCTAGGCTAAAGATGTAGTCAGGATAGATCTAGGTTGGCAACAGGACGATAAATGTTGTCAGTTCCAACATCAGTATCAGAAAGCAAAAGGTTGAAAATGGAACAGGTCAAGTAAAGTGAGATAAGCCAGGTCAAACACAGGAAATCACTGAAAATTTTAATGATAATATTAAAGAACTATTTCTCTTTAAGGTCCTAATACAGTGAAATCAGATACCAGATCAGGCCTTGCATCCAGAGCCCTACATCATATACTAAGTTAAACCAAGGCATATAGAAGATGTCCCATAGAAGATGTGTCAGCTCTGGATGGGTAAAGACACTTAAACATTTTTTATATTTTATTTACTGTACAAAAAATTCTCCCTCATCTCTACCTATACTCTTTACCTAATATTATTGTTTTATTATTACTTATTTATGAATAGCTATTGCATATAATGTGATTACCTTGTATCTCTGTGCTGTTAATGATTACATGGTATTTGGCCCGACCCACTAGGGGACATGTATGGCGCCAAAAGAGAACAAGTATTGAAAGGGAACCTTTCACCCCAGTACCCAGGGCAGAGCCCGCCCTACACCCCAGTAGAGCCCCCAATTCTTAACCCGTCCTGGTCTGCGCGCTCAATGTATAAATTAAAAGAGATGAGTTTGACGTCCATAGGAAATCACTGCTCCTGGTCATTAATGTGCATATTAATTGTAATTAATTTGGGGTAAATTTGTATACACATTGGTGGGAGGGGGTTTTATTAAGACCTGCATTTCCTTCACCAGTCTTAAAGATACCAGACGCAGGCTTGGAAACTGGTAGCAGCGGGGGAGCAAAATGGGTAAGTACACAAGTTTGTTGTGTTCCTTAAAACCTCAGCAACATGCCTAAATATGATTTGTCATCAGACTCCCCCCCCCCCCCCCTTTTTTTTCTTTTCAGGTAGAGAGCAAAGTAATTCAATATAAACATTATTATTCTATAATTTACCTTGATTTTCTTTCTAAAAAGAACTGTTTGCTTATAATAAAATGGTAATTATATTTCCTTTGAAGCAGGGAGAGTTCATGTTATTGTGTGTCATAAAGTCAAAAGAAGCCTGTATAGTGCAAAACAATATCTTAAACAAAGCCTTGCAAATGTCATCAAGCTGATTGGCGCAGTTATTTAGAGTTCTTCTAGTGTCCATTAGGGACTTGTAAGATAGCAATTTGCATTTGTTTTGTAGACACTTGTTCCACTTTCTACAAAATGTTATCTTGACTGATTTAACATAAATGTACTGTTGGCAAAATAATCTTTCCACAAAGACGGTCTAAACCTGCATTTACAGTTTCTCTGTTTTTGTACTGCAAAGCAGCTGATTGGTTACTTCCATAATAACTACACGCTGCAGATCTATAAATGTGTCTGAGGGTTAGAAGAGATCATAGGCTTGTCTTACCAACCCTCTGGACTGGACTAGACAGAATCCATCCATCATGGGGCAGGTTGGTCAATATAATGAAGCAGACAGATGTTCAGGAACAGATTCGAGGATTATATCCATTTCCTGTATTAGATCTATTACTTCACAGATTTTTTAAAGTTTTAGGCAAATTTGGAAAAATTTTATAAATTTAGAATGCTTTAAAAATAGAAGTATTGGTTTATTTTTATCAATTGATGTTAAATCAGTGTTTGATGTGACCACCCTTTTCCCATCACAACCCCATTACTTTTTTTTTTAGGTACACTTGTACACAGCTTTTGAAGAAACTAGTCAGGGAGATAGCTCCAAACATCATCATTTCCAGGACTCCTTGTTCTTCTGTATGCTGAAACTTGTTCTTAAAGCGACTCTGTACCCACAATCTGACCCCCCCAAACCACTTGTACCTTCAGATAGCTGCTTTTATTCCAAGATCTGTCCTGGGGTCCGTTCGGCAGGTGATGCAGTTATTGTCATAAACACAACTTTTAATCCGGCAGCGCTGTGTCTAACGGCCGGGGCTTACATTTGTATATGCATTAGGCTGGCACAACCTCTCTGTCCTTCCTCCCCACCCTCCTCATTATTTGGAATACTCCAGGCAGATTGCTTCCTATTCCCCACCTGTGGAAGCCCGACACATGGGCTGGATCGTTAATACACCTGTGCAAAGCTCAAACAGCAGTAAATGTTCCTGGATCATTCCTAATAATGAGGAGGGTGGGGAGGAAGGACAGAGAGGTTGTGCCAGCCTAATGCATATACAAATGTAAGCCTCGACCGTTAGACACAGCGCTGTAGGATTAAAAGTTGTTTTTATGACAATAACTGCACCCCCTGCCGAACGGACCCCAGGACAGATCTTGGATTAAAAGCAGCTATCTGAAGGTACAAGTGGTTTGGGGGGGGGGGGGGTCAGATTGTGGGAAAGCGAAAATCTTTTTTCTTTCAAATCAACTGGTTTTAGAAAGTTATATACATTTGTAATTTACTTCTATCCCAAAATTTCTGAATACTATATGTCATCTGGTGTCATATATATATATATATATATATATATATATATATATATATATATACTGCATTATTTATCATGATAATGTGACTTATACATCGCCATTCACACATCCTCTTTGCTTAATGCTGGATGTATACCTCAGGAAACTGGCAGAAAGGTATGTTTGGACCTTAGGCTTTGGTGTGCTTTTGGACAGAACTTAGTTTACTAGTGACTACATAAAGTTTCCATACTAAGTGTAAATGTCTTTTTATTATTATTATTATTATTATTATTATAGGACTATGGTGGCCTAGGTTTTTAAGTCCCTAAAAGATACATTTTACACTTGGGAAATGAACCGAATATTGTCACTAGTAGACTATGTTCTGTATGTCGATAACTTTTTGCTGGTATCTTTTGCTGTATACCAATCATGCAGAGCAAAGATGAGGTCTCAATGAGGCCTTATCTTTAATCTCACATGGAACTATAATATTGTTACAATTATATAATTATTTTTATTATTTCAGTTATCATTATGCTTTAACAATGCAGTTTTAAATAATTTCTGTATACTGATCTCTATATACATTCTTGATCCACATAAGCAGATTTGTGGATGTAACAGCTTTGCTTAAAGAGGACCTGTCACCCCCGGTGCCGGGGTGACAGGCTCCTGACCTCCCGTTAGAGCCCCCTATACTCACGTGATCCCGCCGGGTCCCGCGTCTGGAGATGGTCAGGTCACGGAGATATCGGCGCCCGAAGCCCGGCGCGCGCGCTCCTCAGATGAGTCCAACACTCATAGAGAATGATAGGAGAGTCCAGCGCTCCGTCATTCTCTATGAGCGTTGGACTCATCTCTCAGCGCGTGCGCCGGGCTGCAGCGACTTAGATCTCCGTGACCCGACCATCTCCAGAAGCGGGACCCGGCGGGATCATGTGAGTATAGGGGGCTCTAACGGGGGGGCCGGGAGGCTGTCACCCCGGCACGGGGGGGTGACAGGTTCCCTTTAAAGCTAATGTGCCATCAGAAAATGACCTATTGTTTATATCCAACATATTTTTAAAGATTTTTTTTATTCACGCATAGTTGGGTCAAAAAGGCAGAGCAGAGGCGGGGCCTAGAGCATCTATGCCCTAGGCCTGAAACTCTTTCTTATTGCTGCCCATTCTTCTTCTAACTACACCCCAGGGAAGGTAGGCTGGGCAGTAAGAAGAGAGAGGCCTTGCAGGCCTAGGGCAAGGATGCTCTAGGTCCCACCATTTTAAACCTGCACCACCCAAATAAAAGATCTTTTTACCGGAATTACGGTATCAGGAGGAAAACAGACCCCAGCACGAGCCATGGATTCCTTAAGGCTAAATAACAGTAATGGGGGGGGGGTTTCAGAACAAGGTCACAGAGTATATTCACTACTGTTTTTCATTAATCTTAATGGGGCAGGCTCTGCCCAATAATGTCTAAGTCTATAGGGCTTGCTGTAAAGCATATCACAACCATAGGCAAGATGGCTGCCCCCACAATAATGTTCAAAAGAATGAAATACAAAAATTACAATTTAGAACTCAGAAAAAGATTAGAAAGAAGGAACATGTTAAAAAAATCTAAGCGATACATTTCCTTTGAGGGCACCATGGGCCAAGGGCTGTGTGCAAAGTAATTGACAAGGTCAACAGTGAATGTGCCACCTTGATAATATATATAATATTTTCATAAATAATATGCCCCATAAGTTAACCATAAGTTCAATGGTCAATAATGTTTGAAAACACTTCCCTTCCCCATTTGATGGCCTATGTGATTCCTAACACTGCAAACATTCCAGTTACAAAATGACTTCTTACCCCCAGAAAACTGCTCAACTCCTTTCTGCAATCTGCTATTCACTTTCTGTTGTTAGAGGAATTCTGTCTCTTGTAACAAACAGACCGGGGCAAAACACAGAACGTGAGGGAAGGCTTACTGTTATGTTCAATTTCCCCCCTAATCTCAGCAGCAGCCGCAGTAGTTCAGTACTTAGTGCAACCCCTTCATTGCTATGCTGCTGCTGTTTATTTTATTTCTGGTCACACAGATCCTTGCAAAGACAGCACATCAGAAACTCCTTCTTCCTCCACCTGCCTTCTATAGGAATGTACTGTAAATCATCCCCCAGCACAGTGCCAACCTTTTCAACCGAGTACACATTTACCAGCACTATGTCATGGAAAGCAGTAAGGACTAGGTGCAGTGAGTGATCAGAGAATTAAGGGAAAGAAAGTCCCTATATAAATATTACTGCAAACAGGCCAACCCTGGACCCACTGCCTGTTCAAAAGAGTTTACTTAGATGAAACTATGAATTGTACTACCAGGCTGCACAATTAATCTCTGGATTCTGAATGTTAAATTCATCACTGTGCACCACATAACACCTGTTTGCACAGGGTGCTCTATGCAGCTCATGAGCATAATTTAAAGGAGAAGTTCAGCCATTTATAAAATCAAGCAGCTGGCAGGGGGAAACTGATTACAAGTGCAGCCTTACCTCCCTGTGCCCGGGGTGAGTGACGGGACTGACTTCGGGACCCCCTGCAGGAAGGCATTTTCCTCGTTGTGAGTCGTGACCTCAGGAAAAGGTCTGACCCAACTGATATACTGACCACTCAGTGACTGAAGCAGCATCCCGCCACAGTCACTGACTGGCTTAATGGCCAGTCCATCAGCTCGGTCGTGACTTGTCAGCGCCAGAGATCCTGGAGCCCAGCATGGGTCCTGAGGCCAGTCTTACCGTTCACTAGAGATGAGCGAACTTTTCAAAAGTTCGTCCCGACCGGACTTCCGGATTTTTTCGGAAAGTTCGGTTCGACCGAATTTCGGATTTCGTCGGATTTCATAGTTTAACCCCTTAAGGTCAATGCCAATTTTCGTTTTTGCGCTTTTGCTTTTTCCACTTTATGTTTAAAAAGCCATAGCACTTGCATTTTTTCACCTAGAAACCCACATGAGCCCTTATTTTTTGCGCCACTATTTGTACTTTGCAATGACAGGCTGAATTTTTGCATAAAGTACACTGTGAAACCAGAAAAAAATTTAATGTGTGGTGAAATTGAGAAAAAAAACTGCATTTATTTTATTTGGAGGGTAATTGTTTCTACGCCATAAACCCTGGGGTAAAGGGTCGTTACGATTAAAACGATATATAACATGTATAACTTTTCTTTTATCTCATGACCTGTAAAAAATTCAAACCATTGTTAACAATTTTACGTTCCTTAAAATAGCTCTATTCCCATGCTTATAACGCTTTTATCCTTTGGTCTATGGGGCTGTGTGAGGTGTCATTTTTTGCGCCATGATGTTTACTTTCTATCGGTACCTTGATTGCGCATATGCGACTTTTTGATCACTTTTTATAAAATTTTTTCTGGATTTGATGCGACCAAAAATGCGCAATTTTGCACTTTGGAATTTTTTTGCACTTACGCCCTTTACCGTGCGAGATCAGGAATGTGATAATTTAATAGTTGGGGCGATTACGCGCGTGGCGGTAACAAACATGTTTGTTTATTTGTTTATTTATTTATATTTATAAAATGGAAAAAGGGGGGTGATTTGGACTTTTATTAGGGGAGGGGATTTTTTATTAATAAAAACACTTTTTTACTTTTATTTTTACTGTAACTAGAAGTCCCCCTGGGGGACTTGTATATACACAGCACTAATCTCTCATAGAGATCAATGCTGTGTATATACACAGCGAAGATTATTGTACTCGTTGATAGATTGCTGTGGCCTGCTGCAGGCCACAGCAATCTATTGCCGAGCCAGGATCAGCGTCATTGCGACGCTGAGTGCCGGCCAGAAGACCGGATTTTCCCCCCCATGATGAGATCCGACCCACTAGACACCAGGGACGTGCAGTACAAAGCACTTCAATGCAGTTGTCAGGTTTGACAGCTGCATTGAAGTGCTTAATTAGCCGGCGCGGCAACGGAACCCGCGTCAGCTAATAGAGGCACTGCCGGCTGCATCCGGGAGTGGTGCCGTTCAGAGCGGGGTCCCGGCGGGACCCCTCTCTGAACTCCCCCTGCGCCACCATGGCGTACCAGTGCAAGATCCCTGTGCAAGATCCCTGCTCTAGTGCAAGATCCCTGCTGATTGGATGTGTTCTGGGCATCATGGGAAAGCGCTTCTCCCGCCCGGAACACTTCCTGCTTTCTAGAATGGTGGCTGCCATTTTAGAAAGCAAGAAAAAAAATCGGAGCGGATTTTCAAAAATCCGAATCTGATCGGACTTGGATTTTTGGAAAAATCCGAACCAGATCCCATACCGGGCGAACCGGTTCACTCATCTCTACTGTTCACCTTGGGCAGGAGGAGAGATAAGTCCATACTTGAAATCAATTTCCCCCCTGCCCCTGCCGGCTGCCTGATTTTATAAATCGTCAGACTTATAATAATAATAATAATAATAATAATAATAATAATAATAATAATAATAATGACAGTTATCTGGAATGAACTCTCATGTGAAAGGGCATGTAGAACTATACAGACTGTGGTAATACTGGTACCATCCAGATATTTAACTAATGAGTATCTTAAACACAGTTTATTTATATAAACTACATACTAAGCACATGACAACATGCCCTCAAACTGTGTGCAAAAGTTTGCAAACAACCTTGAATATAGAAGATTTGCCAGACAAGATTACTTGGTTGCTTATATTTTTTCACAATAGAATCTTATCTCATGGCCTTTTAAGCATTTACTGAAAAATAACTAGACATTGTTACCTTTTGAATAAGGCAATGGCAAAAGGCAATATCACGTTACAAGAATACATTCTGCCATGCAAGGACAACTAGTGGACAGATACTAATGAATAGGACAGTTAAAGGGGTTATCCAGTGCTACAAAAACATGGCCACTTTCCCCCTACTGTTGTCTCCAGTTTGGGTGGGGTTTTGAAAGTTCCATTGAAGTAAATGGAGCTTAATTGCAAACTGCACCTGAACTGGAGACAACAGTAGCGGGAAAAGTGACCATGTTTTTGTAGCGCTGGATAACCCCTCTAATATATTTATTACGTGTGAAGGAGTTGTCTAGTAAAGAATTTAATATCCACATTTGTCCAGTCTTTTTCTGGATGTGACAAATCAGCAGCTACCTCACCAGGCAGGGTTGGAGTTTGGGGACCCTCAGGGAAGCTTCGGATCCCACACATAGGCCCAGTTCACACTGAGCAAAAACGGCGGAATTTCGCAGTGGAGCGCTGCCTCATGTCAATTCTTTGAACAGGAAGGGGAGGAAGCGGAGGCGCGCCCTCCCATTCAGACACTGCAGCATGGCAGGATTCCACCATGGCATATTATGGTGGCATACTATGTGGATTTAATAAGAGTGACCCAAGAGAATTGGTTATTAGAATGAAAAGTGGGCAATATAAACTACTTACCATGCCAATTGGCCTTTTTTTTTAGACAACGGTTATTATTTATACAATTGTAAATGATCAAAATTAGGGATGGTCCGAACCCCCCGAACGCTCGGCATCACATCCCGCTGTCTGCCCGCTCCGTGGAAAACTGGGATACAACCTATGGCTATGGCTGTATCCCAGTTTTCCAGACGGTCCTCCCGCTGGATCCGCCCGCTGCACGGAGCGGGCAGACAACGAGAATCATTACCGAGAGTTCGGGTTCGTATGAACCCGAACCGAACTCTGTTCGGACCATCCCTAATCAAAATACATTGTAAATTATCAAAATATTTTCACATTTTAATGGGTATATTTCCACTTGTTTTGTTATTATAGTCTAAAGATCTTGAAGATTCTGGGAATGACTTTGGTGATCAAAATGAAAATCAAGACTCACATTCATTTCAATATATGCATGTCAAGCTTGAAGAACATGTCCAACCAGAACTTTCCACTAAAGAACTAATCACTGAGAAAACCAGGGAATACTGTAAAAGTGGCCCGAAACTCATTGCTAATTTTTTTCTAACACTCTTCCCTGTACTCCAATGGTTGCCACGTTATAAGATCAAGGAATACCTACCTGGTGACATCACATCTGGCATCATTGTAGGCATTGTTACTATTCCACAGTCAATTGCTTATTCTCTTTTGGCCAACCAAGACCCAATCTATGGATTATACACCAACTTCTTCTGCTGCATAATCTATTTCTTGACAGCAACATCCCGCCATAATTGTGTTGGAACATACGGAGTGCTATGTTTGATGGTAGGAGAGTCTGTGAACAAGCAGCTAAAAGCTGCAGGTTACATTACAGATGGGACCACCTCAACGTTAATAAACTCAACACTTATCAATGGAACTATATGTGATAAAAGCTGCTATGCCATTACAGTGGCCACATCTTTAACTTTCATTGTTGGTGTGTACCAGGTGAGTAGACATTGTAACAAGAAAACTAATAAAAACTTCAAAGGCAAACATTTTGCTCCCCAAATGGCCTCTGGCCTAATGATGCATTATCATTTTCCACAGTGATATATTGTGGCATAGACCGGAGCACGGCCTAATTACATTTAAAGGGAATATGTCAGCTCCTGGACCCTACCTAAGATGCTGACAGTGTGATGTAGCTTGCAGCCCCCAGTGAGCATGGGGCCTTTTTGGTAATTTTCCGTGCAGCGGAATTTTATGTCTCCTACTGTACTAAAGAGTCACAGAGCAGTTGTTCGTGCCATACTCTGGAATGCATCCTCCTCCCTCTTCATGAATAATCCGTGCTCCATGCTCCTGCTCGCTCAGCTGTCAGATTGCAGATCAGTCGTCTGTAGGCAGTTTATGTCTGAAAGAAACACTCAGGTATAATTGAATCTCTTCACCCAAATGTGTTGGAGCTGTGGTCTAGGGGTAACTCACCTGTCTAGAGACCTGCCAGCAGTTCAATCTCTGGTTCAAATCCCCTCATGGAAATTAAATAGATGACTCTTTTCTTCTCATTATTGTATCATTTTTAAGGCTATGTTCACACACAGTATTTTTGCTCAGTATTTTGGTCAGTATTTTGCAACCAAAACCAGAAGTGGATTGAAAACACAGAAAGGCTATGTTCTCACACTGTTGAAATTGAGTGGATGGCTGCCATTTGATAGCAAATAATTACTGTTATTTTAAAACAACATCCAATATTTGCCATTAAATGACGGCCATCTGCTCAATTTCAACAGTGTGAGAACATAGCCTTTCTGTGTTTTCAATCTACTTCTGGTTTTGGTTGCAAAATACTGACCAAAATACTGAGCAAAATACTGTGTGTGAACATAGCCTTAAAAATGATACAATAATGAGAAGAAAAAAAAGACATTTAATTTATTTATATTTAATTTCCATCAGGGGATTCGAACCAGAGAATGAACTGCTGGCAGGTCTCTAGACAGGTGAGTTATCCCTAGACCACAGCTTGGGAGAAGCCATTCTCTCAGACATAAACTGCCTACAGAGGACTGATCTACAATCTGACAGCTCAGCGAGCAGGAGGCCGGGCAGCATTGATTATTCATGAAGAGGGAGGAGGATGCGGCACGAACAACTGCTCTGTGACTCTTTAGTACAGTAGGAGACATAAGATTGTACATAACCCGCTGCACAGAAAATTACCAAAAAGGCACCACGCTCACTGGGGGACTAGCAGCTACAGCACACTGTCAGCACCTCAGGTAGCGCCCAGGAGCTGACAGATTCCCTTTAAAAATACCTATGGGGGGAGGGGAAGGGAAAGGGGTTGTAAACTGGAGCTGACAAATTCTCTATAAAGATAAATGGTAAAAAAAAGTGAATTATTAAAATATAAAAAATATTTTTTTAACTATTTTTTTATTTCAATTGCAGATCCTAATGGGGATATTTCAGCTAGGCTTTATCTCCATGTATTTGTCAGAACCCTTGCTGAGTGGCTTTGTTACTGGGTCATCCCTCACTATTCTGACCTCCCAAATGAAGTATCTCCTCGGCTTAAAGATTCCTCGTCGTGATGGGGCAGGGGCTCTAGTTATGACTTGGGTCGACATCTTTTCAAATATAAAAAATACCAATATATGTGACTTAGTAACTAGCATAATTGCAATAATCACTATTGTACCTGTCAAAGAAATTAATGATAGGTTTAAGAGTAAGATGAAAATCCCCTTTCCAGTGGAATTGATTGTCATTATTGTGGCCACACTAGTTTCCTATTACTTTAACTTTAATACCAAATATAAGTCCTCAGTGTGTGGCAGCATTCCTACTGGTTTCAAGACTCCCAAGGCGCCAGACTGGAGTCTAATTCCAAGTATAGCTGCCGATGCGGTTCCAATTGCAATAATTGGTTTTGCCATGACTGTATCCCTCGCTGAAATCTTTGCCAAAAAACATGGCTACACAATTCGGACCAATCAGGAGATGATTGCCATTGGTATGTGCAACCTAATTCCGTCTTTCTTTTACTGTTTTTCCAGCTGTGCCGCCCTTGCTAAAAGTCTTCTAAGAGAATCTACTGGTTCAAATACACAGCTCAATGGCATAATCAGCTCTGCTGTTTTGTTGCTTGTACTGCTTGCTATCGCTCCTTTGTTTTATTCATTACAAAATTGCATTTTGGGCGTCATCACTATTTGTAGTCTTAGGGGAGCTTTAAGAAAGTTTTTAGATACTCCAAATATGTGGCGGATAAGTAAAATTGACACATTGGTCTGGTGGGTCAGCATGTTAGCATCTTCCTTAATTTCGACAGAGATTGGGCTACTGGTGGCTGTTTGCTTTTCTATGCTTTGTGTAATCCTTCGTACGCAGAGGCCTAGGGCAACTTTATTGGGTAAAGTCAGTGGGACAGAGATATATGAGGATCAGTTCACTTACAAGGAAGTGAACACTATTCCTTATGTTAAAATCTTCCGCTTTGATGCCTCTCTATACTATGCCAACAAAAACTATTTCAGGGACTCTCTATACAGCAAGATTGGTATTAACCCATCTTTAGTGGCTTCTTTGCAAAGGAAAGCCAAGAAGGAAGAGGAAGCAGCAGCAAGAGAAACAAGCAATAGGTTCATAGCCAGGTTTAATTTGATTAAAACGGTACAGAAACCTCAGATACCTTCTAAAACTTCAGTCCCCCAGCTTGATATTCACTCACTTATAATTGATTGTGGTGCCATGCAATTTATAGACACGGTTGGCCTTGGTATTCTCAAAGAGGTTCGCAAAGACTATGAAGAGATTGACATTCAAGTGTTCCTTGTAAACTGCAACCCATCAGTGCGCCATTCCCTTCATGATGGGGGATATTTTAGCAACACAAGTGGTGATGTAGAGTTGTTGGCTTTTCATAGTGTGCATGATGCTGTCACATTTGCCGAAAGAAAGTTCCGTGAAAAACAAAAAGAAATTCAGTTAAGGGATAATGCTTTCTCTTTTGACCCAGCCCAAACTATCAGTGATGACTTAAGAAATTAGGGAATACTTTAAAAGATTGAGGAGAAATTCCCTCAAAATCCTTTTAAATATCACATATATGGAGATCTCAGTCACTTATCTTTGTAGATATTCATTTTAAGCAAATGTTTAATCCAGTGTGAGACAGCCAAACAGAAAAAGACCTGCACTATGCTTTTTATTCTGCTTTTATTCAGTTTATTACAGTTCAGTACCCGGACAGGATGCTGTTTATTATTAAGCAACAACTAAATCTTTCACCAAGACATTGCAAAAAGCCTCACTTTAGCAATCTGATTGCAAGGCATATGCCCCTCCCAAAGGGAAACAAATATATATATTTTTGATGCATAGATAATAGTTAATTCCCATTCTCCCAGGAGGAAACATTACCACCACAGAATAATTAATATTACTACAACCACATAATGACTCAATATAGTATAATGACCCAATATAGTGACCATATAGCGTTGTGTACCAGTTATACATAGTCTCTTCACAGATCATGAATAATTACAGTACACAATAGTTAAATCCAGTGACTTCACAGTTTATATCTCCCTAGAATATAATAATTCACTTGGCCTGTCTTTTTTACATTTGGCTTGCATCTGTACAGTTCCTACCGAGACAACTTTAGTTCCTCACTTTTTAGCACCCTACATATCTTTTCCTAACTTATACAAATTACCCATCCTGCTGTGTACTACTACAGTACATAATTTTAAATGAGTTTCAGCTGAAAAAAATAATTGGTGTGTAGTACATAAAATCAGGTTAAGTTCAGGTAAAAAATTTTGTAATGCATTTATAAAAATATTTGTGCAGAGCTATGAAATTACATTTATTATGCTAGTGCGGTGCTATAACTAATTATGTTGTATAATTATCCCAGTGTCTTTCATCTGTGTAACAGTTTTAGGCTATGTTACCACAGTGTAAAAATAAGGGCAAATAACAGCTATTGCTTAATAACATCGGCCGTTATTTGCCCTTATTTTTACATTTTGGAAACATAGCCTTAAGGTGCTCTTAGTTTTCATATTTTTATGGGTTCTTTCTTAATATATTGTATGTTAATAAAGATTGGATTTATATACATTGATGATTTGGTAGTATGATTTATTTGATCGAGGCTAATCCTATATGGTATACTTCTCATTGATGGCAGAATCCTAGTTTAAAATCTCAGCAACTCCATTCTGTGCCACTAATGCGAGCGATATACTGAATTGCCAGAAGTTCTATAGAATTGCAGTCTATAGGATGGGATGTCTATAGTCTATGGGATGTCCCATGATTATTTCTACTGCTTACGTTAGCGGTGAAAAGAGTTGCAAGGGATCCTGCGGCCCACACAAGTAATAGTGTAACCTTTCGGACCCCACACAGTAGTAGTACCCACAGACTATAATAATAATCTTCTGTGTACCCAAAGCCAGTAATCATGTCCCACGCAGCGAAAAATCCCTCCTTTGTGCCGCATACAAAGTAGTAATGCTCCATGTGTGCCCCAAGAAAATAAGAAGAAGGGCATTTTATTAGATGGGGGCAGACAACCAGAAATGTCATGGCTGTGTAGGGAGCAGCAGATATTCTCTGTAACAGAAAAGCAGAGCCCAAACTTGAGATATATTATGAAATAAGTCAGTATAAAGTTTGTCTTGTTTAGATTAAAAACAAAATGTTACTATATACTTCAGTGAAAAAAGCTATGTGTTACCAAATACTCAAAGCTGCTGTATAGTAATATAGTTTATGCTTAATAAAGAAGCACTTTGGGGAGATTTATCAAACATGGTGTAAAGTGAATCTGGCTCAGTTGCCCCTAGCAACCAATCAGATTCCACTTTTTATTCCTCACAGACTCTTTGGAAAATGAATGGTGGAATCTGATTGGTTGTTAGGGGCAACTGAGACAGTTTCACTTTACACCATATTTGATAAATCTCCCTCCTTGTTTCATAAATCTGCCCCCTAAGTTTTTCATTTTTATCTTAAGGGTCAGTTCACACATACAGACTCACAGCGTAAATCTCACTGCGGGTCTTTCAGGTCCTGGCAGTTCACTGTCACTACATACTCGCAGCTGTCTGAACGACCACTGCGTGTATGTAATTCTGCCGGCCCCTTTACCCCATCTGCTGCCGCCCGGCTTCCGCTCTGTATACATTACCTCTCCTTGCTTCACGAGGTCCCGGCGTACTGCACTTCCGCCCGGCCAATCATTGTGTTGCCCAGCCACAGCCACTGATTGGCCGGGCGAGATAGCAGTACGCCAGGACCCCGTGCAGCGAGGAGAGGTAATGTATACAGAGCGGGAGCCGGGAGGCAGCTGAAGGGGTTAAGGGGCCGGCAGAATTGCATACACGCAGTGGTCGTTCAGACCACTGCGAGTATGTAGTGACAGTGAACTGCCAGGACCTGACAGACTTGCAGCGAGATTTACGCTGCGAGTCTGTACGTGTGAACTGACCCTAAAACTGTTCATTTTAGCTGATCTTTGTCCAGAATTCTCATTCAAATAATGTGCTACAAAACTGGTGTACAAACAACAAACATATTAAAACATATTACAAAGACCTTGTTTCTAAACTTTTTATTTTATAAGACACGTGTATAATGAATAAATAGTAATTAGGTTTAAGAGTCAAAATAATGATCATGATAAATATTTTCGGATGTCTTTTAAAAACAATGGACATTATTTTTTAGTTCACACACAATTTTTCTTTTTTCACCGTCCTTTCTCCATCTTTACTATTAAATTCAAAGGATTTTTCAATTAAAGACACATCCAAAGGGCAATAAGTCTACCTGAACTAGAATCATGTACCAACAGCCGTCATTGTAATGACTGATGTCATTTTGAACTCAAAAAGATGGACTTCATTTTAAAAAATAATAAATAATTCATGTGAACATAGCCTAGTACTCAAAAGACCACGCTGACTTACTTAGATTTTTTTGAAAATATACATACTGTAAGTACAAACTTTTATGTGGCCCACATGTACATAAGAAATAAGGCAGTTTTACACATACAAATGTGAGAGTACAACATAAATGAGTACAAGTTTAAGAGGTAATAACATATCTCTACAAAGAACAGAAAAAACATTAAGCTTGTCCAGTCCATACCCATAAACAAAAAACATTAGCCCATTGTTATTCTATAAACCCTTATTCACAATATGAAAGTGGGGGTCCTCAAGACAATGATTTAGGCCAGTCTGCCCATTGTACCGAAAACTTACCTTCCCTTTCAATTTGTTGATTGCATATGAACTATAGCAAACAAATGGCATAATTTTATGAGATGGGTTATAACTAGTGATAAGCGAACATGCTCGCCCGAGCTTGGCACTCTTTCGAGTATTAGGGTCCTCGATGGTACTCGTTACACGGACGAGCATCTTGTGATACTCGAGAAAATCTCATCATTCGTTTCCTGTAAGTTTGGGCGCTATTTCTCAGCCAATAAACATGCAGGAGACTCTTTGGTACATCCTGCGATCACGTGGGACCCATACATGTCGATAGCAGCGATTGGTTGGCCAGATCAGATGACCCTGCCATACAAAAATCGCGGCCGCCGAGGCTCGGCTCACATGCATGCTGGAAGAGATTAGGGACAGAGCTGCTGCTGGTCAGGGAGAGCATTTTGGAGGGAATTAGCGTTTCAGTAGGCAGGGAATACTAACGAAACAACTAAACAGCCCTTGTAAGGGCTTCAAATTGTTTTTAAATTGTATTACTACAGACTGCTGGCTGGGACTTGCAGTGCAGCTACCACGGTTTCAGCAGCACACTGTGGTGATCAGCTGCTGGCAGAAAGGGGATATTAGGTGTTGCATACAGACCCCCTAAGAAGTGCTCAGTACTATTTTGTTGGGACCACTAAGGCCCCGTTCCCACTGAGCAAAGCTAGCGGAATTCCGCGACGGAATTGTCCGCCGCGGAATGCCGTTAGCCTCCCGCTCATAATGGGACTCTATGGGAGGCGCGCGCTGCTGCTCTATACGCGCTGAAGAATGAACATGTTCATTCTTCAGCGCGGACAGGGCAGGAGCGCGCGCCTCCCATAGAGTCCCATTATGAGCGGGAGGCTAACGGCATTCCGCGGCGGACAATTCCGTCGCGGAATTCCGCTAGCTTTGCTCAGTGGGAACGGGGCCTAACATATTTTCTGATTTCTTTATATATTGCTAAAGGAATTTCTAAGTTTACTACCACTTGCACAGTGTAAAGGGGGTGTCACAGAGTGTTTATAGGTGCAGCCACCAACAGATTGTATCTCCCAGCCTCCGAAAAACTAGTGGGACCACTAGTATATTTTATTATTTCTGTATTTCTTACGCAAGGCATATCTAAGTTCACTACTGCTTACACAGTGTAAAGGGGGTGTCACAGAGTGTATAGGTTCAGCCACCAACAGATTGTATCCCACAGCCCCCCAAAAACTATTGGGACCACTAGTATATTTTCTGATTTCTGTATTTCTTACGGAAGGCATATCTAAGTTCACTACTGCTTGCACAGTGTTAAGAGGGTGTCACAGAGTGAATATAGGTGCAGCCACCAACAGATTGTATATCACAGCCTCCCCAAAACTAGTGGGACCACTAGTATATTTTCTGATTTCTGTATTTCTTACTCAAGGGCGGCATATCTAAGTTCACTACTGCCTGCACAGTGTAAAGGGGGTGTCACAGAGTGTATAGGTGCAGCCACCAACAGATTGTATCCCACAGCCTCCCAAAACCTAGTGGGACCACTAGTATATTTTCTGATTTCTGTATTTCTTACTCAAGGGCGGCATATCTAAGTTCACTACTGCTTGCACAGTGTAAAGGGGGTGTCACAGAGTGAACAGTTGCAACCACCAACAGATTGTATCCCACAGCCCCCCCAAAACTAGTGGGCCCTCTACTATATTTTCTGATTTCTGCATTTCTTACTCAAGGCATATTTAAGTTCACTACTGCTTGCACAGTGTAAAGGGGGTGTCACAGAGTGTATAGGTTCAGCCCCCAACAGATTGTATCCCACAGCCCCCCAAAAACTAGTGGGACCACTAGTATATTTTCTGATTTCTGTATTTCTTACTCAAGGCATATTTAAGCTCCATACTGTGCAGTGTCCATAAAATGGTGATGCCCAGGGGTAAGGGTTGAGGACGAGGGCGTGGGGTTCCAAGCAATGCAGTGGGCAGAGGCCGTGATTCTTGGCAGGGTGACACAGCAGCACCTGTTGAGGAGGGAGCAGTGGCACACCGCAGACGTTCACTTCCTAGTTTCTTCTCAACTTACGGGGTCTCAAGGTAGACGATATTGAAACCCCAGCAGTGTGAACAGGTGATCACATGGATAGCGGTAAATGTGTCCAGTAACTTATCCACCACCCAGTCTTCCACGCAGTCCACCCAAGTGAGTGGAACCCTTGCTCCATCAGCTCAGCCTCCTTCCCCACAGCCTGGACCCACCAGGGAAAGGGATTCAGATCCACCACCACCACCATGCTTCCAGGAACTCTTTTCTGGACCCTTCCCTGAGTCTGAGCACATTTATTACAAATTTATTACAAAATCGTAAGACTGCACAGTGTTTTGCTCATTCTGGAAAGATGAAGCTCAGTGAAATATCTTTCTCCTTAAGGCTAGGTTCACACAAGGTAAAAAAAACTGCCGTTTTTATATTTAAAAAACGTCTGTTTTGTCGCAATTTAACTGACTGCAATGGCAATGCATTGAAGTCAATGGGAGGACGGACTCCCAATGCACACAATTTTTTTTTTTTTTTTTTTGCAGAAATCAATAGTCCAGGCGATTTTAAGAAACTTTGTAATTGGGTTTATTAGGCAAATATGCCATTATCTGCATTTAAAAAGCCTTCCCCCAGGTCCCCCCTCCTCTCCTTTCTGTCATCCACTGCAAAATATCAGGAAATTGTGAATTGTTGCATCAGACACAACCCTGTCTGTTCTATAGAGAGGGGAGGAGGAAGGAGGGAGTTAGCCGGCAGCAGAGAGCAGAGAACAAAGGATTACACAAACAGGAAACTGGGTGAAGCTGTATTCAGAGGTCAGAGAGGTCAGTGCTGACTGTCTGAGGAGATAGAGGGTTATGTTGCTGTAGATTAACTCTTTGTTGTCCTGTTTTGGTGTTTTATTTCCCTCTCTCCAAGTGTTGCACTCTAGCAAAGACATTCCTGTGAAACCTTTTCTGTATATGTGCGAGCATTATGCTACTGAAAAATGCCATTTGGAAGCTCCTCTATTAGAGGCAACACATGTGGCCACAGGATGTCCTGCAGATATTGCTAAGGCTACAGTGGCTGGCAGTCAATTCACAAAAATAAGTTTCTGCTTCAACAACAATAATAGGAGCAAAGAAGTGTTAAGTTGCGAGCTGGAGAGAGTGGAGTAGTGGAGAGTCTTGAGGGCCCTGCCCCATGTAGTGGTGTACTCTGCCTGGGATAGTGTGGCTGGGTATAGTAGAGAAGAAGAGAAAATCCTTGTACTCACATTTACTGAACTGCCTGTACCCTGCCTGTGAGGATAGTACGAGGTCCCAGGTCCCCGCACTGGGTTGCACAGACTTCTGGAAGCTCTCCAGGATAACCGTGCATAACGCAGTGGAATACATAGGCTAAATGCAGCTTTGTTCCACTCTGGTCAATGCCTAACTGAATCCAGATTACTACCCTGTAGGTCTAGCACTGCATGTTAGTGGTTACTTGCTGTTGGAGCTCTCTGTAACTGACGCTCTCTTTACCAAGACTAGACTAGACTACACTGAACTCCTCCCACCAGGAACTAGACCACTTTCCTAGAGGCTTACTTAGCTCCCCTGTGATTGGTGGGGGTTTGTGTGTGTGAGAGACAAGGGATAGGATATGACAGGAAAAAAAGGAGGGAAAACAGTCTGTCTGTACTCACCTATAAGAAGAGTGGTTATACAGTGTTTTTTTTTCTCTATATTATCTTTTGCTTGATACCACAAGAGAAATTGCAAATCTGATTGTGGCAATCATTTTCTAAGACAATCGATATGCTACATGACCACCTTTCAATTAAAATAACTTGCCCTTGATTCAATATGGCAGCTTTCAAGATGGCAGCCATGTTCTAGACATTTTGACTCTATATACTGTATACATATATAAGTATATATATGCAACATTTACATTTACATATATATCTTTTACAGTGGTGCCTTGGGTTACGAGCATAATTCGTTTCGGGACCGTGCTTGTAATCCAAATCCACTCTTAAACCAAAGCAAATTTTCCCATAAGAAATCATTGAAATGCAGAAAATTGGTTCCACACCCCAAAATAATGATTTATTATTCTGAATAACATGTAAAACTAATGAAACAAACATTTAGAAACAGCAGAATATGTGATATTATAAGTTACTGTACAGTAATGGAGAGGATGGGAAACACAAGGGCGGACACAGACTGCAGGGAGCATGATGGAATGAGCAAGGCAGATGTGGGCACAGTATAGCAGCACTCTCTGTCCGGGGAGAGAGGGGTTACAGCTATGGAGAGATTACCTCCACAGTTCTGTCCCTTGATGTATGCCCCAGCCTGAAGTGGATCTGCTATGATTTGGAAGGTAAGGGAGACTTCCTGGGTCAGAGTACAGTGCTGTACAGTGATGCAGACCATGCCCCTCCCCCACTCCCCCTTCTACCCTGTACAGGTAGCTCTTAAACCAAAGCAATGCTCTTAAACCAAGTCACAATTTTGAAAAACTGTGAGCTTTGAAACTAAAATGCTCTTAAACCAAGGTACCACTGTATATACATATAAGATATATTTGCACACATAATAAAATCACAGATATAAACTTACAGATACACATACATAAATGTAAACCGAAAAGATATTTAAAAAATTTAAAGATACTTTAGTTCCCCTGTAATGGAGAAGAAAACAGAGTAGCTCACGTGTGCTTCATGGTTAGGCCAGGCCATCAGAAGCATTTATGATAACCATTAGGACATTTTTGTCTTAGACCCTAACAGTCTAAAATGTACAGCATTTAGGAGAAGTTAATTTATAGCATTTCAGTGTTTTTTTCACTCATCACTAGAGGGCAATGTAACACTGTTATTCTGAGAAATCAGATTGTGAATTGAACGTCGCATTGGCTTTTTGAGGCATGCGTTTCTATTTGATGGTAAGAAAAGATAAATCATTGTGTAAATACAGTAAATTATTATATTTAGGAATATATGTACATATATGTACGTTTAGAGCAGTGTTCTTTATTATAAGTAAATCAGACATGTCAGAAATGTCACATCACTGGAGGTAGAAAATCAGTGATGCTAAGGATGACAACGCCCCACTGTTAATGTTAAAGGGGTTATCCAGCACTACAAAAAAAAGGTCACTTTTGCACCACACTTGTCTCCAGTTCAGGTGTGGTTTGCAATTAAGCACCATTTACTTCAATGGAACTGACTTATAGTCCGCGCGACTTATCTTTTTTTTTTTTTTAAAGATACACCGAAAACCTACTCCAGTCCTCAGCTGGCGTAGGTTTTCGGCCGTGAGCATCGGCTCGCACGGGATTTATGTAGAGGCAGTCTACAAAAAAGTAAAAATGTTTTAAAAAAATAACCCAAAGCCACTCCCCCAATAAAGATTAAAATCACCCCCTTTCCCATAATATAAATAAAACATAAAAAATAAATAAACATATTTTTTCCCCTAGCGTGTGTAATTGTCCGATGTATTAAAATATAATAATCGCCATCCCGCACGGCGAACGGTATAAACAAAAAGCGCCAGGCTTACCGATTTTTTTGTTACATTATTTGCTGTTATTTTAGAACAACAGCTGTTATATTGAAATAATGGCAGTTATTTACTGTTATATGGCAGCCATCCACTCAATTTCATCATTGTGTGGACAGATCCTTTCTGTGTTTTTAATCCACTCCTGGTTTTGGTTGCTATACTGACTGAAATATACGTAGTGTGAACGCAGCCTCAACCTGCATATGGTTGTGTTCAGACTAACCTATAGAATAATGGTATCATGTCGCTTTTACGGTATAGTGCATTACGTAGACACAGGAACCCCCCAAAAGGTATAATATTGCATTCTTTTTTCCAATTTCACCAATTTATATTTTCATAAATAATATTTTGGAGGTTCTGTCATACATGTTATGGTAGAATGAAAGATTCCATTACAAAGTACACCTATATGGCCCTGTAGATAGAAAATTGAAAGTACTAGAGCTCTTAAAAGGGGAGGATAAAAAAACAAAAACGCAAAAATTTAAATTAGCGCGGTCCACTGGGTCATTTTAGTCTTGGTAATCAAAGGGTTAATCATACACAGATACACAGCTGCTTCCTCTTGTTTGGAAAAAAAAGTACAGTGCTTTTATAGTAGATGGCACAGTAGATGGTGCTGTCCTATCAAAACGGATGGAAAAAAATGTACTGCAAAAACACATTGGGAACCAAGCCTAAAACAGTTTGACTAAAAAGATATGCTAGGGTAGGATATTGCGCAAAAAAATAAAAATTTTCACATGATAAATCAAATGAAAAAAGTAGTTAATAGAAAATCCCCCCCCCCCTCCCGGTGCAAACATGAAAAAAGGCGCAGGCGGTGGAAACAGATGGAAAATAGCCCAAAAACCTTAATAAATCCTGCAGAGATTTTTATGAAGGGCATAAAATTTCCTTATTAGCTGAAATAAATAAATAAAGAGTGCAAACACAATGATAAATGTCCCCTATGTGTTTAGACTTTTAAAGTGTCACTGTCACAATTTTTTTTTTCCCCCCAGAAATTAATAGTACAGGCGATTTTAAGAAACATTGTAATTTGGTTTATTAGCCGAAAAATGCATTTTTATCATGAAAAAAAAAAACAAAAACAGTTTGAATCTCTCTCCTCTGTTTTCATGGCTTGCTTATGGAAAGGGGAGGGGTGGAGAGAGACGAGGCACCAAAACAGGACAACAAAGAGTTAATCTACAGTTAATCACCTGGCTATCTCCTCTGACAGTCAACACTGACCTCTCAGAACTCTGAGATACTGCTATCACCCACCTCCATGTTGTGTAATCCTTTGTTCTCTGCTCTCTGCTGCCGACTAACTCCCTCCTCCCCCTCCCCTCTCTATAGAACAGGCAGGGTTGTGTCTGATGCCACAAGTCACAATTTCCTGATGTTTTGCAGTGAATAGAAAAGAAGAGGAAGGGGGGACCTGGGAAAAGGCTTTTTACATGCAGATAATGGCAGATTTGCCTAATAAACCCAATTACAAATTTTCTTAAAATTGCCTGGACTATTGATTTCTGCAAAAAAATAAAATAAAAATACGACAGTGACTCTAAGATTTCTTCAGTAGCTTCTCACTTAACTTAGAAGACAAAGCTGAATCCCCTATAAAATGTTAGAAAACGAAGTAATTCTTGTGTCTATCACTCAGTGCTACTGATTTCATTGAAGGTATAATATGGCCTGAGGGGGTATATACATACAATATAATTATATATATATATATATATATATATATATATATATAATCTAGTCTAGGCCAAAGTATACCCAGGGTATAATCTAACCTAGGTCATTTTAACCCCAGGTATAGTCTGGACTGGGTGTATACTCTGGCCTGTTACACAGGGACAGCTAAAGCCAAAGTTTGCAAACGCTTGTGGGCCACAGTTTGACACCCGTGCTCTGTATGTTCAGTGAATAATATCCAATGTATAAACAAAATGTTACTATTAATACTAATGGGCAGCACGGTGGCTCAGTGGTTAGCACTGTACTGCACTGTTAGCACTGTGCAGCATTGCAGCGCTGGAGTCCTGGGCTCAAATCCAGCCAAGGTTTCCTCCGGGTCCTCCGGTTTCCTCCCACACCCAAAAAACATACAGATCGGTGAAGTGGTGCGGAATCTGTGTACGCTATACAAATAAACAATTATTAATATACACAGGACAAAAATACAGCTTACAGTGACTAGATAATACCACTATACTGTTACTTAAAGCTACTCTGTACCCACAATCTGACCCCCCCAAGCCCCCTCTGTGCAGTACAGTCGTCCCTCTACTGTCTAGTATAAGCCCCTTCTGTGCAGTACTGGGAAAGCTGGGTGACCACCATTATGCTGAGTACAGGATGCTGGGTAAGCTGGGTGACCTCCATCATACTGAGAGCAAAATGCTGGGAAAGCTGGGTGACCTCCATCATACTGAGTACCAGATGCTGGAAAGCTGGTTGACGCCCATCATAATGAGTATAAGATGCTAAAAAAGCTTGGTGACCTCCATCATTCTGAGTACCAGATTCTGGAAAGATGGGTGATGCCCATTATACTTAGTATAGAATGTTAGGAAAGCTGAGTGACCTCCATCATACTCAGTACAAGAATCTGGAAAAGCTGGGTGACCTCCATCATACTAAGTATAGGATAGTGGAAAACTGGGTGACCTCCATGATACTGAGTATAAGATGCTGGGAAAGCTGGGTGACCTCCATCATACCGAGTACAAGATACTGGGTACAAGATACTGGAAAGCTGGATAACCTCCATCATACTGACTACAAAATGCTGGGAAGGCTGAAAGACCTTGTCATAAAGGGAAAAGATACTGAAAAGCTGGGTGACCCCCATCATGCTGAGTACAAGATGCTGAGAAAGCTGAAAGACCCCATCATACTGACTACAAGTTGCTGGGAAAGCTGGGTGACCTCCATCATACTGAATATAATATGCTGGAAAAGCTTGGTGACACTGACCTCTATGATACTTAGCATAGGATGCTGGGAAAGCTGGGTGACTTCTAACTACCAGTGATAGAGTTAATACCCCATCTGCTGTACAGCCCTCTCTTCTCCTCAGGCCCTGTGTGGCAGTGATAGAGCTATCCCAACTGCAGTAAACACAGGGGGTAGGGCTTGTCATAAAGGGGACAGGGCTTGTGGAGACAGTCCTGGAAAAACCAACCGTTGGCATTAATTATGAGTACAATACCCCCCACGCTGTAGGCCCCCGCTGTCCAGTACAGGCCCACTCTGTGTAGCAGCCTCCCTCTCCTCTGTGTAGTAGCCACCATAGTAAAAGTTAGAAAAAACACCTACTCACCCCTCACTGGCTCCCTGCAGCTCTTCTCCCAGGGAGTCAAAGCCCAGTCTCTAGAATATGGTGCAGGTAGCCAGTCTGACATAATGAAGCTAAATGCACTAAAAGCACACAGGTCTCTGCTCCAGCATGCTGTTCCTTTTAGCTGTGCAGGTATCTAAAGGCGTACACACAGCTAAAGATAACTCAGGCCTGGGGATATGGAACTTAAATCCCAGATCCCCTGACGGGTTCCCATTGAGCTGAGGGCCTGGTAACCACAAAAGGTGGCAGTTGTGGCTTTAACCAGCTACTGGGGGATTGACCCAGGGTGGACAAATACCACCCTTTCCCCCAGGTCAAACTGCCTCTGTTAAAAGTGACAGCTGCATTTAAATGTATTATATCCCCCTTTCCCTGGTGTCTAGTGGGGGATCTCTCCACCGCGATGCGATTGCGGCAGGGAAGATCCCTTCTTCTGAGCCAGCCGTGGCTCAGCGTCGCACTGACGCTGATCCCTGCTCGGCAATCGATGTATCTGGTCTGCTGCAGACCAG
Source organism: Dendropsophus ebraccatus (assembly GCF_027789765.1). NCBI lineage: Eukaryota > Metazoa > Chordata > Amphibia > Anura > Hylidae > Dendropsophus > Dendropsophus ebraccatus. The sequence continues at coordinate 69,845,207 of NC_091454.1, forward strand.
ACTCGATCATTGCTGTATTATGTATATACTGAAAATCCCCCAGGGGAACTAAAAGTTAAGGTATAGAGTAAAAAAAAAGTGTTTTTATTAATAAAAAAAATCCCAATTTTCCCATTTTATATATAAAAATAAATAAACAAACATATTTGGTATCACCGTGTGCGTAATCGCCCGAACTTTTAAGTTCACATTCCTGATCTTGCACAGTAAACGGCATCCACGCAAAAAAACACACCAAAGTGCAAAATTGCGCATTTATTTGTCACATCACATCAAATTCAGAAAAATTTTAATAAAAGTGGTCAAAAAGTCGCAGGTAAGCAAACAAGGTACAATTATGTCACAAAAAATGACACCTCACACAGCCCCATAGACCATAGGATAAAAGCGTTAAAAGGTTGGGAATAGAGCAATTTTCAACACATTTAGTTTTTTTTAAAGGGTTTAATTTTTGAAAAGCCGTCAGATAAAATAAGGTAGATGAAGTGTCGGATCCTCGGGTTAGGCGGGGACCACAGGAGCCAGAATGACGGCGCTTCACAGCTTCAGGTTTAATGAAGTAAGATAAAATGTCAGATAAAATAAAAGTCATTTAAATTACATATTGTTGTAATCGTACCGACTTGAAGAACATATATAACATGTCAGTTATACCATAGGGCAGTGTTTCTCAGTTCCAGTCCTCAAGACCCACCAACAGGTCATGTTTTGAGGATTTCACAGGTGATATATTTATATTCAGTGCACCAGTAACTGCCACAGCTATTCGTTGTATGAGATATCCGCAAAACATGACCTGTTGGTGGGTCTTGAGGACTGGAGTTGACAAACACTGCCATAGGGCCAATGGCGTAAGCACAAAACCCCCCAAAATGAAAAAAAAAAAATCCTTTTTTTTTTCAATTTCACCGCACATATAATTTTTTTCTGGTTTTACAGCATACTTAAAGAGAACCAATCATGGGCAAAATTATATTTTTTTTTCGATTTTTGCGTTTTCGTTTTTTCCTCCTTGTGCATCAAAGGCCATAGGACTTGCATTTTTCCACCTAGAAACCCACATGAGCCCTTATTTTTTGCGTCACTAATTGTACTTTGCAATGACAGGCTGAATTTTTGCATAAAGTATACTGCGAAACCAGAAAAAAATTCAAAGTATGGTGAAATTGAAAAAAAAAACGCATTTTGTTTATTTGGGGGAAATGTGTTTTTACGCCATCCGCCCTAGGGTAAAATTGACTTGTTATGCACGTTCCTCAAGTCGTTACGATTAAAACGATATATAACATGTATAACTTATATGGTATCGGATGGCCTGTAAAAAATTCAAACCATTGTCAACAAATATACGTCACTTAAAACCGCTCCATTCCCAGGCTTATAGCGCTTTTATCCTTTGGTCTATGGGGCTGTGTCAGGTGTCATTTTTTGCGCCATGATGTGTTCTTTCTATCGGTACCTTGATTGCGCATATACGACTTTTTGATCGCACCAACAACACCGGTCAAAACAAGAAAAAGAGAACTAGAAGGAGACATAGAATTAGACCAAACCCAGAAGAACAAACTGGGCAAATTGAAGTAGAACCCTCCTCTATCATTAACTTGAGTGCCAAACAACTCACCACACAACATACATCATTACTGAATAAGGGTCTTAAATTTGCCCCCACACAAAAACTAGACAAATTTAGAGTGTATGTAGGCATAGAAAAGTACATTAGGAAACTATGCCTCAAAAAATACCATATGAAAAATCCTATAACCAGAATAGACACAAATGACACCCAATACAAACATACGACACTAAGACCACGTTCCAAATTTTTCCCTAGACAGGAGATCAGTAGAGAAATGAGTACATTTCAATGCAATATAGAAAAAGAACTACGCCAATCACAACCCAAACAATTCAACAATAATCTAACACGGAAAGAAATCCAGGCATTGAAAGACCTTCAACTGGACTTAAACATTACCATAAGACCCGCGGACAAAGGGGGGGGGGGACAGTTGTAATGGACACTGACACATACAAGGGGGAATGTATACGTCAACTTTCAGACACCAACACCTACAGACTACTAACACACAATCCTACTGAACAATATATTAAACAACTAGAAGGAATATGCAAGTTAGCCCTAGAGCAGGATATTCTGTCAGAAACAGAATACAACTTTATTTTAGGCACAGAAAAGAGGATACCAGTATTCTATTGTTTACCCAAGGTACACAAACATGCAACAAACTCCCCAGGAAGACCTATAATATCTGGGATAGGCTCCATCACATCCAACATGTCAAAATATATTGATAGATTTCTACAACCATATGTCAAAAAAACGAATTCATATCTCAAGGACACTACAGATGTAATTAAATTAATAGAGAATCATGAATGGCAATCTGAATGGACCTTAGCCACTTTAGATGTTAGTTCCCTGTACACCTGTATACGACATGAGCAAGGAATTGCAGCAGTCAGGCACTTCCTACAAAAAGATGACTCGATCAAAAAGGAACAAATGGAATTCATACTCACAGCCATAGAATACATTCTCACACACAATTTTTTCTTTTTTGATGGCAAGTTTTTTCTCCAGACGTCTGGTACAGCTATGGGCACCAGGTTTGCTCCTAGTTATGCCAATCTTTTTATGGCATACTGGGAAGAACATCACATCTTGCCCCACCTAGGAGCAGACCTGGTGCTCTGGAAAAGATATATTGACGATATATTAATTTTTTGGAAAGGAACAACATCTGACCTCCCACAGTTCGTCAATCAATTGAACCAGAATCAATTCAATCTCACATTTACATCACATTTTAGTCAAGCCTCTATAGAATATTTAGACTTACAAATCACTACCCATACATCCAAATTACAGTGTAATACTTTCCATAAACCTACCTCAAAAAATGGATTTATACTTTTTGACAGTTGCCACCTACCTCAATGGTTACTCAATGTCCCCTTCGGCCAATTCCGGAGGCTCAAAAGAAATTGTACCTCAAATGACCGATTCGAACAGGAGGCATCCATATTAAAAGAACAATTTAGAGAAAAGAAGTACCCAGAAGCAGCCCTTGAGAAGGCTCTAAATAAAGCAAGGGAGCTAGACAGGAGTTCCTTCTTTCTAGAACCACCAAATACAGAAACCAAAGATGACAAACATCAAGATATTAAATTGGTCCTGCCTTACAACTCCAACCACAAACACATAGGCAAAATTATTGCCAAACATTGGCACCACCTACAGGACGACCGACTGATTGGCTCCCTATTACCTCCGAGACCGCCCATAGTATATTCCAAGGCACCCAACTTAGGTCTACAGGTAGCTCCGACTGTGAGAAAAAGAAACGGTAGCTCCCAACCTACTATATGTCCCGAAATAAATGGATTCTTTAGGTGTGGCATGTGCAGCAATTGCAAAGCCACACAATTCCAAAGACGTACTGATACAATAATATCAACAGTAAATGGACGAGAACACAAAATCAAAGATACACTTTCATGTAATTCTGAAAATATTATATACATTATCGAATGTCCATGTCACAAACAGTATATAGGGAGGACCTCCAGAACCCTAAAAAAGAGAATAACAGAACACCTTTATAACATAAAAAGGGGATACGACAAACACACACTCTCGGCCCACTATAAAGAAGTACACCAAAGTAGACTGAGGGGTACGACTTATGCAGCTATACAAAAGGTGGAGAAGGATTGGAGAGGAGGCGATTTTATATCTAAAATGTCAAGACAAGAGTCCAGATTTATCTTTGAATTTCAGACACTTACACCTTATGGCCTCAACGCTGAATTGGAGATCTTCGGTTTTCTGTGAACAATGGGGGAATATAAATCCTTATGACGTAGATCATGTATCCTTATGATGTAGAGCGTATAATACGGAAGTATTTGATGATATACATTGCATTCCCCAGAAAATAGGTACGTTGGGGGTATTACCGACGGACGGTACAGTGCCAGACTGCTTCATCAGTGCCTGGACCGCCCCTTGGTGACTCCCGGCGTTTTATTAGATTCATGCATAATTTTTTCATTTTTTCATTTATTTATTTACTTTCACCTGTATATGTATGCATGTGTATTTATCTATATATATTTATATGTGTTCAGGTATACATGTATGTGTATGTTGATGTGAATCCATGTCATACACTACACACAAACTGGGGCTAGTCTTCGGGATTTTAGTGGACATAGTGGAACCAACTCACTTAGTCCATAATATACATCGATCAGAAGTATCATTATCCTGATTCACTAGAATCAGAACTCACACATTAGAGAAGCCACATTGGAAAACTGATTTACTGGAATTAGAACTCACACAGGAGAGAAGCCATATTGGACAACTGAACATACAGAATTCACACAAGGGAGAAGCCACACCTGTACACCGAATATGTGAAATATATATACCCCTACATCTATTCCAAAGATAAACTCCATAAGATCATATTAGAACATAGAGGGAATTCAATAATAAATGTATTCATATATATACCCACACACAAGGGGATACACATCCCATCATAGGTCCTGATAAGTACTCCTATCTTAATTTTATGTTGAGTAGAATGCATCAAAAGAAATAAAGAAACATCCAGTCTAACGTGCCAGGTTATGTACCTATCTATATAACTTTATACGGGATATAAGTTACTATACAAAATAACTACATGGCACGAAGCGATCTAAAAACGTGGAAAAACCACCCAGAACGATCCAGTACGGGTCTTGTAGAAAAGTTCGGAACAGTTATAAAATCCGAACTGATATGGTTGCACTAGAGTTATCCAAAGTTCTTTGCTGAGGAAAGGAGCAAGTAGACCTCTTGAAACGCGTTCAAGAATCAAGGATAACAGAGCCTTTCCAAAATTAACTGATTTTGGAGTGCAGATCCCGAACTAAAGCTGTATCTGCCTGGACATTCAAATTAGCGGCAGTTTGAAAGAGCGCGCGCTCACATGCATGCGGACGCCGCAACAGCACGAGACAGCTCACTGTGTTGAACTAGATCTCAGCAGCACGGATCTCAAAGAAGCCGAACTGACTGAGGCACGGACTACCGTTACAATACCGCATCGGACCGTGAGAGCTACCACCAACAGGGTGAGAGGTGGACAGTCCACCACTATTCATTTAAGTATCACTTTATTTTACCCTCAATGTGCATAATCTGAAAAGAAAGACTATCTCACCAGGACATAAATATAATCACTTCAACGGCTAAACAGCGATACGAGCTCATGTTAGACCTTGAGATTCGGGACTACTGCTAAATCCATTTAAGTGAGCTGCCTGCGCTGGGCCCGGCGCAGGTAACATCACTAGGCTCCCCTTACACATAAACTTCCATTCTTATTCATATATTTTTATTCTTTCACTCTTTTATCTTTTTATTTTTATACCAGTTAGGAATTTTATGTATTTTCTATGTATCCAGATTACTTTTTGCTATAAGTTTTATCTATGTATGGTCTTTTACAGCTATGATCGGCTGATGAGACTCAGACCAAACACGATATATGAATTTAAGTAATAAATGTTGATGTATAATCTATATAGGTGCATAAGCTATATGTCTCTACAGTGTTTGCAACATATCACCCGCTTCTAGAGAGCCCTCTACATCGGTACATATTCATTCATCGCTTTTTATTACAATTTTTCTGGATTTGATGCGACCAAAAATGCGCAATTTTGCACTTTGGGATTTTTTTGTGCTTACACCGTTCACCGTACGAGATCAGGAATGTGATTAATTAATAGTTTGGGCGATTACGCACGCGGCGATAGCAAACATGTTTGTTTATTTATTTATTTGTTTACTTTTATTTATAACCTGGGAAAAGGGGGGTGATTCAGTCTTTTATTAGGGGAGGGGGCTTTTTATTGACAACAACACTATATATATTTTTTTTACACATATACTAGAAGCCCCCCTAGGGGACTTCTAGTATATACACTTTGATCTCTCATTGAGATCTCTGCAGCATAGATATGCTGCAGAGATCCATGAGATAGGCACTCGTTTACTTCCGGCTGCTGCAGCTGGAAGTAAATGAGTGCCGAGCCGGGGACGGGACGCCATCTTGGAGCGGTCCCCGGCCGGCTTCAGAAACGGAGATCGCTCCTCCGGGATAACATCCCGGAGGAGCGATCTCCGCCACTAGACACCAGGGAGACACTGGATCCGGTAATCGGATGCAGCTGTCATGTTTGCCCCGCTCTGAACGCCCTTACCGGCAGTCATTGTCCAATCACGCAGTCTTATGATTTGCATCGGCTGGTGACCAACTGCCACCATGACTGGAGCTGTAACCAAGTCTTGTGGCGTCTTGTGGTTGCTGAGGGGAAATTTTCTGCCCATTTCTCCTGTCACAGACGCTTGATGGGCGGCACAGCTCCCCGCTACATCCCAGAACCTCTACCGGTAAGTATTACTGGTACACACCGCACACAGCACAGCGGAGAGGAACACTGATCATGGGGGGAGAATGGTCATGTTAGGGTTTAAGTCATGTACCGGGGTGGGCTCCCTAGAATACAGCAAAGTCAAGAGCGAGAGAGAGAACTCCAACACCAAGTTAACCCAAACTGTAGTTTTACTGAAATTCACCAATACTACAGGTACCAATAACCCCCAAACCCTCACAATAACACAACAACTAGTGGAGACCCCTGTGCCACACGGCGTGTCGCCACACTGTATCTAATTAGGATGTCCACAGCAACTTTTACCTACCAGCAGTCTCAGATAGACCGGACACTATTTACCTATTTATACCCTCCCACAATTTCACAGTAAGGCAGCAATCGGCCGACAATATTGCCAGACAGGCAATGCTGTGGTATATGAGTCACACGTGTTTTTTGTGGAGAAAGGCTTGAGACCTAACACAAACAAGAAACCTAACTAACTACTTGTAGGCCATGACTCATTCTCTCATACGTTGGTGTGCATGCTACTGTCTGTTTTACATGAACACCTGCTCATTGTGTCCAGATGAGAAGCTCCTCTGCCAACATCCAGTCCCACGATGGCGACCACCGTTCGCAGCAGCATGATTTACTTCGACCAGTAATATGCTCCCACAGTCATAGTCGAAGAGTTGAATCTCTCTATAACTCTCAGAGGATCCAATCACCAGCAACAACAGTTGAGCTACACTGCATCATCCACATCACTGCTTCTGTAAATGCCCCAACTAAGGGGTCTCACAATGCAGATTTTTTTAATAAGAATTGTGAAAACCCAATATAGCTTAATATAATGGTTGTGATCCTCTCAATCCAGGTGGATGAAATGAATTAACCTGCACCTCCACATCTGCCTGTAGAGTAAGAGTCCTATTACGCGGGCTGATGGGGGCCCAATTAATACTGTTATCGTTTACTGAACCTATTACTCGGCCCGATAATTATTTAGCAAGGGCTGCATGGACATTGTTACCGATGTCCTTGCAGCCCTTGCCCAAACAGTAGACAATACCCATCCATGCTCTAGGGCTCCTCCTGCAGTCTGCTTCCTCCCCGCTCCCGCGTGCTGCAATTTTAGAGCGTCTGGGACTGTTGCGGCCAGTGATTGACTGAGTGGCCTGTCAGCTCAGATAAGCCACTCTGAAGCTGTAGTGGTGAGATCGGGGAGAAAAAGAGCGCAGGAGGAGCCCTGGAGCGTGGATGGGGAATGTATACTGTTTGTAGAATCGTCAGCCTTCAGCCATGCATGACTATTAGGGTGCGTGCACACTACAGAATTGCCGCGTATAACCCGCAGCGTATTCCTTTGCTCGTCCCCGCTCGTCACTTCTTTCAGCAGAATGCGTAATCCGCCTGTGCATAGAATAGTGTCTTTGGCACGGGCAGAACTTCGACGAGCGACGGAATACGCCGTGGGTTATACGCGTCAATTCCATAGTGTGCATGGACCCTTACACGTAGAGATGCACTGTCGGCGCCCGATGATTTTAGGTTTGGGCCCAAAGAAACAACTGATTTACAAGGCCGGGAACCAATGGCTGCCGGTCCTGTCAAACACAACGCCGCATTTCACTGTATGTGTCCTGATTGGAAGCGCATACACTTAACGGTATAGTGGCCTTCCAAACACTTTCTAGCTGCCATCCGGTGCTGTCTGGAGTTCTGAATGCTACCATAGGTTGTCATACCTTTGGACAATTCTAGGACATTCTATAATTTTCCATCACGTACACCCTGTGTGACACAGTTGAAATGTGGTGCAAGTACATTTTCTATGTAATAATGCATGTTATAACCACAAATTGTCCGTAGCTTCATCATTGCCAATTGAAATGTGCTCACATACATACTGACATCATGAGGATAAGATGGCTAAACAATGGATTATAATCTCATTGCTTATAATTTTGATGTCAATGATTGTCAATGTTTGTTATTGAAACTTGTATAATAATGAATCGTTCACCAACTGAATTGAATGAGACTTATGTTTCAGCAAAAACGTTTACTGAGCAGCTTTCTTAAAGAGACACTACAGTGCTTCTTTTAAGGCTAAGTTTACAAAGTATGTTTTGCACCTAAAAGTTTTACCATTGTTTTCCCTTTACGGGTTTTGTAGGTAAAACCTGCTTTAGCAGTTTAGAATAGAGATGGAGCACACTTGGTTTTGCAAAGTCTCTGGTAGTTTTAAAGAAGACTTGTACTTGTGCAGAACTGGAGGAAACTTTTAGAAGGTCTATGATAAGCCCAGAGGTTTGGGAGATGGCTGGTAAACTTCCTCTCATGCACTTACAAGTGTTATGGGCAATTAACCTCTTAGGTTAGGTTCACACAACATAAATTTTTCATAAAATATAACGGTCATTGCAACAACGGATGCTATTTATTGAAAATGTAAGTAACATTGTGTCCTATGGAATCCCAGAGTGTATAAACTGTATGCTGCATAGAAAACTGACAGTGCAGACAATGTAAAGTGTGGCTAAGGCTGTACTTTACATTGTCTGCTATGGTTTTTTGGAATGGGGGCACACCTGAATGCACCCACATTCCAAAAGAAGTTCATCCGGCCGGTAGTCAAAAAGCTGTTTTGCCAGAGGGGTCAAAGATGGTGAGGGAGCACGGAGAGACAAAGAGGTCATGTATAGCAGAGAGCACAACACAACACATTTAGTGGCCAAAATGCATTAAGCCACTTTTACCCACAGAATACCCTGTAATATACAGTGATGACCTACATACACTCAAATACAGCAGTGGCACATGGGTTCTGGTACACTACACAGACTCATTAGCACACTACAGGCTGCCATTGACCTCATTGCAAATATATACAAAACAAAACAAAAAAAGATTTACTATTCAGTAGATTCTGTTTGAATTAGGCAAACCCTGTTACATCAGCAACACGAACATTAAAAAAATGATCGTAATCGGTTCGTGTTCGCTGAACATTCACGAACAAACAACAAATGAACATTATAAGCATACATTTCGGTCTAGAGTTACGCACATGCGTACAGATTATCAGTTGCAAAGCTTAAAATGCGTAAAAGCACAGCAATTATGAGGTGCGTAACATTAGCATATATTTTATTCACCCGTGCATATATACCCAATGACGTGCATACATGAATCATGCAATACGCACAAGGAATGTTAGGCCGCAGCGTACAGTTAGCTCAGCATGTCAAGATGTCCCAGCGAGACTTCCCTTTTGGCCTCAGGGAACTCAAATACATTGTGAAGATAATGGACAGGATGGACAATGATCTGCATCATGGCCCAATGCAGAATCCAAAAAATGCTTAAAAAAATATTAGTTTCAATTATTCACAGCCTGCATCAGAAGTTTAAGAATTGAAGGGCCAGATCCAGCGCAGATGGTCCGATCTGAAGTATAAGAGCCCACAGTGGCTCACTGAGATACGTGCAGAGATATGGCAGGGTGAGTAATATGCTGGGAGCCTGATACTGGGATGTTTGCATGTTCGAAAATGTTCAAAAATGATCGTTATAACCATTCCGATCATCAGACAAATTGTTACAGCGAACAATAAGTGGCATGTTCGTAATAATATACAAACATTTACAAACACTTTTTTTTTATACACACACACACAGTACAGAGGTTACATTTACATATTTAAATAATTAGAATAAATAAAAATACAAAGTCTATGGAAAAATGTCAATCGGTGCATTTTTTTTTACAATGTAGGCATAGTTTTTTTCATAGACATGTGGCATATTATTAGGTAAGAAAAACAGCAATATTTTTTTCCTTAATTTACATTTTTATTTTGCTTTTGTTTTACTGTGAGTGAACATAAACTAAGGCCCTATTACACAAATCGATTATCTGCTAAATCAGGCCAATGTAATAAAGACAACAATCAGCTGAGGAGCTGATAAATGGCTGATTGTTGTCTTTCAACAGGTTTGAAAATCATCGGCTGCTAGGTGTAGTAGTGATGAATGGCTGATTATATTATATAGAAAATTATATTATATTTTCTATATAATAAAAATTAAAGTCTGTCTGTCTGTCTGTCCCAAATAGACTTCCAAACGCCTGAACCGTTTTACCCCAAATTTGGCACACAGATACATTGGGTGCCCGGGAAGGTTTTAGCAAAGGTCCCGTCCCTGCCAGATGTACAGGAGGGGAGGGGGAGGGGAAAGAGCGCCCCATAGAGATGAATGGGAAAATCTCCTCACTGCAAACACAGGTGATATAATTAGCTGCATGTCTCCAGCAGACACGACAGTTGGGAGCCTTAGCAACCAATAGGATTACTGCTTTCATTTTCACAGGGAGCAATGGTTGCTAGGGCAGCTGCCTCACAACATCCACAGTAATAACTGGTAGACCCCCCTACTCCATCTATACAGTACATGTATATACAGGACCCCCTACTCCATCTATACAGTACATGTATATACAGGACCCCCTACTCCATCTATACAGTACATGTATATACAGGACCCCCTACTCCATCTATACAGTACATGTATATACAGGACCCCCTACTCCATCTATACAGTACATGTATATACAGGACCCCCTACTCCATCTATACAGTACATGTATATACAGGACCCCCTACTCCATCTATACAGTACATGTATATACAGGGCACTACAGGTATACCAAACTGTGACTGGGTAACACTGGATAACACCGCCACATCAGACCTGACCAATACCACCATACTGTGCTGGATAACACTGTCATACCAGACCTGACCAATACCGCCATACTGTGACTGGATAACACTGCCATACTAGACCTGACCAAAACCGCCAAACTGTGACTGGGTAACACCGCCACACCAGACCTGACCAATACCGCCATACTGTGACTGGATAATACCATCATATCAGACCTGACCAATACCGCCATACTGTGACTGGATAACACCGCTATACCAGACCTGACCAATACCGCCACACTGTGACTGGATAACACTGTCATACCACACCTGACCAATACCAGCATACTGTGACTGGATAACACCGCTATACCAGACCTGACCAATACCACCATACTGTGACTGGGTAACACTGTCATAACACACCTGACCAATACTGCCATACTGTGACTGGATAACACTGCCATACCAGACCTGACCAATACCGCCATACTATGACTGGATAACACTGCCATACCAGACCTGACCAATACTGCCATACTGTGACTGGATAACACTGCCATACCACACCAGACCAATACTGACATACTGTGACTGGATAACACCACTATACCAGACCTGACCAATACCGCCATACTGTGACTGGAGAACACCGCCACACCAGACCTGACCAATACCGCCATACTGTGACTGGATAACACCGCCATACCAGACATGACCAATACCGACACACTGTGACTGAATAACACTGCCATACCAGACCTGACCAATACCGCCATACTGTGACTGGATAACACCGCTATACCAGACATGACCAATACCGCCATACCCCCCTCGAAAAGACACCAGATTTTCTGGCAAGTCTGAACGGGAGAGTACTGCCCCTCTGCAAGGTGCTACCCTACGCACCAGACCATGGGTGCCTAATGGTAAATACGACCCTGCAGGTATACAGGACACTACAGGTATACAGGACCCCAAAACTATGCACTACAGGTGCACGGGACCTCCACCAACTATATACTACAGGTATACAGGACCCCAAACTTTACACTACAGGTATACAGGACCCCAAACTTTACACTACAGGTATACAGGACCCCAAAACTATACACTACAGGTATACACGACCTCCACCAACTATATGATTCAGGTATACAGGACCTCCACCAACTATATACTACTGGTATACAGGACCCCAAACTATACACTACAGGTATACAGGACCTTAAAACTATACACTACAGGTATACAGGACCTACACCAACTCTATACTACAGGTATACAGCACCTTCACCAACTCTATACTACAGGTATACAGGACCCCAAAGCTATATACTACAGGTATACAGGAACTCCACCAACTATATACTACAGGTATATAGGACCCCAAACTATACACTACAGGTATACAGGACCTCCACCAACTCTATACTTCAGTTATACAGGACCCTCAAACTATGCACTACAGGTATACAGGACCCCCGAACTATATACTACAGGTATACAAGACCTCCACCAATTATACACTACAGGTATCCAGGCCCCTTTAAACTATAAACTACAGGTATAAAAGACCTCCACCAACTATACATTACAGGTATACAGCACCAACTATATACTACAGGTATACAGGACCCCCGAACTATACAGTACAGGTATACAGGACCTTTACCAACTGTACACTGCAGGTATACAGGACCTCCCTCAACTATACACTACAGGTATACAGCCCCCCAACTACACACTACAGGTATACAACCCCCCCCAACTATACACTATAGGTATACAGCCCCCCCCCAACTATGAACTACAGATATGCGAGACCCCTACAAACTATACATTGTGGGTATACAGAACCCCTCCAACTATGCACTACAGGTATACACTAATTCCACTGATTAACTCAGATGAAACAATACCTTTAGCTTGGCCTCCTGGGCACCTTAGAACAAATCTAATTAACACACTGACACTTTATGCCGGTTACTTTTTCTAGTATTATATATTATTATATATATTATATTATATAGAATATAGACAAGATTATACTTACCTGTCCAGGCTCCCCCAGTGTTCTGCTGCTTTCCCCCCACTCATCGCAGCTGCTGATGAAGCTTCTGAAGCTGTTTCTGAAGTGACAGGCCACTCAACCAATCACAGACTGAAATGGGAAAATTCAGTGGCCGGTGATTGGCTGAGTGGCTGTCACTTCAGAAACAGCTTCAGAAGCTTCAGCAATGATTGCTGTCGGCATGGAAAAACCAGCAGGACATCGTGGGAACCTGGACAGGTAAATATAATCTTTATTATTTTCTACATAAAGCAAGGGCTGCATGGACATCACTAATAATGCCCCTGTAGCCCTTACCACGCGATAGTCAAGCCCCAATAAGGCCCTTAAACTCCTGCTGAGCTGTGTAAAAAGTGCTTGAGTGCTGTGTACACTGCAAGTGGGAGGGCAAAGGCTGTAATGAACAGTCTCTGCTTTCTCTCTGGGGAGCCCAGGTGTCACTGACAGCTAGCTTTCTTCTTCTGCAGTGTTACAATGGTTTATGGGCCAAATGCAGTGTACTAATGTTTCGGAAAGTATACTTTTATTTTGTGCAAAAAATGTCCAGGAAAAAGCCTGAAGGTAGTCACTAGTAGACTATGGGAGAGATTTATCAAAAAGGTTTAAAGTAAATTTCTCTTAGTTGCCATGAGCAACCAATCAGATTCCACCTTTCATTTTTCAAAGAATCTGTGAGGAATGAAAGGTGGAATCTGTTTGGTTGCTAGGGGCAACAAAGACAATTCTACTTTACACCTTTTAGAAAAATCTCCCCATATGTTTAGTTTATTAACCCCTTCCCACATAATCCCATTTCTGCACACCATTCCGGAAGATGGACATGCCAGTGATAGCCAGACACTCGCTGCAACTGCCGAGATCCGTGTCAAGTCCGGATCTTGGCAGTTAACCCTATAGGTGCTGCGATCAGTGCGATAGTGCGGTGAGGACGCAAAGCCCTGATGGTTGTTGTTAGCCACAGTGCTAACCCCTAGCCTCACAAGCTTTCGTAAAGATGTTTTATAATAAGCTCCATGTGCATTTGTTGCAGTTTGTATCTTATAAGACAGCAATAATAATAATTATAATTAAATTTATGGGTTTCTGTGTTGCCTTAATAAAATCTGGTGATTTATAAAAGTAAGAAGAAATTGTAAACACACATAGTAGATATAAACTGTAATTAGAAACATTGTCACATGGTCTTGTGGTGTAGATTGCTTATGATGATGATGATAATGCTTTTAATAATGATCCATATATAGTACTGATAAATCTTATAGAGTGCTAGAATAATTTGCACTGGACATAAATGGTTCCCACAGACTGGACAAGTCCAGACACACATTATGGGTTACTATTTCTTTTGCTGATGAATATGCTCATTGAAGCTTTGGGAAATGTTCTATGTGTATGGATGTATCCATATGATATCCATATATCCCCCATAAATCAACATTAGTATGTCATCAATATTGCTTCCAAATTGCATCCACACTATATTTTAAAGGTGTCTTACATCAATACTGATCAATACAAGATTATTGCATTGAATTAAACAGTCCAATGGGCACTCTGCTAGTATAGACTGCCTGAAGCTGGATTTATAAGCAGGGCTAACATGACAGGCATGAGGACCTTCAGAGGGCCTCCAACTGCCATAGAAACCAATTGGCAGTCCATTATCACATTGCAGGTGTGTCGATCAGACACTCAGTAGTAATTGAACAATTTAAATGCAGTGATCGCTATTGATTGTGACATGAATGCTGAAGTTGGTCATTACAGTGGGTGTCAGCTGCTGATAGTATCCAGCAAACTCACTTCCAAAACTTGCTTCATTGTCCCAGCTCACCTTAAGGGGGTTGTCCAGGGAGCAGTCATTGTGTAGCATGTGGGCATCAGCACAGAGGAGCAGAAGGCTTCAGTCATCTTCTGGTTCTTAGACAAAAACTCTAAAACCCCTTCATGTCAGCCATACGTATAAATACGTTCCTGCTGCAGGTATATCTATGTTCCTGACTTCAGGGGCTTTTGATGTGTTCGGGACCGATGTAGTGTGAGTGGGGCCAGAGATAATGACAAGCAGCTGTGATCCCGCTGCGGGGGGAAGCCAATTACCTCTGTCCTGTTGGATTGTCCATCTGTGCATAGTCTGCTCTCAGACAGGCTCTATGCACAGCTCGACGATAACACTGATCTATGCTATGCAATGGCATAGCATAGATCAGTATATGCAATCTAATGATTGCATGTTTTACAGTGAATAAAAGTGTAAATAAAAAAAGTTTTTAAAACTATAAAAAAAACCTTATAAACCCCCCCCAATAAAAGTTTAAAAAAACTTTGTGCCATTATAAAAATATGTAAAAATAAATAAACATATTATATATCGTAGCATGTAGAACCACTTGGTGAACGGCGTAAACAAAAACAAAACAAAAAAAGACGCCAGGATTGCTGATTTTTTAAAATTATATATTAGAATTTTTTTTTTTTATCAAAAGCAATCAAAATTTTTCCAATATAATATTAATAAAACCTAGAGATCATGGCGCAAAAAATGACACCCCAACCAGCCCTTGACTCTAAAATAACGGACGTTTTTTAGCAGCTTGACCCCTTAGTGCAATGACTGATGTTTGCACATAATTTTAGTTTGGGATTACTAATTGCCCTTTGGCTGTGTCTTAATTGAAAAGTCCATTGAATTTAATAGTAAAAACTGAGAAATAACTGTTACAAAAGAAGAACTGTGTGTGAACAACTAATGAAAAACGTCCGAAAATAATGTTCGTGTTCATTATTTTGATGTCCGCAGCAAAAACGTCCGTTTTTCAAAGCATAGTGTGCATTGGACTTCCGTCTTCCCATTGACTCCAATACATTGCAGTCAGTTAAATCGCGGTAAAAATTGAGTTTTTTTTTAAATAGCAAAATCGGACGTTTTTTCTCCATTTTTGACGTTGTGTGAACATAGCCAAACATTGCATTAGTTTGACCTGAACATCCGGGCATCAATGGGCTCGTTTATGAAGGGGTTAAATGTATCATAAATGCAAAAAGGGTAATATACTTGCAATTTTCATATATTTTACAACATGCAAATAATTATTGCAGTATTTCCTGGTCCCCATGAGGCAGGATTATTCATTGTATATACAAGTATAACATCAGTTCCTGAGACATAGTAATTATGTTGGGATTGAAAACAACAAAACTTATGAAACTAATTATTTGCCACCTCTAATCAATCAGAAATTATATAGTAGGGTCAAATATGATCTTTGCAAAAATTACACCAACATCCTTGTTTATAGTGATCTGTAGTCAGCTAAGAATATGTCTGACGAAGATGAAGGTGCACCTTTTGTTTTGTTTTTTTTTTCTAATTATTTACATGCCAACAAATGTGTTCCGGAAAATTACAGAGAACACTTCATTTGTTTTCACTAAAGTAATCAGTTCTAATCCATGATATCATCCATGAATTGGATATATATACATATAGATTCATTTAGAAGAGATTGTTTGCTGGTGCGATCAGAAGTCAGCTGCGAACAACCATCTTCTTCAAGTTGATAACCTACAAGATGGCTCAGGTATGATATATCGTTATCTTGCAATATTACTACTTTGTATTCAAGTATATTCGAAATGTTACTAATTTCATTAGCTATGAGTACAACACTCAAATTGTGAGATTTCTGTTGAAATTTATACTATCTTAAGTATAAAATTTTCATTTAAATTGATAAAATGGTTGTGTAAACTCATTTACTGTACTATTATATGTGACAACATACATCTTCTTTAAAGAAAGTATTTTTAGTGGCACATTTTATGATAAAGAGTATTATTATTGTTTTTTTTTTTACTTCAATTACACAACCTATGAACAAATTTTAGGCATTTTGAAAATGCTAAATCCATGGAGTGTTGCCAAATTAGCTCTACTTTATAAGATATTGAATATTTCTCAAATTATAATTTAATCCCAATACAACCTGTACCCCTGCTGACATATGTAGCAAGGAATTGGTCTGCTTTATTATTGATATACTGAGCACCTGTGAAAGATCATCAACTTCTTGGTCTGCAAATAGGATACACAATGGGGAAAATTGGCTTTGCGCCTATTCTTAGGTGAATAATTGAATTTTTCACCCATTTTTAATCTAAGTTCTATTTATGAACCAGCATTTGACAGGCAAATATTTTTTATATGTGCCTTTTTAATCTGCCTGTTTTGGGTATTCACCCAAAAGTTTGCATAATCCATAATCCAGGACTTTTTAGAAAGTTGCACAAAGTGATGTAGGCCTATGTCTGATCAATACCAGGTGAATATGCTTGCGCAATTTTTGCTTTTTGGCGGCTTTTTACTTAGATACGTTCACTATGGCAGTGCTACATTTTAATAAATCAGTCACAAGATATTGGAACAAAATATACATTAATCCTCACATACATTAATACACACATTAGACTCCTTAGCATAAATGTTCCCCAAAGTACCTTTGTTTCATCTGCTTGGGAAATGGTAGGTTTAATAAAAAAGCAGGAATAAACATAAAAAAATCAGCCATTGCTTACTGTGAAAAAAAAAAAAATTCTCACCCCACTCCATTTGTAGATGACTTTCTGAACTAAAGAAAAAAATAAAAAAAACTTAACAAACTTTGATGAACTTTATATGTGTAAACTCACCAACAATTAAAATTTCTCAAAAGCTATAAGATATGTTGAAACTTTTACCTGATATAGTTAGACCTCAATTGTCTAGAGGTCAAATCAGACATCAAATCATGGTTTTAAACAACCACTTAAACAACTTCGCACAGAATTTTTCTTGTTGTTCATTTATTTCCTGAATATAAAATGAAGCAACTTTTTTTCAAAATAGTCATTAGTTTCTTTAATTTAGATGTTGTGCAGATAGAGAAAATAGAAATGGTGAACTTTCATCGAGATAGCACCAGAGAGGGAGAATGGGATACACACTAGTTTAGATTGTAAAAAGGGGGAGAGATTTCTCTGAGCATGTAACGCCTGGAGTAGTGGATCCACTGGACCGTCACCAGCGATGGCACTAACCTCACCAGGGAGCGGAGTCTAAGGGGCCGCTGGTATTCACCAGAGCCCGCCGCAAGGCGGGATGGACTTGCTGCGGCAGGCGACCCCCAGGTCGCTACCCCTGGCTTGGTTGCTAGTGACGGCAGGCGAGGCGTGGCAGGAGCAGTAGGCAGGAGATGGTGCTGGCAGAGGGCTGTAGGCGTAACCGCAGGTGACAGGCTGAACACAGGAGCAATGGTGAAACAGGGGAACAGGAACCAGGAACAAGGACTAGGGACCAGGTAGCGGATAGGAATCAGGAACAGGGACTAGGGACCAGGTAGCGGATAGGAATCAGGAACAACAGGGAGCTGGGCCAAACGCTATGGGAAGCATGTAGAGGCTCCAACACAAGGGACAGGGCATGCTGGGATTTATAGGGAGTGATTGGTGCAACTAACCAATTAAGGGCGGACTGGCCCTTTAAATCTGAGACAGCCGGCGCGCGCGCGCCCTAGGAGGCGGGGACGCGCGCCGGCCGGCACAGACGGAGACAGGAGCGGAGAAGAGGTGAGGCGCCCCCAGGGGCCGAACTAGCAGCAGCGCCGGGTCCCTGCACAAGGACCCCGGCGGCTGCATGGGGCAGGAGGAGGTCGCGGCGGCGGCCCGGAACACGGGACGCCGCCGCGGCCGTGACAGAGCACAGTCAACAGTAGATATAGAACCATTTAAATATAAAACAAAATCATATAGGCTGTGCACAAGTTTAGTGACAAAACAGAGCTCACACAGCAAACTGCAGAGGTTGTAGAATTAAATCTAAGCCTTTTAATAAAGCCTTATGAGGAAAAGGTTTGTAAAGGTTTGATAAAGAAAACATATTCTTGATGAGTTTAGTGAGGAACCAGGGCAAAGGATATCATGGGGGAAGGAATAAATGCAAATGGGACAGATACATTATTATAGACTACTGGTCAACATGGTCAACCATGTTTTTGTTTATGCTAAAAAAGAGAAAAAATGTGCTGCAGTGTGAACCCAGTCTTATTATTATATAATAGAAAGGTAGTCACTACAAAAAAATATAAAGAACATTATTATTATTATTATTAACAACAACAACAACAACAACAACAGCAACAACAACAACAACAATAATAATAATAATAATAATAATATCATCCACATGATTTATACATTTGGAAATTCTTCAAGTTTGTAATAAAAAGCAATTCAGACATCAATATAGAAGAGAGTTATTTACAATTAAAATAGTCCAACAATAAAATTCACTAATGGCAGTTACAATGACAGCAGTCAAAACTGGTTGGGGTGTTTATCTTATGACAGATGGCTATGAGGGCTATAATTAAATTAGTAATAAATATAATTGATCTAGGTAAATTGTTCAATCAGGGCAAGTATGCCTCAGGATTTGTGTTTTGTCTTTCTCTGTGATCACTAAAAATATTGTTGACTTGTGATTTTTTTTTCTAGCATATAGATTCTGACTTTCCTATCAAGAATGAATTCCCTGACCAAGCTGAGCGCTCACCTTCACTAGCTTACAATTCAGTGGAACTTGAAGAACAAATCAAGCCAGGACTTAATCCTAAAGAAGTCATTTGGGACACAACGAAACAATGTTGTAAAAGTTGCCCAGGAAAATTAGGCAGATTTTTATTTGAACTTTTCCCTGTGCTTACTTGGCTTCCTCGTTACAAAGTTAAAGAATACTTGCTAGGTGACGTTGTGTCTGGACTCATTGTTGGTATTGTCACCATTCCTCAGGCCATAGCATATTCACTATTGGCAAGCCAAGATCCAATTTATGGCCTATACACTAACTTTTTTTGCTGTATTATCTATTTTCTTATGGCTACATCTCGCCATAATTGTGTTGGTACATTTGGAGTACTGTGCCTTATGGTAGGTGAGTCAGTGAACAAACAGCTCAGGGCTGCAGGTTTTCCAGAAGAAGGTGACATAACAAATTCAACACTTTCCATTAATGGAACTGTATATGGTCGAGGCTCTTATGCGATCATGGTGGCCACTTCATTAACATTCATGGCTGGAATTTACCAGGTAAGTTAGTTGTTTCTAATATGCCAAACTTTGTTATCATCTAATTCCAACTGAAAAGACTACAAAAGCATGGGCACAAGATGATAATATGTTGAGTAATTGGAAAAAAGTTACGACCAGGAAGTGAATATTTCCTATGTAAACTGCTGTAATTTTGTGAGCAATTTTCTTGTACTTTGTAGCAAGTAATCATATTGTCACAAAATGAATTTACCTAATAATGGCTGCACATTTTCAGTTAATAATGTCTCTTTGCTGTTTCAAACTATCACATTTCAAGAAATACTGTACAGATGACTGCCTGCTAAAATAAAAAGTAACATTTGTAATGACATCTCCAGGCTTCTACGCCAAAAGTATAGGAGACAAGATTATCTTAACAGGTGTCTCTAGAGTTTCTCTCGTCACTCTCTTTGGCTATACCTGGCATAGATATATAGCATGTTTCATGCTAGTTGACGTGATTTACATACTTTATAATAGAAATCAAATTGCCAGTTAAAAAAAGATAATGACAAATATAAATATTCACAGTAGGGATGTCACTAAGTGCATTCTGACATGCAAAATTTACTCCATCTAAAGGCAACAGACAAGCTTTGTATACCGACGGTGTATACAGATGTTACAATTATTCTTAAAGGGGTTGTTTTATTAACACAACTTACTTGCATATGCCCTGATAGAGTATACTGATGTTATTGAGGGACTGTATGTTGGCAGACACTAAGGAAATGGGAGAAATTCTATTTACATGAGACTGAGTTGGAGGGGCTGGATAAAGGGGAGTAATGTTATTTACATGGGACTATAAGTTGTGTTAGGATGAAAGGCTGCAGGGAGTGATATTCTTTACAAGGGTCTCTGAATTGGAAGAGGCTGAAGGAAAGGGAATTATGTTCTTTACATGGCACACACAGTTTGAGAGGCTGATGGGAGGGCTTGTAGGAAGTCAAAATGCCCCTAAAAAACTGCACCAAGTAGCGTGTTGGCAAACTATCAGCAATCAGCAAAATGTGGTCAACTACGTTTTTGTATATGCTAAGAAATGGATGCAATTTGATCTGTTTTGTTTTAAATTTTATTTTTTATAATGGGAGTTAATGGAAAAACTGAATTGATCAGTTTTTTCATGTTTTTTTTATTTTTTTGCGCAAAATGGATGGGGAAAAAAAACACTCCAAAAACTGCAGTGTGAACCCAGCCTTAAATGCATTACCTACAACAACTAACCAACCTAAAAAGGGTCAGTGTAAATGAGTGCTTGAAATGGCCCCTGCCTCAGTTACATACCTTATGTACAGAGTATGCAAACACAAACAGTACCACTGAACTTTTTCATAATTTTCTTTTCCCATTTGCATAGAAATATAATAAACTCATATGAACTTGTTAATATATTTTCTTTTTTTTTCCAGATACTTATGGGACTCTTTGGGCTAGGTTTTATCACCATGTATTTATCAGAGCCCTTACTGAGCGGCTTTGTTACCGGATCTTCGCTCACCATTGTAACCTCACAGATTAAGTATCTTTTAGGCTTGAAGATCCCTCGTCGTGATGGAGCAGGGTCCTTGGTTATGACTTGGATTGATGTTTTCTCCAACTTGAACAGCACCAACATGTGTGACTTATTAACAAGTGCTGTTGCCATAGCTGTTATGCTACCAATCAAGCAACTCAATGATAAATATAAGAGCAAGCTGATAGTTCCATTTCCAGTAGAGCTGTTTGTTATCATTGTGGCCACTTTGGTTTCCCATTACTGTGACTTCAATGACAAGTATAAGTCGTCAATTTGTGGAACAATTCCTACAGGATTTATGCCCCCAAGATCACCAGAGTGGGGTCTGATTCCAAGAATCGCAACTGATGCAATCCCCATAGCAGTAATAGGCTTTGCGATGACTGTATCTTTGGCTGAAATATTTGCCAAAAAACATGGATATACCATTAGTACCAACCAGGAGATGATAGCTATAGGCATGTGCAATATGATCCCTGCTTTCTTTTACTCTTTTGCAAGCTGTGCTGCTTTAGCCAAAACTCTTCTGAAGGAGTCTACTGGTGCCAACACACAGCTCAATGGTATTGTAACTTCAATAGTATTGTTACTTGTTCTTCTAGCTATTGCTCCACTCTTCTATTCACTACAAACATGTATTTTAGGAGTAATCACAATTATTAGCCTTAAGGGAGCAATTATAAAATTTGGAGACACACCAAAAATGTGGAAGATTAGCAGAATAGACACAGTGGTCTGGTGGGTTAGTATGCTGGCTTCTGCCTTAATTTCTACTGAGATTGGGCTGTTAGTGGGTGTCTGCTTTTCTATGCTCTGTGTGATTTTCCGTACACAGAGGCCGAGAGCTACTCTTTTGGGCCAAGTCAGTGGGACGGAGATATACGAAGATCAGTTTAAATACAAAGAGCTAGATAATGTGCCAAATATCAAAATATATCGCTTTGATGGTTCTCTATACTATGCCAATAAGGATTATTTCAAATCAACCTTGTTTGGTAAAACTGGTGTTAACCCATCAATAGTGTTAGCATTACGAAGAAAGGCCAAAAAAGAAGAGGAGAGCACCAATGGGCAAACAAAATACTATTTTTTTTCAAAGCTTAATGTAATTAAAACTGTATGTAAACCCCACAAATCCATTAAGCCATATGTCCCAGAAATCAATATGCATTCCCTTATAATTGACTGTGGTGCTATGCAGTTTGTAGATAGTGTAGGTCTCAGTGTGCTCAAAGAGGTCCGCAATGACTATGAAGAGATCGGCGTGTGGGTTTTTCTTGTTAACTGTAATCCCTCAGTCCGTCGTTTACTTCACAATGGAGACTTTTTCAGCGGTGCAAATAACAGCGCAGGTGGACAAGTCTTTCACAGCGTTCACGATGCAGTGACATTTGCTGAAAATAAGTTCCGAAAGGAAACAAGTTTAAATCACATAAATAACACAGGTTCTTTTTCCGCTACTATTGATGGAAGCCATGAAGCCACCAAACTATAATAAATGTTCCATGCATAATATTTTGTTTAGTACTTTTAACAAAAACCAGGAGTGAAAATTGGAGAAAAGCTATAGATAGAAATACTTTTTTTCTGTGTTTCAGGTAATGTTTTTCTTCAAAATACCAAAAATATTATGTGTGAAAGAGACCTAAGGAAGTTTAAAAAAAAAAATTACAACTGCTTTTCACACATCAAATATATAACCACACTTTTTTGCTCATTTTCAGTATGGCATGAAAGATTAGGTGTAGAAAAAAATAAATTAAAGGATTATTACAAGCTTTTGTGACATGAGATTGCCTTATACTACGGTTATGCTTTTCTATAGAAATGTGTATACATTACACCCTCTCTAATAAATCAGGACTGTGTTTTAATCAGAGATGACCAGCTGTCAGGTCTTCATCAAACAGAATCATATCACAAGTCTAATTGACAAGCAACTTTACCAAATTGTGGCATATTTACCAAAATGGCGGATTCATATACTGGCAGCCTGGAAATGCTGTTTATGGTAAAACCTCTTAAAGTGATTGGTAAGAACAAAAAGACTGTATCCTGAACATGTGTTGTCCATTGCGTAACAATTTATTGATTTACATATTTACTGAATAAGGCAAATATAACAATGTAAATGCATATTACAATCATGAGATTGGTAGATAGACTTTGGTCTAGTTCAGTTAACAATTCAAATAAAAAACAGACATAAAATCATCTCGATTTATCATTTTGTTACTGTAAGTATATATGTAATTATACATGAATATTTTGTTAATAAATATGTAAAAAATATTTACATAACATATATACACGTTTTTTACATGTACATAAAACTTAAAATACATATTTATATAGATTTTAATTCTATGTATAAAAAGATTTATTCAAAGCCGTTCCAGTTTGTTTTTCAAATGGTCTTGAAAAAGATTCTGAACAGCTTTGAAATGTGTTGTATTTTTTAATAAATATTTCTTAATTGAATAAATCATCGCTATATATATATATATATATATATATATATATATACACACACACACATATATATATATATATATATGTATATATATATATATATATATATATTCCAACTTGGAAAACTGAAATTGGAAGACCACCACACACTTTACAGTCAGTGGGTTCTGACAACAATAATATAAGGTGTATGGGTTCCTTTATTTAAAGATTTGAAGGTTAGTTATTCTCGTGCATTTTAGCTCTTATCTTTTTTCCTTAAAGGATTAGACCATGTACTACTACATATTTGCACAAAAGGCCAGTGATCAGTAGCGAAATTAGGTGGGGGCAGAGGGGGCGGTGGCTCCCGGGCCCACTCAGGCAGGGGCCCACTGAGGTCTGAGACAGTTAATGCTGTCTGTAGAAGCTATTGCTTTTTCAGACAGACTTAACACGTCTGTAGGGGCCCCCAGGAGCAGGGGGCCCGCACCTGCCGGGCTCTGATGCCCACTTAGTCACCTGATGCTGCCCTTGGTTGGGATGTTCTGCTCTCTCCTCTCTCCTCTCTTCCTGGGCACGGCACACTGCAGACAGCTCCTCCCCTCAGCTCCTCCACTGCCCTACATAGTGTATTGCAGGGTTTCTCAACCTGCCGTCTTACTAGCCTCCTGCACTAATGAACCTCCGACACTTGCACACACTGAAGTCCTGCAACTTGCCGGCATCCTCAGGATGAAGGTCAGAGAAGATCAGTGCCAGAGTCAATAGAGTGGAAGAGCAGAGCGCAGGACATTTGTCCATTCTCAGGCTGCCGGCAAGTTGCGGGACTTCAGTGTGTGCATGTGTCAGAGGTTCAGCTGTGCAGGAGGATAGTAAGGGAGAATATCCTGTGTTTTATCCCTTAACCCTCGTAGTGGTAGTATCCCCTGCAGCAGCACCCCCCAGTATACCAGCCCTGTCCCCAGCATCCTCCCCTTCCCTCCTGGGAGCCCAGCAGCCCCACAAGAGGAGCTTTTCCCCCTGCAACCTGTCCTATGCCCACCTGATCAGCCAGGCCCAGGCCATAGAGCGCTCCCCTGAGAAGAGGCTTTCCCTGTCCTAGATCTAAGACTGGATGCTCGAGAGTGTCCCCTACTTCAAGGACAAGGGGGACAGTATCAGCTCCACTAGCTGGAAGGTGAGGTCTACTGTCACATCTCTGTGCTGCTTCAACACTTACACAACTACAACTCCCAGCATGCTGAGAGTTGTAGTTCTTCACTGAACCTGATGCATCTCTATGTGTTGAAAAACTAAAACTCCCAGTATGCCCTGACCGCTGGCAGCTGTCAGTTCATGCTGAAAGTTGTAGTTTTGCAACCACTTTTAGCAGAAAACCTGCTTCATCTGTATGCGGCTCTCCAGCTGTGGAGACTATGACTCCCAGCCATCAACAACAATGTGAGTTTTAGATTTTAATACAGATGAAGCAGGCTAAAGGCCCTATTACACCGAAAGATTATCTGACAGATTTTTTTTCAGCCAAAGCCAGGAACAGACTATAAACAGAGATCAGGTTGTAAACATAAGACTAAGATTTCTCCTCTTTCCAAATCCATTCCTGGCTTTGGCTGAAAAAATCTGTAAGATAATCTGTCAGACATCTTTTGGTGTAATAGGGCCTTAACTGTGGTGCAGAATTGCTGAAAGCTGTAGTTTTTCAACCACTGAATAGTCATAGGTTGGTATGTGAACCTGTTGCAGCTGTATGTGGCATCCCCACCTTTATAGTATTACAATTCCCAACAGGCCTTGTCACTCATACTGCGAATTGCAGTTTTGCGGCTGGTGTATGATGTGTCATGTGACACAGTGAACCTGCTGATTCAGCTATTGAAAAAATACAACTCCCAATGTGACCAGACAGATGGATGGCCACAGGTTATGTATTGTGAACTGCATGTGTATCTGACTCTCCAGAAGTGGAAAAACTACAACTCCCAGCCCTAGTGGGAGGTGTAAAAAAAATGAATTATTAAAATTTATTTTGACTCTGGGGCATTCCTATCACCACCGCTCCTGGTTCCATCCACCTTCCTTTCCCACAGCGTTCTGTACAGGGATGGGGCTTGGTGATGCTGCTGGGGATCTACCTACAAGGGGAGGTGTATCTGGCTACAAGGTGGGGGGCTTGGTGGGGGGCTTAGTGATGCTACTGGGGATCTACCTACAAGGGGAGGTGTATCTGGCTACAAGGTGGGGGGCTTGGTGGGGGGGCTTGGTGATGCTGCTGGGGATCTACCTACAAGGGGAGGTGTATCTGGCTACAAGGTGGGGGGCTTGGTGATGCTACTGGGGATCTACCTACAAGGGGAGGTGTATCTGGCTACAAGGTGGGGGGCTTGGTGGGGGGGCTTGGTGATGCTGCTGGGGATCTACCTACAAGGGGAGGTGTATCTGGCTACAAGGTGGGGGGCTTGGTGGGGGGCTTGGTGATGCTACTGGGGATCTACCTACAAGGGGAGGTGTATCTGGCTACAAAGTGGGGGGTTTGGTGGGGGGGGCTTGGTGATGCTGCTGGGGATCTACCTACAAGGGAAGGTGTATCTGGCTACAAGGTGGGGGATAGATGGCTGCATGGGGGTGGTATGTGGCTTCAAGGGAACATGTATCTGGCTACCAGGGGGGAAGTATAAGGCTGCAAGGGGGCATACCTGGCTAGGGGCATAACTATCTGCAAGAGGCATATCCGTATGCAGGGGCATACCTGACTAGGGGCATATTCAACTGCAGGGGGCATACCTGGCTAGAGGCATATCCCACTACAGCGGGCATACCTGGCTAGAGGCATATCCGACTACAGGGGGCATACCTGGCTAAAGGCATATCCGACTACAGGGGGCATACCTGGCTAGAGGCATATCCGACTACAGGGGGCATACCTGGCTAGAGGCATATCCGACTACAAGGGGCATACCTGGCTAGAGGCATATCCGACTACAGGAGGCATACCTGGCTAGGGGCATATCCGACTACAGGGATAATGACCAGAATGACCAGACTTGAATACTGGGGGTACATAAAATAAACCTTTGCAGTGGCCACTAAACTTTCCAGCACCATACCAAGTAGAATATATGTAAAGAGAAAGAACCTTTAGTGCTGGGACACTGCAGGGTGGCCATTATTACTGGCCATAGGGGCTGTTATTATTAGGAAGGTGCATTAATAATGACTACAGGGGAATTATTACTAGGGAAAGGGGATTTATTATTAGGGAAGGGAAGATAGATAGATAGATAGATAGATAGATAAGAGATAGATAGATAGATAGATAGATAGATAGATAGGAGATAGATCAGTGATAGATAGGAGATAGATAGATAGATAGATAGATAGATAGATAGATAGATAGATGTAATAGAGGTGGGCGGCACTTGAAAATGGCGTAGGAGACGCCGAAACGTTGTGCTGTTGCTGTATATCGTTTTATGGAATAAATCCACATATTGCATGTTGTTTTCACTACTGGAGTGCTGCGGAGTATTTTTCTATAGATAGATAGATAGATAGATAGATAGATAGATAGGAGATACAGTAGATAGGAGATAGATAGATAGATAGATAGATAGATAGATAGATAGATAGATAGATAGATAAATAGATAGGAAATAGATAGAGGTGCCGTTTTTGGAAGAAAGCAGCTATGTTTTTCTAACCTTAGATAACCCTTTTAATTTATCCATGGTTCTATATGTGAAATGTAGAAGCCTCTAACGCTTTTCTCAATCCTTATTCACTATGAATAATATAGTAGAATATAGCTTTTGTTATTCAGAAAACATTGTCGTCTGCCAAGGTTCCCTATGGGTAACATAATCGGTTGGAGGCCCACTCAGACTCACTCGCCCCCCCCCCCAGGCTTAACCCCTAGCTAAGCCCCTGCCAGTGATAGAACTACTATATGACTAATAAAGTTCAGTATGCAATTTTGTATTAATGCCATTGTCTTAATAAACATTATTTCTCCATAATACAAATTTCTCATGTTTTTGTATTTTATGTTTCACAAATTCCCTGTAGTGCAATCTTCTGGGCAATAAGCTCAGTTTCCAACATCAACAGGTCTAAGTATGCCCTATAAACATTAGGCCATGTTCACACGTTATGACACCGGCAGGTTCATTGGTGCTTGTAATCCAAATCATTCTTAAACCAAAGCAAATTTTCCCATTAAAAAATCACTGAACTGCAGAAAGATGGTTCCACACTCCAAATATGTCATATCATAAGTTACTGTACAGTATAGCAATCATCATGTGGAGTATAATGTATAGTAAGTGCATAAACCTGAAAACACAGCAGCAGTTTGTAGATAAAGGCTTTGTGCACACAGCGTATCGGACCGGCCGTTCCGTGACCCGGCCGGTCTCTGCCCGGATCATCCCGGCCTGTACTTAAGCTGCTCGCTTCATAGTGTAAACTGACAGGGTTTCCTATGGCCGCAATTCATTGAATTGCGGCCGCAGAAAACTGACATGTCAGTTATTTGCGGGGCCGCACGGGATCCCGACCGGAGCGGGTTTGATGCTGTGTTCAGTCATATAGTTACATTGATTTCTGCAGCATTTAATCTGCTGAGGATTCTGTACATGTGAATGCTCCCTAAGGCTATGTTCACACATTCACACAGTCTACCCTAGCTTAGCCCGACCGACTGTCCCTGCCAACTTGCCGCTAACTGCCCTAAACCAGCAGCGGGCAACTGGACGGCGGTCCCTGCCCTGGATATGTGAAACAAAAAGACAAGACGAACAAACACACTAAAAATAGTCAGCAATCCAGGTCACAATGGTTAGGCAGCAAAAGTACAAAATCAGAATCCAAAAGGCGTAGTCAAAAAACAGGCAATATGGTCAGGGGCAGGCAGCAAGCGGGGTGGTCAGAAAATACAAGGCAGAATAAACACAGAATAGCAGAGTCAGAAGCAGGCAAAGACAAGCTCAATAACCAGCAAGGAGTATACAGACTGGGAGTGCTATATAGGAGGCCACGGGTCTGGTCCAGAATACAATTGGACCATCCCCCTGACCTCCAACCACAGGCACCTGACAACAAAACACATCCACTGGCAGGAAGACCTGCCAGTCACAGAAAGAACCAAAACAAAGATTAACCATGACATGGCCAGACAGAACTCAACAGGTGAAGTCAGGTGTGTCCATAAAACCAAACGAGCAGACAAAATAAACCAGTGTTCAGACTAATGCTAAACAAAACACAGAAACAGAACAAATACAAGAAAATCAGCGCCTTCTCTGTAGCACAGAACAAGCCAAGGGGTGCATCAAGCTCCGCAAAGATACAGTCCTGACAATGTGATGAAAAAACAATCTCAGAATCGCTAACACATGTTAAAGCATCACAGAGCTATTACAGCATAAAGTGAGACAGGTCAGATTTAAAAAAAAAAGTTAGCTTGGTCATTAAGGGTATGTTCACACTGAGGAAGAATGTCTCCTCCGCTGCCGCCGCTCTCCACTCGAAATTGAGGGTATGTGCACATTGAGGAAATTTTATTCCATTCTATAGGTTTCATTCTATGCATGGGCAGATTCCGTCGTCCGTCCAAAGATTAGTTACAAATCTCTTTTTTAACCAAATACAACCAAAATGATTTGTTATCCAGTAAGGTTTATGACAGCTAATGGAAAACTGTCATTGCCTGTAAAAAGGTAAGCCATGGTTGATTGAAACTTTTTTTTTTTAGTTAGAGGATATAACTTTTATTGATCTTTCATCTTTCAAGAAACAACATTCTCAAAATAGTCTCAGAAAGATTGTTGGTCATTGATCACGTATATCCAACAATGACTGTAACGGCCAATACAGACTATAATGTATATGACTCATGCTTGTTCATAGTACAATTGTTCGTTCAGTGGTTATTCAACTATCAACCTACTTCTTATGAATCCTTAAAAGTGCGCATAATAGTACGAAGGAATATTTTAAAGCAGACAATCGGTTATTGTAGCGTTCAATAGACACAATACTTTTCCCAGCACACAAGGATATAAATACTGTAAGTGCTGACATGTGACACGATCATGACCTTTACAGAAACAAAGTCAGGACTCAACAGTGGCCTGAATGTCAACTGAGTTCTTTTATTTCATTCACCTACTTTTAAGAATTGATTCTAGTGGGGAAAGCAACATAAACTACTCGTAGCGGTCAAGCAATGATCTACTGTTTGTTTAATGTAATGCAATCACACTGTAAAAGTTTCTTGCGTTAATTGAATCAATGGGGTGAGGAGTGCTGATTGAAATGCCCGCCCTGCTCTCATTTACAAGAAACCGGGGATCAGCATGTGGGACCTTTTTGTTTAAATTGTAATCGCTTTTTATTTCTCTCGCCAGTGTTTACCTTCACTGAATTAGTTGTGTACAATTTGTCAAGTTGACCACTGTTAACACCTAATTTACAACCTTAAATTACTTCTTTCCTTTCTTCTCCTCCACATGCCATCTACAGTAGTGTACTGTAAGGCTATGTTCACACTCTGTAAGAGAACGGCCATTCCGTGACCCCGGCCGGATTATCTTTATGGCGGTAGTGTTCTGATGCGGGCGCATCAGCGCGCGCACGCATCAGAACACTCTACAGCACACAATGAAGCAAGCGGACGCTCGTTTGATTGTGTGAACTGACAGAGCAATTCAGTGATTGCGGCCACAGAAAACTGACATGCCAGTTATTTGTGGGTCCACATGGGTTCCCGGCTGGAGCGTATACAATGTGTATACGCTCCGGCCGGGATCCCATAGCAGATTGGGCAGTGTTCACAGGCGCACAAAGTATGGCCGTTGTTGCCGATGGCAACAACGGCCGTACTTTTATGTAGTGTGAACATAGCCTCAATCATATCCCAGCACACTGGCAAGCTGTTCAGAGCACCTTCACCAGCACTATTTCATTGCATAACAGAGAGGAGTAAGTGCTATGTGCTGCCAAAAAAGTGCTAGCTGACAAACAGCCCAGCTCTGGTCCCACCCTCTAAAATGGAGAGAATGATAAACAGCTGTAGAACATGGCAGGACATGGAGGGAATTCTCATAGTCTAAATAGCAAAAGTAAGAGCATTAAAATCATCTGGTCACCACTATGAAGAGTTCATTTTGCAAAACAATGTTGTTTCAATATTTTGAAACAGGTACAGTATGCATTAAATTACAAAGAAAAATAATGCTGCATGTGAAGTGCCATTTGTAGAAGAAATTGTATAAAAAACAAGTTAGGGCCCTATTACACAAAGCGATTATCAGGCGTATTTGGCCATTGTGGACTATAATCACTTAACATGATAAAAGGCTACGATCCGCCGACAAGCACTATGTCAGCTGATCATTGTCTTTCAAATTCTTTCAACATGTTGAAAAAATAATGGCTAGGATAGCAACGATCTGATGCTGTCACTCAGCAAGAGGAGCGGCGGCAGCAGGCTGCCACTATGTCCTATGGGCTCCTTTAGATTGTCCGGGGAGCCCCTCCCACAACTCCTCATGGCCTCCTTCCTCCGCACTTACCCGCTCACTGTTGGCGTGTGTAACAGCACAGTTAGTGGGGAATGAGGACAGAGCGTTGACCTGACAGGTTGGTGCTTGCTTGTCCCGCTGATCCCCCCATGTAATAGGAGCTTAAAGGGTTATCCAGTGTGGGGGCACTTTTTGGGGGGGACCGGGGAGGAGGTTTGAAGTCCGCTCGGATCCCGCCACCTTCATTGAGTGGCTGAGCGGCCCTGAGACGTAGCGTCTTGGGCAGCGTCAGACATCAGGAAGCGGCCGGGAACCGGGGACCGGAGCGCCGCAATTAGTGACCCGCCGCTGGAACCGGGGAGGTTAGTGGACGTCTTTTATTTCAGCCACCTCCTCCCCGGTCCCCCTCAAAAAGTGCCCCCACACTGGATAACCCCTTTAACTTGATGTAGAATCCACAGATTTCCACATGGATTAGGCCTCAAAATCTGGCCTGGAATCCAAGCCTTATTGATTTTAATAGGAAATCTGATAGGGATTTATTTTTTACTGCAAGAATTGATATATCAATGAATTTTGCCTAAGCACATTAGAATTCTGCTCCAAATCTGCTCTGACAAGGATTGATTCCTCAGGAATTTTAACTCACCAAGTTACCAACCTTTGAGACAGTAGTCTGTATAAGCGATTCCCACCACTAAAAATCAATATTGTATTGCACGACTGATAGCTAAAACTGTATAAGGGTTAACTGATGTCTCCTTTATTGATTGTTTATATTCTGCCACTATGTTCTGATTTAACCAATCCCTGAGCTACCTTCCTCAGGAGTATCTACCTATCACAGAAAGTTATTCCTAGTCTATTACTTAAAAAGATCCCCGCCTGTTATATATATATATATATATATATATATATATATATATATATATATACACATTGTGGGGTGGGACTAATGGGTTCAATTGGAGTCAGTCTAATTACCAGTGGATGAGAGATGGTATCATCACAGAACCTGCTGACAGCATGCTTCAGGCCCTGGCCTGCCGCCATGAGCCTTGTGCAGGACTTCTATTGTTTCTTCTGACTACTAGATGCTAGCCATGTCTGGCTAGAGCATGGTGTGAAGCTGTGGTGAAGGATGGAGCTAACCTGTTTATGCTGTGGGATTGTCTTTTCTACTTCTCCTACCTTTGAAGGATTCTACAAGAGGATTGAGGTACCAAAGCGAGTCAGTAGTTTAGCTAAGTGCAAAGGCTGAGTCTCTGCTGCAACTTGCTAGCGTGCCTCTAGAGGGTCTCCCAGACAGATAGCTCTTCCACTAGATGGACCTGAACTCCCTACTATGGTGTCATTCTGTGCTCACATAATAGTATAGCATAATAGCATAGCAATATTCACATGGATTCAGGACTTGTCTCTAACAGCCCCAGCTGAGCCACTGTGCCTAAATAGGCCCCAACGCTATAGCCATCAGTATCCTAAATTAACCTTGCAACACAACTAAAGTCTATCACAACTAACGCTAACTAACTACCAGTGTATTTCAGCATATATGCAACTCAACTGCTATATTCTCAAGTGTATCTCAACTCATCTGCAGTATTGTCTCAAATATATTGCAACACAGCTGTCTTATCTCTCAAGTGTATTACAAGTGCATTTCAGTATTACCAGTAACTATTGTCTTCTTAAGATTGTAAAGCTATTATCAGTGTTCTATGGACCCTGTATATCTCTGCTAAAGTGTGTGAGAACTTTGTCTGTATATTGCCTCCTTGCCGGAGTGATTATTGCCTTGAACAAAAGGTTGTTGAATTCCAAGCTGTGAGATTCTGTTACAGTAAAAGCCATTCTTGGTTTATCTAATTCTCACTCTCATTTGTCCTTTATCCTCCCACTCCTGTATTAGAAGTCCCCCAGGGGTAATAACCCTAACCCCAGTGTCTTCATTAATAAAAAAAAAAAAACTCCCCTAATAAAAGTCTGAATCACCCCCCTTTCCCATTTTATAAATAAAAATAATTAAATAAACATTTTTGGTATCGCCGCGTGTGTAATCACGCAAACTATTCATTTATTACATTCCTGATCTCATACGGTAACTGGCGTAAGCGCAAAGGCCCGCCAAGATGCAAAAAATTGTGCATTTTTGCTCGCATCAAATCCAGAAACATTGTAATGAAAAGCGATCAAAAAGTCGCAGATATATACTCAAGGTACCAATAGAAAGAACACATCATGGCGCAAAAAATTACACCTCAATCAGCCCGATAGACCAAAGGATAAAAGCGTTACAAGCATGGTACTAAAGCAATTTTAGGGAACATTTTTTTTCTTTAGAAGGTTTTATATTTTTAAAAGCCATCAAATAATATAAAAGCTATGCAAGGTGCATATCGTTTTAATTGTACCGACTTGCGGAACATATTTTTCCATAGGACAAACGTTGTAACAACGAACCCCCCGCCCAAAGAAAAAGTTTTGTTTTTTTTTCAATTTCACTGCGCATATAATTTTTTTCTGGTTTTGCAGCATATTTTATGCAAAAATTAAGTCTGCCATTGCAAAGAACAATTAGTAACACAAAAAATAAGGGCTCATGTGGGTTTCTAGATGAAAAAAATGCAAGTTCTATGGCCTTTTAAACACGAGGAAAAAACGAAAATGCAAAAACGAAAGTTGGCTCTGTCCTTAAGAGGTTAAACCAACTGCTTCACGTGCCCAAAGCAGCCGATTACAGCTTAACTTTCATTTCTCACACTGCTCTAGTAAAATGAAATGATTTTCCCATAAACAATAAAACGAGGGAAATAAATCCAATGAACACACAAATTGACACCTCATACCCACAAAGCACTGTAAACTTTTTCTAGCAATTAATAAAATGTAAACATTAGATCACAGGTGTCAAACTCACGGCCATCCAGCTGTTGCAAAACTCCAATTCCCATCATGCCTGGACAGCCAAAGCTTTAGCTTACACGGGGGGACTGGAGGAGCAGACGAGCGCTGTCAGCTCGCTGCTGTAGCTATCACACGCAGCACCAGCATGGGAGGCCCCAGGTAGCTAAATTGTCTGGGCAGCCCGTAGAAGTTAGCGGAGTCTGCTGCCGCCACTCCTATTCCACGGAGTGACGGCAGCAGATCACTGCTATCACAGTCGTTTGTCTTTCAACATGTTGAAAGACAAACGACTGCTACAATATCGGCCAATATCGTTCCGTGTAATAGGGCCTTTACTGTTCCTCAGAAATAATAGTTAGGCTAGGTTCACACTGCGTTTTCAGCATCCGTTTAACGCATCCGTTTTTTGCAAAAAACGCATGAAAAACGGATTGCAAAAAACGGATTCATTTGTGTGCATCCGTTTTTCCATTGACTTCCATTATAAAAAAAAACGGATCCGTTTTTTTTGGCGGACGAAAACGGACCAAAAAACGTTGCTGACCCTATTTTTCTGGACGTTAAAAAAAAACGGATCAGTTAAACGGATGCTGAAAACGCAGTGTGAACCTAGCCTTATAAGTAACTTGCTTTTTAAACAAAAGAATTAACTATCCATCATTTGTAATCCTAAAACAACAGAAGACTTCCTGGGGAAAGTGAATGTTATCCATGTAATGTTGTATGTGAAGCTTGAATGCTCTATGCCACCTGACCTTGACCAATCATATAACAATAGGTCTGGTACATACTTCCCAAAGTATTTGTTATTCTGTTCCAGTGTCAAGATTCTTGTTATTCAAGTCTTGGGAAATTCCGCAGGGAAATATAGTAAGTCAAATACATGAGTCAAATACTCTCTTTACCACGCATTGATTTATTTATCTTGATGATACACAGACAAATGTGTTCAGTGTCACGGTTTAGTTCTGTAATATGTGGTGGACCTTGTATAGGGAAATGTTCCTCCTGCACTAAACCTTTTTCTCTGTAAATGTGCAACTCGACACAGGTTAAACTCTCTGAGAACGGCCTTGTGTAGGATGATACATTTCAGTGTGTGTGTGTGTGTGGGGGGGGTATACCAATCGGTTTAGGTAGTCATTAGTCTATAGGAGGTAGGCTGTTTGCAGATGCCATAACTCTGGATTTGCACATTCTGCATATTCAACAGTTCAATGCCGGCTGGTGGAGATAGATAGTTTTCAGTTCTTTGATGTACTTTACGCATTGCACTACTGAACAGTTTTTAAAGTTGAAAGGTTGTTGAAAGTTATGTTTTAAAAGTCAATGGGTAAAAGGCAAAGTAGGGTTTCAATCACCATTTGGTAAGCTGTGTATATGTTAGTGGTCTCTATAGTCACAATAGAGTGTGAAAATGACATGGAGCCACCAAGATTTAGGTATTAATACTTTTAGGTACCAGTACTTTTTAGGTACAAGTCTGAATCTGGTGGAGTGCCTCTTTACTTTTCTGACAGAAACTGGTGGCTTTAAAAAGGTCCAGGAGGACCGAATCGTTGCCCTCTACTATTATTTCTGGTTTAACTAAGGAACCAAAACATGTTTACTTAGTAATAAACTTTCACTTAACCTGCAATAAGAGTGGTTTCACCTACATGTAGTTTAATGGTGCGTTCACACCTACAGGATCTGCAGCTGATTTTCTGCAGCAGATTTCATTTAAATGACTGAACACAGCATCAAATCTGCTGCAGATCTGCTGCAGATCCTGTAGGTGTGAACGCACCCTAAAGGGGTTTTCCAGGCTTAGAAAAACATGCACATTTTCCCCCAGAAACAGTAGCACTCTTGTCCCCAGTTTGGGTATGGTTATGCAGCTCAATTTCATTCAAGTGAATGGTTTTCATAAAATTTTATAAATTTTCGAAATAAACGAACAACAAATAAGCAAACGAATTGGGCAGACAACAATAGGTCAGAATAACTGTGCAGTAAATGTAACATAACTCAGATAAATTGAAACAAACACTCATATAGCACTCTTCATAACAATTCAATTCACAAAACTCTCTGCAATGCCGAACTGGGGCCTCTACGGAGGCCAAACGTAACCATGCTTAGAACTTCCGGCCAAACATAGCCAAAACAAACCCCCTGGTTCCATCACCTGAGTGGGACCAGAGGTAATAAAGAAAAGAGTGAATAAAGGAAGGAAAGAGGGTTGAGAAAGGAGAGCCAGCCAGAAAAGAAGGAAATAGGGAGGGGGGGAGAGGGAAGGGGAGAAGGGGAGACTCACATAGTCCCCTGCTCCTCCTCATAGAATGCCCTGTACATAATACAATTTCACACCGCCACTACCACCCCTAAGGGTTATCAGATAAATATGAAATCCAGGGACGCCTGACCTTATGAAATTTCTCCTCCTTGTCATATAAAATAGCGTGTAGTCGGCCATTGACCATAATCCAATTAAGTTTCACTTTCACTAGCTCAAGAGGAATAACCGCTTTCTTCCAAGAAGTAGCAATAGCAATTTTCGCTGCCAAGAAAAGAAAGAATGCAAATTGTTGGGTGGCCTTCGGCGTCCCTGGAAGTTTCACATTTAGAAGAGCATGAGACGGAGACATTCGTATATTGCATTGTGTCAGAGAATATAACATATTAAAGATCCTCGTCCAAAATCATTTGACCTTTGGGCACGCCCACCATACATGGTACATAGAACCCTCCTCGCCACAGTGGCGAAAACATAAGGGAGAATAATCAGGGACCATTTTGGCTATCCGAGTCAGCATCAAATACCAGCGTAGTAAGACTTTGTAATTAGCCTCAACCAGGGCTGCGTTAATGGATACTTTAGCTGTATTGGAAGCGACATCTTACCATTCTCGGGTAGAGAGGTAGATCGCCAGACCTGTGGACCTGTGCTTCAAGGCGGTGAGAAAGTGTAAGATCTGATTATATCTGAAGTATTCAGAGTCAGGCATTTTATGAAGGGAAACTAAAAATTCTCTAGGACAAATACCTTGTCTATAGAAATAGTTACCAATTCTATATAGGCCTTTGTCAGACCACCATTTAAAGGCAGCTGGACGCCGTCCCGGCTCGAAGTCTGGGTTAGCGAACAAAGGAGCTGCTGGGGGTATGATCTGAAACTAAACCAAAAGAGCGGCTAAGACGATCCCATAGGGCCAGGTTCGAAGAAAGGAGTGGGCACAGGATTGTGGGTCGTTTCCGCATGGGAATCCAGGGCAGCAAGTCTATAAGAACAGTCGGACAGGCAAATTGTTCTATGTAAAGCCAGCCCGGGCGAGCAAAGGTCCGGTGCAAGAAAACGATTGGTGACAGGCGGGCAGCGTAGTAATACTTAATCAGATTAGGTAAACCAAGGCCTCCATTGATACGGCTAGTATAAAGAGTGCGTTGGGCTACCCTACAGCGGCGGGGACCCCAGACAAAAGTAAGGATATCTTTTTCAACGTGTCTCCCTCTGGCTAACTAGGGCTGTGTTGGCTGAGGGCCAAGTCACTGCTGGACTGGCTGCGTGCTATGTCCGCCATCACCTTGTCTAAGGAGGAGGCCTGGGAGCACTGTTCCCCAAAGAGGTCAGTAGGGCTGGTAGATCTGGGGTCCGGGGGTGTTATGGGTCCCTGGGCAGGAGTTACCTCCATTCTGGGGATGCAGGAGGACCCGCGTGCCGAGTCAAGATGGCGTCTCCTAGCTTCTGAGGAGGAGAGGGCCGGCGATGCTGTGCAGCTGCAGAGGACGGCATGGCCGGGGCTGCCGACTCAGTTTCTTCCCCGTTCTCATCGCCATTCACCTCTGGGGACCTTCACCGTGCCGTGCAGGGGAGAGAGAGACCGGACTGGAGCAGATGCAGGCTAATTTTTGCTGCGAAGGGCGGGAGTGCGGAGCTTAGCAGCACACGTCCGCCATAGACCCCGCGCGCATGCGCTCTCCTCATTCAAGTGAATGGATGTTACATCCTTACCTAGCCATGCTCCAGCAACGTCTTCCACAACATCAGGAGCGCTGCCCTGGATTCACATGAACCAGGCAACCGCATGCTGCAGGTACCACGCGGGTCCGTATCATGGCTCAGCATGGCAGCAGCTATGCTGCATCTGAATTGGGTGACTTGCACGTGTCTCTGCTACTCAGTTATGTCTTTTACTTGTTCTTGTGGAGGATGAGGTGGGCGGTCACTTCTTGGACCGAGTCGCTGACCTGCTGTAAAGTGAATCATTACCCTGTTATCCACGCTGGGTATTAGACTTGTTTTTACACGTGCATCTTCATATCTCTTTCCTCTATTGTTACCTGGCTTATCTTGACTTCGGTTCAATTACCTGACTTTTCTCTTGGATGCTCTTTTATACAGTACTTTGCTGCCCGTTTGGTTTTGACCTTGGCCTATTGACTACCCCTTGTATGTAAGTTTGTCCTGTCCTTGTTCTGTCTTATCACTTTATTGCAAGTAGGGACCGTCACTGTGGTTGTCCGCAGTCACCTAGGACTGTTGAGGCAAGGGTCATCTGGTGGGACCAGATTAAGGCTCACTATCTGTTTCCTTCCCTGCCCTTTCAGTGGCTCTACTCTACCTATGGTCCTGTCAATTAAGCTGATTTGCAATAGTGGAGCTGCAGCTTGCTATGTTTTTTGAAGTGGGTGTGGTCCTGTTTGGTTCTGCAAATTAACAGTCCATACCTGGTAGTGATACATTATATGAGCAGAACAATGAAAATGATGCCTGTGCTGTATTCTCTGCATGCTGGACACCAGGTTTCTGATATGCTATTTGGCATGTTACTGGACCAAAAAGCATTGTATGCACAAGGCCTTTCTCTTGGATTTTTGCTAGAATCTCTGCTAAAAGATCCTAAATCAGATGTAAATAAGGTCTTAGGTAATTAACCCCTTAGCGACCCATGACGTACCTGGTACGTCATGGTGCCGTGGGGGGTGTTCAGAGCGGGGTGCAATCTGCAGCCGGGCAGTGCCTCTATTAGCCGTCGCAGGTCCCGTTGCCGCGCCGGCTAATTAAGCACTTCAATGCAGCTGTCAAACCTGACAGCTGCATTGAAGTGCTTTGTATTGCACATCCCTGGTGTCTAGTGGCACGGTGTCATGCTGTATTGCCAAGATTCATGAGCTGGCACAGAAGGTCTATATAAGGTGTGCCAGTAGTCTGTAAGCTGTGAAGGCAATTAACAAGCTCTCTGTGCCCTGCTGTGGATAAGAGACTGATACTGGGTTTACTAGTAACTGTGGCAGACACGGCCTTTACTCTAAATAGGATGAACAGCAAGCAGAGGCATTTTTGCAATAATTGACCAACTAAGTACCTTGATGTCTCTGTGTTTTTAAGGATTGTATCAGTTTTATAGAGCAAGTTTAACCCCTTAGCGTCCCATGACGTACCTGGTACGTCATGGTGCAGCGGGGGGTGTTCAGTCGGGACCCCGCTCTGAACGGCACCGATCCCGTTGCCGCGCCGGCTAATTAAGCACTTCAATGCAGCTGTCAAACCTGACAGCTGCATTGAAGTGCTTTGTACTGCACGTCCCTGGTGTCTAGTGGGATGGATCTCCCCCCCACGATCGCATCGCGGGGGGGAGATCCGTTCTTCTGGCCGGCCCGGGCCTCAGAGTCGAAATGCCGCTGATCCCGGCTCGGCAATAGATTGCTATGGCCTGCAGCAGGCCATAGCAATCTATCACCGATATGATGGATCATTGCTGTGTATATACACAGCAATGATCTCTATGAGAGATCATTGCTGTGTATATACAAGTCCCCCAGGGGGGCTTCTAGTTTATGTAAAAATAAAAGTAAAAAAGTGTTTTCATTAATAAAAAATCCCCTCCCCTATAATAAAAGTCCAAATCACCCCCCTTTTCCCATTTTATAAATATAAATTATTAAATAAACAAATAAATAAACATGTTTGCTATCGCTGGGCACATAATCGCCTGAACTATTAATTAATCACATTCCTGATCTCGCACGGTAAATGGCGTAAGCGCAAAAAAATTCCAAAGTGCAAAATTGCGCAATTTAGGTCACATCAAATCCAGAAAAAACGTAATAAAAAGTGATCAAAAAGTCGTATATGCGCAATCAAGGTACCGATAGAAAGAACACATCATGGCTCAAAAAATGACACCTCATACAGCCCCATAGACCAAAGGATAAAAGCGCTATAAGCCTGGGAATAGAGCGATTTTAAGGAACGTGTTTGTTAACAATGGTTTGAATTTTTTAAAAGCCATCACATAATATAAAAGTTATACATGTTATATATCGTTGTAATCGTAACGACTTGAGGAACATGCATAACAAGTCAGTTTTACCATAGGGCGAACGGCGTAAATGCAAAACTCCCCGAAATCAAAACAAATTCGTTTTTTTTTTTTCAATTTGACAGCGCAAATGATTTTTTTCCGGTTTCGCAGCATATGTTATGGAAAAATTATGCCTGTCATTGCAAAGTTCAATTGGTTTAGCAAAAAATAAGCACTCAAATAAGTCTCTAGGTGAAAAAATGCAAGCGCTATGGACTTTTAAACATAAAATGGAAAAAGCAAAAGTGCAAAAACGAAAATTGGCTTTGACCTTAAGGGGTTAATATTGCTGTATAATTAGTTTAACCCTTCATTGGCACAATAAAGATCCATTTATCAAATTAACACTGACTCAAAGGTGTGACGTAATGAACTTACATGCTCTGTAATTTCTAATCATTATTGTATCTGGTATAAAATATGAATTTGCTCTTTTCATTTTTCTTGCTGTCAAAGCATTTCTGACAAGCACCCAAATTTCAACAGAAAGACCTGCGCAGCACCCAAATGCAGTACAGAGTCAGTGACAAGATACAACTAGTGCGAAACCCTTTGAACGGTATCCATGGCAACAGCCCAGCATGGAATGAAGGATTTTCTAAAAGCTTCTCGAGTGATTACCATATTTTGATCTATTCATCCAAAAGGAAATAGCATATCAAAGACTCTGTGTTTCAGTGGCCTGGCTCGCACCGGCACCATCCCTAAGATAGACCTTTCTCTCACAACAGGTGTCATGGAATTTCATGACGTACATAGGAGGCTGACGGAATCGGAAACAAATTAGTCTATTTTGGGGTACTACACTGCATGATGTTTAACTGTTTCATATGGAAAACAAGTCGGATAAATCTATACATAGTTTATGTAATAAACATAGGCTGGAAACAAATGCTTGCATGTGTACAATAGAGTTTACAGGTAAAGGATGCCCTGATCTTGGTATATCTGAGGTAGGTTGCTTGACCTGTGTTGATCCCAAAGAATGTTGTTTAGGCATGGTTTCCAATGTTTTAACATTATTTAAAGGTAAAACATCTCTTAGTTTTCACAGAGTTAAATAAATCTGTCATCACATATTATAGTAATTTTAATTACCATTTACAAAGCAGAAAGGGTGGAGAAACATAAACAGTGAAAATATTTTGTAAGCAAATGAAACTTGCCTTAGTATGGCCGACATTTAAACTCACAGAGGTTTCCATTGATTGTCTTCTTCATTAGTTTTTATTTATGTTTTATTTTTTTATTTTCAATTAAATTCAATACAAAAAAAATACAGTAATACATTTATTCAATTTAATAGAAAAGCAGACATAATTAGTACCACTCCTGACCCCTATGAACCTGAAACCCCCCACTGTACCCCACTGAGCCACAGAGTGAGGCGTTGGGGGGATTGGGGGGGCCCACATCAAATCTTTTTTTTCCTCCTGGTGGTATTTCTGGTGGTGTCAGGAATGTGCAGTAGCCTGGTGTGAACTGGGCCTGGTTTTTGCTTTTGTGTGACACACCCGATTGCTTCTCAGCTTCCGGTAATGCAAGGGTTACACTGAACTAGCCTTGATTGCCACAGCTGAGCAAGTCTTTTTGATTGACGTTTTTCTCTGCCTGTCTGGATCCCTGAGGATCAGAGCGCCAGTTCAATGGGGATCTGGACCGGGCTCTTTATCCTCATATAAGAAAGCAGAGCCAGTTTCTCAGCACTGGTAATTAAGGTTCATACCCTGATCCCAGCTCCCCCTGTCTACTCCTGCGATCCCCGTTCCTAATCCCTCTGCTTGTTTGACCTGTTATCTGACCTTCTGCCTGACCTTTGACTATCTGATTGTTACCTGACTTTGTACCACGTTGCCTGTTTTGTTTGGACTTTGGCTTGTCGACTTTTCCTTTGTGTTTGTTCATCTGTCTTGTGCCGTGTGACACCTATACTAGTGCAGGGATCGCCTTCGTGGTTGTCCTCTCTTTTTTTAATCTTAAACAGAAATTTGGGGGTATAGTATATATGATGACTTATATTGAACTGCACCAATTGGTGACTCCAGCTTTTGGA
The DNA here is from genome assembly GCF_027789765.1 of Dendropsophus ebraccatus. Classification (NCBI taxonomy): domain Eukaryota; kingdom Metazoa; phylum Chordata; class Amphibia; order Anura; family Hylidae; genus Dendropsophus; species Dendropsophus ebraccatus. The sequence continues at coordinate 69,888,389 of NC_091454.1, forward strand.
GACCTTACTAACATTTCCATAAATCCAAATCCAAACTTTTTTTCCTATGATTCCAATTTCCTTGCTTGTTTACTTTTTTGCAGTTCTTAATCAATATTCTATTAAATGTTTATATATTATCAATGTTTTTTTTTTATTCTAGCTTCCATCACCGATTTAATAGCCCCTACTGATTTAAAAAAACTGGAGTTCTTTTTCTGCACCACATACAGCATTAACACTCAACACCATATACTCCCATATTTTCCGACAGCTTAAACTGATCTTTCAGTATGTCCTATTCCTTCAATCTCCTATCTTGCTCTACATCTGATACATATAGTATACCTGCTACATATGACTTTAGAAGCCTTCCTACTTTATACACAATGGAGCATGCACCCGAATGGCCAGTTATTATTATTATTATTATTATTATTATTATTTATTTATAAAGTGCCCTTAATTCCACAGCGCTATACAATAGATAGGGGTAACAAGCAGAACAATACAAGATCAAAACACATTACATGAAGGCAAAAGACAGGCTGGCACATGGGGGAAGAGGACCCTGCTCGCGAGGGCTTACAATCTCAATCTATAAGCCAGTGTTTTACAATGTGTGAACATGGCCTAAAAGAGGCTGCACTGACAGGAACACAGAAGATAAAAACATTAATGAGTCTTAACTGGTTCCTCCCAATTTGTTATATATATGACAGTTCCTTTGATGGGCAGAGGTGGCAGCAGGGAACACTGTGCCGGACTGGAAAGAAAACACCACTTCCTGTTGAGCATTAAGCAACTAATACATACAGGAAGGCTTGAAAATTTTAAATAGAAAAAAGTTACAAATCTGTATAACTCTCTGGCACCAGTTGATATATTATTATTATTATTATTAATAATTTATTTAAATTTTTTTGCCACTTTAAACTCACAACATCTTAATGTACTATGGATCATGATGTGGCAGGTTACATCTGTACCTTTATAAGTCCCAAAAGAGGGAATAAAGTGGAGAGTAAGCAAAATGTTGCAACTTCTTTTCCTCAAGGAAAGGACCTCTGTTTTGGATTCCAGCAGTCTGACCTCCACTGATCAGTTAAAGCAGTTGGCCAGTCTCTAAAAGGTTTTCTTCAAATCATATGAACGAGTACTGTAAGTGACACATACTAAAAGCATTGGGTTATTTCAGCCCTGTTCTGCAGCCTCCTGAAAGCTCCGCCCCCTCTATCACTGACCCGTCCTCTGTGCAGAGATGTCAAAAGGGATAGCGCTTCAGTCTCTGTAGTTTAAAATGTGTCTTTGTGATAAAATTGCCAACCAAATGGCATCCATATGGGCGGTTAGTGTTAGTGCAGCTTATGTATCCTATCCCCAAGGTTATTTAAAAGTTCACTGCCGTAATGAAGTCATACATGCTCTCAACAATTTGGCGAGCATAGACAACTTATGCTGGGGATCATGGTTTATAGTTGTTGTTCACATTGGAAGATGACGATTTATGTCTTCCAAATAATGGAAACTATACTAATACAAAAGGTTTGATAAGAAAGAGAATAAGTAAAACAATATATAACAAGCCCTGTAATATCAACCCTAGGGCATTTTTATTTCTTTTATGTCTCTCAGTGAGATGATCAAATAGAATGCTCATGAGAAATGTACAGTGCAATGTTTTTGTAGCCAATTTATTAATAAAACTGCATTCTGACTTATGAAAGGGAAACTGATGGCAATAGACTAAACGCCTATCCTGCCATGACAAGCGGCAGTAGTAAGGTCATTATTTGAGGTGCGTTTATATAGCCCATAGCAAACTGAAATAGTGAAAATTCTTCCATAAAAAACAGCAACTAACCAAACTATGGTTATATTATTATAGGTAATGGCATATTACAAGAGTATTTCCTTTTTCTTTTTTTTTAATCAGACTAAAAAATAAAAAACACCATAATAAGGTTAAAATCTCATATTGAATTAAAGCAAGTACACCTATGAGAAGAGAGATTAATTCTGTCCCCAGGAGGGGAATTGTCATTTAATCTAATGTAATATAAAGCATAATAATTACAACTGCTTGCAGCACAATAAAATAATACTACTAACCAATGAGCAGTAATATCGTTTGAATGACACACCAGCTCCTTGCCTTAAAGACCAACTCCCGCGGGACCCCCCCCCCAAAAAAAAACACAGACACACACAGACACCATACTCACCGTCACCGCCGTCCGCCGTCCAGCGATGTCTCTGACTTCCGGGTCCTGTGGATGGAAAAGGCTGCCAGTGCGCTTGCGCGCCGGCAGCCTTTTCATTGGCTGGAGCGCATCACATGGCTTCCAGCAACCTCAGCCAATCAGGGCTGACGAAGCTGGAAGCCATGTGATGCGCTCCAGCCAATGAAAAGGCTGCTGGTGCACATGTGCACCAGCAGCCTTTTCCGTCCCATTCACTCTCTATGAAGACGCCAAGGAGGAAGAAGACCCGGACCGCCCCCCGGCTCTGACGTCGTCGTCACCAGATGCCGCCCGGGAGAAGAGGACCGTGACGATCGTAATAGGTAATGTATATATTCTTTAACTTCCGGGCGGGGGTTCGGGGGTCCGAAAGTGGGGGAAGGGGGCCAGACCGGGTATTTAACCACATTACAAAGTTATATAACTTTGTAATGTGTGTTAAATAAGCTAAAAAAATTTTTTGTGGGAGTTGTCCTTTAATGCATAGTTATCAGTATTTTTCAGCAGGGTGGCAGGTCAATCAAACTACAATCTCATACATACATTACATTTTTATTGATATAAGAAATGACGTTTTCCGATGTGAGTGGTAAATTCATTTGAACTATGGGATGCCAAAAGTGGGATATACAAAGGGTACAAAGGTATTGTGCTCAGTCTCAGACAAACAATAAAACAAAGTAGATTTGTATTTCCAGGAAAATACATAGTGCTTGAAAAGAGTGCCCCTTTAACAGTGACTTCCCTTTAAGAAAAACTTTAGAAACTCAAAAAACCCTTGATTCCCTTTCCTTTAAGAGCAACTTTGGTACAGTCCCTTAAGGAGCAACTTTGTGCCAACCCTTTAAAGTGACCTATAAACTGTCCCTTTAAGACCAGCTTATGTACTGACCCTTTAAAAGTGACTTAGGTACCACCTTTTGAATAGCAACTTTAGTACTGTCCCTTTTAGAGTGACTTTGGCCCCAGCTATTTAAGGACAACTTTAATACTGTCCCTTTAAAAGTGCCTTTAGTACTCTCTTTAAGAGTGACCTATGTACAGTCACTTTAAGAGTGACTTATCTACCGTGCTTTTAAGAGTGAGTTATGTAATGTCCCTCCCTTTATAGGAATTTGATACCGGAACTTTAAGAGTGACTTTGGTACCATTACTTTAAGAGCTAATTTTACTCACCTCTGCTACATCACTCTTTTCTGCTACATCACTGACTCTCTTCTGCTACATCACTGACTCACCTCTGCTACTTCACTGACTCACCTTTGCTACATCGCCGACTCAGCTCTGCTGTGTCATGCAAGTATCAGCTCTGCTACATCACCTACTCACCTCTGCTGTGTCATGTGGGTATCAGCTTTGCTACAACACCGACTCAGCTCCTCTGTTATGCGGGTATCAGCTCTGCTACGACATCAACTCAGCTCTCCTGAAATGCAGGTATCAGCTCTGCTACAACACCGACTCAGCTTTGCTTTGTCATGCGGGTATCTGCTCTGCTACAACACTGACTCAGCTCTGCTGTGTAATGTGGGTATAAGCTCTCTAACAACACTGACTCAGCTCTGCTGTGTCATGCAGAAATCAGCTCTGCTACAACACTGAATCAGTGTTGCAGGGTCATGCAGGTGTCAGCTCTGCTACATCACCAACTCACCTCTGCTATGTCATGCGGGTATAAGCTCTGCTACATCACCCACTTAGCTTTGCTGTGTCATGTGGGTATCAGCTCTGCTACAACACCAACTCAGCTCTGCTGTGTCATGCGGGTATCTGCTCTGCTACAACACTGACTCAGCTCTGCTGTGTAATGTGGGTATCAGCTCTGCTACAACACTGACTCAACGTTGCAGTGTCATGCAGGTATAAGCTCTGCTACATTACCGACTCACCTCTGCTATGTCATGCAGGTATAAGCTCTGCTACATCACCGACTCAGCTCTGCTGTGTCATGTGGGTATCAGCTCTGCTAAGACACTGACTCAGCTCTGCTGTGTCATGCAGGTATTAGCTCTGCTACATCACCGACTCACCTCTGCTACTGTATGTCATGCAGGTATAAGCTCTGCTACATCATCGACTCAGCTCTGCTGTGTCATGTGGGTATCAGCTCTGCTACAACATCGTCTCAGCTCTGCTGTGTCATGCGGGCATCAGCTCTGCTATGTCAAGGCGGTATCAGCTCTGTTACAACACAGACTCAGCTCTGCTGTGTAATGCGGGTATCAGCTCTGCTACAACACCAACTCAGCCCTGCTGTGTCATGAAGGTATCAGATCTGCTACATTACTGACTCACCTCTGCTGTGTTATGGGGATATCACCTCTGCTACAACACCTACTTAACTCTGCTGTGTCATGCGGGAATCAGCTCTGCTACAACACTGACTCAGCTCTGCAGTGTCACGTGGGTATCAGCTCTGCTACATTAATGACTGACTTCTGCTACTTCAATGACTGATTTCTGCTACATCACTGACTGATCTCTGCTACTTATAATGGTAAAGAACATTGCTTGGTTACCATGACAATCTTACTAAATCATTAAAGGGGTTGTCCGGGATTTTTCAATAAACTAGCATTGCATTGACCTCTGTGGGCATATTCTACATACACTTCTATTTTTTATTTAGAGCGCTTACTGTGTTCTCAGGCTCAGTCACATGACCACTCTGCCTGTGTTTTCTTTACTTCCTGTGAAATTCTGTTCACTTTCTGTTTCCTGTTCCTGCCAGTGAGGAAACAGTGAGTCATCAGGTGGGTGGCGTTATACATATATTTCTTTAGCCACACCCCTAACATGTAGAGCCCAGAAGAAACTGCAGCAGTAAGGACCGCATGATAGACTACAATCTCTGTACAGCACTGCAGCATAGGTAGGAGCTATAAACAGTAAATAAATGAAGTATGAGGGTAATTTATCAAAACTTGTGCAGAGGAACAGGGAAGCAGTTGCCCATAGCAACCAGTCAGATTATAGGTTTCATTATAAAAATGAAAAAAGCAATCAGATTGGTTGCTATGGGTAACTGCTCCCCTGCACAGACTTTGCTACATCTTGCCTTATATTGTTACTATTGTAGTGTAAAGATGTACAGTGTTAGGGCAGAGCTGCTGCTGTGTGTAATATGGAAAGGAGAGAGGCTGCTGCTGTGTGTAATATGGAAAGGAGAGAGGCTGCTGCTGTGTGTAATATGGAGAGGAGAGAGGAGACTTCACCTCATGGCAGTCACCATGTCATCTATTAATCTATTGCTGAGGTAAACTTGTAACAGAATCCTGCCTCATTGAGACCCTCCCCCCACCAGTAGGATGGCTACTGTAGTGTATATGTAATCCAGGACTACAACTCCTATCATGTAGATGTGTGCTGGGGTTTGTAGTCCTGCAACAGATAAAAGTGTGAAAAAACTAATTTATTTGATAACATAACTTATTGTCAGACACTGAGCCACCATGCTGCTCAAAAGACACTTATAGTAATACAGACATTACCTGCCTATGGGTAGAAGGGGTGTATCTACAGGCTTGCAGAGCTGTGATGTCACTGCTGACCCCTGTGACCTGAAAGTTCTTTATGTAAACAAACACAAATCCAAAAAGCAGCAATAGAGGAGGTGGCCCAGGGACACAGAGGCGAAAAAAGGTGAGAGAAAACCACTCAGGGAAAGGGACAGATTACAAATTATTTACATTTCCAATAAGAAAAAAATGTTGGACAACCTCTTTAAGGACCTTCCATCTTCTACATCTTCTATTGGCCAATAGTGGACATGTGACTGCGTGGATGTTGTCAGGCATTGACTGTCAAGACCTTAGACAAGATCTTTCTATTGGCTGCTACATTTCAGCTATTTGTATATGTGCTGCGATTGGCTGTTAATGCTTTACTGTATGAACGTTATTTCCTATGGGCCATCATTTCCTATGGAAAATTAGGGGTCTTTAAACGTAAATTTCATAAAAACAAAAAATCCGATCAAGACCAAAAATAGCACACCTCTCACTGTTTGAACGGAGTCTTGCGCAAAGCATTTCAGGCTCTATTAATCACAGAAGAATAGCTTGAAGAAGAAGCGGAAAAAGAAGAAGTGAAAGAAGAATACGGATTACAATATAGTTCTTTTTTAAGCACCTATATGTCATGCAGCAATAATGCAGTATCAAAACATATTACCATCGGACGAAAATCAGATTGGCCAGTTGTCACGACAGGGAGAAGGAATGAGCCCTGATCTCACCCACAGCCTTCATCCCTAGCTACTAGAGATGAACGAACCTCGAGCATGCTCGAGTCCATCCGAACCCAAACTTTCGGCATTTGATTAGCGGTGGCTGCTGAAAACATGCTATGCTATGTGGAAAACATGGATATAGTCATTGGCTGTATCCATGTTTTCCAGACAACCTTAGAGTTCAGCAGCCCCCGCTAATCAAATGCCGAAAACCCGGTTCGCGCATCTCTGCTAGCTTGCTAGACAGTAATAAGGTAAAAATGGAATGCCTGGACACCGCCCCCACAGCTTATTGGGGATGGCTGCTGGCACTCCTACTGGTCCATGTGACACACCCACTGCCCAGAGTGGCTGTTTACCTATCACTCCAAAAGCCTCTAACAGAACTTTTCACTGGGTGTGGTCTCAAGCCTGGAGGGACAGCTGCAGAGCATTGTTCCTTGCAGACTGGAAGCTGACCAGGTAAGTGAGTTCTGACACCAGTCTGTGGTTCTGGAAACATGAAAAAGAGGCCTTTATCTTTATTGTAAAGTGTCAATAAGACTTTCCCAAGCAACCGAAGTACTGCAAACTGTAACACCTCCCTGTTCCCCATCTCATACCTGCTTGGGGCTCAGCTGATTGTTAGTCAGGCAGGTATAGAGAAGAGAGGGGGAGAAAGGAGGCATTCTAACTTGTAGCTGTGAGGAGCTGGAAAAGCCTCTTTGACCCTCTGAACTAGAGAATAAAAGCATTTTTTAATGTTATGGAAGTACAGACAGATATATGGAAGATACCATACCTAACAGCTATCTAACAGTGTCAGCAGTTTAGAGTTTTGCACCATGTATTATGTATTATGCCAAAAGTGAGCATCAACAAGTGGTGCAAAATTTTGCCACATATATAGGCCACTCCCCTTATTACAGGGGGCCAGACTCATGTTTGATAAGTGAGTAAAGTGCAAAAATGTCTAAAAACAATCCCTTGAGGCTATGTTCCCACACAGTATTTTGGTCAGTAAATTGCAACCAAAACCAGGAGTGGATTGAAAACACACAGGGCTTCCAGGGGCCCAGAAAGGGAGAGGGGCCCAGTGTATTAATGTTTAGACCACTCACTGTAGTGCAGGGTCAGGGGCTGAACATCAGAAGACACAGGAGACAGAGCAGGACCTGCACAGAGAGAAAAAAGGGTGAAGGACCTGATCACATGGTCCTCAACCTTGTGTGAAGAGCAGCCTGACAGAGAGGAAGAGGGAGAAGACTAAGCTGTAAGCACTGTGTTAGTGTCTGAGTGTGTCAGTGTCAGACATTTACTGTCTGTGTCAGTCAGTTAGTCACTGTCAGTCAATGTCTTAGTCAGTCAGTGTCTGTGCGAGTCTGTCTGTATCAGTCAGTCAATGTCAGTCAGTGTTGTGTCAATAATGTGGGTTTGTGTACATTAGAGATGTCTAAAGTGATTGTGCATAGTGTGTGAATGATGGGTGCATAGTGGATGGATGTGGGGCCTGCTGAGGCTCTTTCATCCGAGGGTCCGCAAAAACCTGGAGCCGTCCCTTAAAACACAGAAATGTTCACACACTATTAAAATTGAGTGGATGGCTGCCATTTAATGGAAATAATTACTGTTATATTAAAACTTTAAATTTGTCATTAAATGGCGGCCATCCGCTCAATTTCAACAGTGTGTGAACAGAGCCTTTCTGTGTTTTCAATCCACTGCTGGTTTTGGTTGCAAAATGCTGAGCAAAAATACTGTGTAGGAACATAGCCTGAAAATGTATTGTAAGCCACCTTTTGGAATTTCACCATGTTTTTGGCACAGGAAGTTTTGATTATCTCCCCAATGTCTTAATGTGTATGTCTTGCATTTGTAGTTTCATGTACTAATAAAGATTTATTGTTCATATTTATGAGGATACAGACTTTTATTATGGATGTGCCACCCATTTGTATATGACATACTTTTTTCTTTTGTTGTGTGATCCCCAATGTCTTCAAACAGCAGCGGCATTTAGTAAAATCACAGTAAATGTGGCAAATAAAGCTCATAAATGGCTTTTTCCCAGATATTTTTTTATTACAGCTGTGCCATCAAGGTTTTTATTTCTTCTATTTGTGTTGCATTTGCTGACTCCACACTCTCATGTTTGGAAATGCTGTAAGGAAGGAGAAATTACATATAGGATGACAGTATTTCCTGGTAGAATATGTGCTTCCTTCAGCTATAAGGTAATTCTGGTATTGCCAAGTAAGCAATTTATCTAAAAAAAAATAGTATTTGACCATTTCTAACATTTCTCAATATATTTAGTCTAGTTACTACCCAACTGTAAAGTTAACAATAAATTAAAGAACTACCCTTATGACCTTATGCTAGATCCCCCATGTACTATTCGTATATAAATTATATGGATTTGCTGTGTTGTGTATTGTTTGTATGCATTTCATTGTACAAGACTTTGGTAATAATCGCTGACATTACTTATGTGTAAAATGATTTTGCTGCCCTCTTGTGTTTATTTCAGAAATTTACATTACAAAAGAAAAGATTTTGATACCTTTTCCAGAGGAAGAAATCTTTGGCTCAAGAGAGGAGAAATAGCTTTTTATTTGTAATCTCCATATATGTGGACTAATAGATAGATACAATATCTCTCTGATCTCTCCAGCATTAGTATGAAAGTTAGAGCTGCAGGTTTTTCTATTCTATATACAAGTCATGCAACTGCAGCCTAGGTTGTAAGAATTTGCCCAACAGAGTTCTGCACTAATTAGACAGACCGCCTCCTGGTAGCCCCCTTGCCTCCTCTCAAGTCTAAACTAGTTCTCCCAACGTATTAAAGACTTTGCAAACCAAGGACTACCTCACCTAAAGTAAAAAAAACAAAAAAACAGTACCTTCCCTGCTATTTAAAGGGAAAATATTGGCAATCAAGCTTTCAAGTACAAAAATGCACTGATGTGACTGAACTTCATAAAACTTCATAAAACAGCACTGCCTGTACCTTTATGAAAGCTGCAAGTAAAGTGTTCTTTGTTTAAGCTATCCATAACATTTGGCTTCCCTATCCTGCATATCACACTACAAGGACTAAACTACTTAACAGGCATGTGTTGGGACCTATAGAGGGCTTATACCACTCCAAGCTATGTGACAAGTGCCATAGCAGTACCGCAACACCAGCCCCTGCACCGCAGCACCTGACACCCCTGGGTCACCAGTCAAGTCTGTCTCAAAAGTAGCAGCCAGAGCATTTAACAAGGGCAAAGCTGCCATAAGGGCAGTATTGGCAGCACTGCTGTCAGGAACTCAGAGCCAAAGTAAAATCACAGGAGCACAACCCACACTGGTGTCTTTACTGTGTGAACATGGCTTTATTGTAAAATACAGACATGGAGAGAAAGGAGTTGCTGCACCTCACACCTATGGCTGACACCAATGCCTTTCGGCTACATTTAAAAACCAACGCCATGATGTTGGTCTATTATTTGACCAAACCATATGTACCTTATTCAGGTCCCCTGGCCAACATGAGTCCCCTACACTAAACTAACACTGTGTCGGTCAGCGACCGCCAACCCCGCAAAGAGGGCGCAAGCAGGGAAGGGGGGGGGGGCAGAATAGCCCGCAACCCCACTGTTACAGGACCAAATCCCAAGGCCCCCCCAAACCCAGCAGGAGCCGCGGGCAGAGAAAGAGACCACCAAGCAACACAAGTGTGAATAAGGTCTTACTACTCACCACTGCAGCGGAGGTAGAATGGGAGAAACAGCTATAGATTGCGGCGCTTAAAGGATTAATGACAAGCAGCTGCAGGATCACAGCTGCCTGTCATTATCCTTGGCTCCCTGGACACAGATGTGTGCGGGACCGCTCTCACTGCAGCGGGCTCGCACACATCAAAAGCCCCTTGCAGTCAGAAGCTTGCATATAGTAAGCAATAGTGTAAGATTCAGTTCATTAAGGAGTTAATATTGCAGGATGCACCATGTTATATATTAAATCATTTAATTACACATTCTTAAGATTTACAATGGGTGACTCACTCTTTTTGGCTACAAAAAGCCTCAAGGAATTACAGAAAACATCACAGAATGGTCCAGAGATGTGACATGATATATCTTTAAAGCACTTTCGCTGAATTTTCAGTTTTGCAGAGTGTGCCGCGATATAATGACACTATTTATAATATCTTTATGTTTTGTGGTAGCACAATAGACTGCAATCTATACAATAAGAGTTTGACACGTTACGCGTTGTTTGTCTTTACTGTCAAGAACCATATCGAAGATAAATCTTCCCTTCAAATTGACTCTCTAAAGCCAATGCTGTACATCCAAATTACTTACAGCCAAGAAAATATATCAATATCTCACAAGATGCAGAAGATGCAGATGCTTTAGTGCATAAAGCATATTTACAATATATTGAAAAGATAAGCAACTTTTATGTTATAACTTTCAGACCTTACAAGATCGTTACTGTCAGTCATATTTCTAAAACCTACCATAAGCATAAACAGTTATGTTGCCATTCACTATCAGCAATCGGGGAATCTGTCATTACTTTACAAGTTATGAGTCATCAGGACAGTCCCCAGCAGCTTCTCCTCATCCCACCATACTTAATTGATAGATACCCAAAGAGGGAGAGATCTATGAATCAAGACTTGTGGGACAGAGGAAAGCCACGAGGGACTGCTCTAAATATTTGTGGTTCAGGGAGCATGAAAGTGTACCTTTAGGCTATGTTCACACATAGTGTTCCCGTCAGTCCTTTTTCAACCAAAACTAGAAGGGGAACTGACAAAATTATAATAAAAAGTGCAAAATTATAATGGAAAGCGTTGCACAGTTTCTGTCATTTCAATCCACTCCTGGTTTTGGTTTAAAAAAGACCAACCAAAAGACTGTGTGTGAACATAGCCTAAAGTGTAATGGTTAGAGATGAGCGAACCGGGTTCGGGTTCGAGTCCATCCGAACGGAACGTTCGGCATTTGATTAGCGATGGCTGCTGAACTTGGATAAAGCTCTAAGGTTGTCTGGAAGACACGGATACAGCCAATGACTATATCCATGTTTTCCACATAGCCTTAGGGCTTTATCCAACTTCAGCAGCTACCGCTAATCAAATGCCGAAAGTTCGGGTTCGGATCAACTCGAGCATGCTCAAGGTTCGCTCATCTCTAGTAATGGTCATTTCAAACAACTTTGCAATAACTAATAGTACAACCATATATAAGCAACTCTGTAGTATATCTAATTAGGCAACAGAACTTCTTTCTGTAATTCTAGGTCTGTTTTCTCTCCTTGCTTATCAACCGATTGATTTTTTTGTTCTACCTGTAAAATTATTGTAATGGGCCGTATACCTCTTTTTCTAAACAGGGGGTGTGTGGTTGATAACAATGCATTTATTAATAACAACACATTTTAATAACAAATTAGTTGTGCCTTGTGAAGCACTGATCACCGCCAATAAAGCACTGATCGTGTCAAAGGGCCGTAAAGGAAAAATGTCAATAAAGCCTATGAAGGGGGGAAGGGCCAAGGGGGATGAGTGGGCAGGAATAGCTGACAAGCAGATAGGAAAGATCCAGGCTAGTTTGCATCTGAGCATAGGAAAATCAAACATATAGATGGAGTTTGCAGGGTGGTAACAAGCAGAGAAATTGCCATGTACAAGTGCTAGAAAGGCCAGAAATAGTGCTGCTCCCTATGCTGAAAAGTCACCTTAAGTGACAGATACTTTTAAAATCATTGTATAGCTTTTCATTACACAGGTAATAGGCAGTGCATAATTTTACAGCCCAGGCCTATTCAATCGACAGTTTTTGTAGACTATCTAGCTCCTTTTAGGTGTACCTACAAATTCATTCAGGTAGCAGAATGCCCTTTTAAAACCCCAGTTTGCAGTCTGATCCTATAGAGAGTTGTGTAAGAACCATCAGAAGCGCCTTAGCATTGCATTTTAAGGCTATGTTCACACTACATATATTTCAGTCAGTATATTTCAGTCAGTATTGCAACCAAAACCAGGAGTGGATTAAAAACACAGAAAGGATCTGTTCACACAATGTTGAAATTGAGTGGATGGCCGCCATATAACAGTAAATAACGGCCATTATTTCTATATAACAGCCGTTTTAAAATAACAGCAAATATTTGCCATTAAATGGCGGCCATCCACTTAATTTCAACATTGTGTGAACAGAGCCTTTCTGTGTTTTTAATACACTCCTGGTTTTGGCAGCAATACTGACTGAAATATACATATACTGACTGAAATATACGTAGTGTGAACACATCCTAAGGGTATAACAATACAAGTCTATGCTTTTGGGAGTTCCGTACACACTTTTGAAGCAGACTGAGAACCTGCTGAGGCTTTAAAAGGGTAACCTGCCACATGAGCGAAATGATAGGTACCCTTTAAACAACTAGTTAATTTTCATCTATTATCTTTAAACATCAAGCACTTATCCTTTAACAGACGGATCAGTACGCATGCTGAAGAAAGTTTCAGAAAAAGCAGTATGGATGGTCTAATAATAGATTGGCCTTCTATCTTCTTATAATATAGGTGACAAAGTTTGTGAATACGGCTTTGTGAAGTGTTGTTGGCAGCACTTACATAGAGCAGGTGTTATGAACACTGCTCAGTCCAAGATGTGGGAGTATATTTTACAAGAAAATTAATTTTCAAGTGACAGTTGTACGCCTTTGCAGAACTCCATAGAGTTCATGGGTAGATGATTGTATCACAACACTAATAACAGATCTAACAAAACATATCAATGTTTTATGAAGTTATTCTCACATTATGATTAAGACTTGCTATCCAGCAATAGATGTATTCATTAACCATTTGTTTTACTACTGTAATGGTTGTATGCCTTAAAAGGGTTACCCAAGCTAAGAAAAACATGGCCGCTTTCATACAGAAACAACATAGCACCACCATTGCCCTCAGTTAGTGTGTGGTTTCGCAGCTCAGTTCCACTGAAGTGAATAAAGCCAAGATGCACTACCACACACATCCTGATGAAACATTTTTATAACATTTTTGTCTCTTTAATGATCAGTTTCTAATCGACTGCTTAAAGTGACACTGTCACCCCCTTTTTCCATTATGACTAGTGATGAGCGAGTACTAAAATGCTCAGGTGCTCGTTACTCTAAACGAGTATTTCCCGATACTCGAGTGCTCGAGTAACGAACCCCATTGTAGTCAATGGGAGACTCGAGTATTTTTGCAGGAGACTCAAGTTCGCTAGAGGGAAGGTCGTGTGAAAACCTGTCAACCTCAGAAATTGATGGAAACACAACGGAAATAGACAGGAAACAGCAGGGGCAGCATGTATGCATGCCTCCGAGGCTGCCTAATGGCACCATTATGCCTAATTCTGTGCAACAGCCTGGTTCAAACAGAGGTAGGCATATGGACCACCCAAAAACTCAGCCTGACACAGCATGGCAGTGAGAACACAGGGAACCATTAAAACAGAGGTAGCATATGATTAAACACCCCAAAATTTAGCCTGACACAGCATGGCGGTAAGGACAGAGTGAACAAGGTAGAAGCGGTAGCCAGTGAGCCTTTCAAAAATTATACCAGACACAGCATGGCATTGAGCACACAGAGAACCATTAAAAGTGAGTGAGGAAGCAAGTGAGCCTCCCAAAAATTAGGCCAGACACAGCATGGCATTGAGCACACAGAGAACCATTAAAAGTGAGTGAGGAAGCACGTGAGCCTCCTCAAAATTAGGCCAGACAGTGCATGGCATTGAGCACACAGAGAAGCAGCAGTAGCCAACATGGATGGCAATGAAGGCCCAGCAGTAGTCAACATGGATGCCAGTTAAGGCCCAGCAGTAGCCAACATGGATGCCAGTTAAGGCCCAGCAGTAGCCAACATGGAGGCAAGGGCAGGCACAGCAGTAGTCAACATGGATGCCAGTAAAGTCCTAGTAGTAGTCAACATGGAGATAAGGGCAGGCACAGCAGTAGTCAGCAGCAGTCAACATGGATGCCAGTTAAGGCCCAGCAGTAGCCAACATGGAGGCAAGGGCAGGCACAGCAGTTGTCAACATGGATGCCAGTAAAGGCCCAGCAGTAGTCAACATGGATGCCAGTTAAGGCCCAGCAGAGGCCAACATGGAGGCAAGGGCAGACACAGCAGTAGTCAACATGGATGCCAGTAAAGGCCCAGCAGTAGTAGTGTGCCACTGCTACCTCCTCAACAGGTGCTGCTGTGTCACCCTGCCCAGAACCATGGCCTCCGGCAATGGCATCACTTGGAACTCCACGCCCACACCCTCGTCCTCGACCCTAACCCCTGGGGTTCACCATTTTATGAACACTGCACAGTATGGAAATTAGATAGGCCTTGCGTATGAAATACAGAAATCAGGAAAAATACTTGTAGTACCCACTGGTTTTGTGGGGCTGTACGGTACAATCTGGTAGTAGCTGGACCTAGATACTTGCTGTGATACCCCCTTACAATGAGCAGTGAAGTTTTATGCAGGTGTGCTACAAATCTTAGCAATACAGTGTAGTACCCACTAGTTTAGGGGGGCTGTACGGTACAATCTGGTAGTGGCTGGACCTAGAAACACGCTGTGATACCCCCGTCCAATGAGCAGTGAAGTTTTATAAAGGTGTACTACAAATCCAAGCAATACAGTGTGGTACCCACTATTTTAGGGGGGCTGTACGGTACTATCTGGTAGTGGCTGGACCTAGTTACATGCTGTGATACCCCCTTACAATGAGCAGTGAGGTTTTATAAAGGTGTACTACAAATCCCAGCAATACAGTGTAGTACCCACTAGTTTAGGGGGGCTGTATGGTACAATCTTGTAGTGGCTGGACCTAGACACACGCTGTGATACCCCCTTACAATGAGCAGTGAAGTTTTATAAAGGTGCACTACAAATCCCAGCAATACAGTGTAGTACCCACTAGTTTAGGGGGGCTGTACAGTACTATCTGGTAGTGGCTGGACCTAGATACACGCTGTGATACCCCCTTACAATGAGCAGTGAAGTTTTATAAAGGTGCATTACAAATCCCAGCAATACAGTGTAGTACCCACTAGTTTAGGGGGGCTGTACGGTACAATATGATAGTGGCTGGACCTAGATACACGCTGTGATACCCCCTTACAATGAGCAGTGAAATTCTATGCAGGTGTACTACAAATCCCAGCAATACAATGTAGTACAGCAGGACCACCAGCCCCAAAATAAAAAAAATAAAAAAATACACTGAGCACTTCTTAGGGGTCTGCATGCAACACCTAATGTCCCCTTTCTGCCAGCAGCCGATCACCACAGTGTGCTGGTTAAATTGTGGTAGCAGCACTGCAAGTCCCAGCCAGCAGTCTGTAGTAATACTATTAAAAAACGATTTGAAGCCGTGAAAAGGGCTGTTTGTTTATATTGCTAGTATTCCCTGCCTACTGGAACGCTAAATTCTACACTGACACTCTTCCTGAGAAGCAGCAGCTCTGTCCCTGATCTCTCACAGCATGCGTCTGAAGCGAGTACTTTCGGTTGCGCGTTTTATATGAAAGGGTCATCTTATCTGGCCAACCAATTGCTGCTATCGACATGTATGAGTCCCACGTGATCGCAGGATGTACCAAAGAGTCTCCTGCATGTTTATTGGCTGAGAAATAGCGCCAAAACTGATGATGAGATTTTCTCGAGTATCGTGAGATGCTCGTCCGAGTAACGAGTACCATCGAGTACCCTAATACTCGATTGACTACCAAGCTCGGACAAGCATGCTCGCTTATCACTAATTATGATTTCTCTACCCGCCCAGGTAGCACAATCCGCAGATGATAAAAGATGACGTATGATTTAAAACTGCAACATTTACCCTTTACACCTGTGTAGAGAAGTCATAATGCAAAAAGGGGGTGACAGTGTCACTTTAAATAGGCACTGTCATTACCAATAAATAGAGACAAGCAAACTTACCAGAATGCTCAGCATTTGAATACCACTGCCTTGAGAAGATGGATGCAGAGCTAAACCCAGGGCCGTTTTAATACATTGGTGGGCCCAGTGCACAGGCCTCAAGAGTGGGCCCATCCATTTACTCACAGGGGGCGTCTTCGCGGATCAGAGTCTGTCACCTTTTCTTTCACTCCATCCAGCCTGGGCCACCATGAAGTCTTCTCCTGGCTGTCAATCTTCTCTCCAGAATCTGCCAGAGAAACATTTTAGGCTCCAACACATACAGTAGTAAGGTCCCCTGTACCCCTATACAGTAGTTACCCCCCTATGTACCCCTATACAGTAGATACCCCCCTATGTAACCCTATATAGTAGTTACACCCCTCTGTGCTCCCCCACAGCTGTGTGCTGCCCCCAGTAGTATATAGACACCTGTGTGCTGCCCCCAGTACTATAGACCAATAGGTGCTGCCCTGTGCTCCCCCCAGTACGCTTTCCCAGTTATATATAACCCCTGTGCATCCCCCAGTTATATATATATCCCCTGTGCGCCCCCGAGTAGTATATAGCCCCCATGTGCGCTCCCCGTTATATATACCAGTTATATATACCCCCTGTGCGCCCCCAGTTATATATACCCCCGTGCGCCCCCCAGTTATATATACCCCCCGTACACCGCCCAGTTGTATATACATCCCCTGTGCGCTCCAGTTGTGTATAGCCCCCCTCTGCACTCCCCCAGTTATATATACCCCCCTGTGCGCTCCCCCAGTTATATATATACCCCCTGTGCGCCCCCCCCAGTTATATATACCCCCCTGTGCACCCCCCAGTAGTATATAGCCCCCCTCTGTGCTCCCTGTTATATATACCCCCCTGTGCACTCCCCCCAGTTATATATACCCCCCGTGCGCTCCCCGTTATATATACCCCCTGTGCGCTCCCCCAGTTATATATATATATATATATACCCACTGTGTGCTCCCCCAGTTATATATATACCCCCGTGCGCTCCCCCAGTTATATATATATACCCACTGTGCGCTCCCCCAGTTATATATATACCCCCTGTGCGCTCCCCCAGTTATATATACCCCCCTGTGCACTCCCCGTTATATATACCCCCAGTGAGCTCCCCGTTATATATACCCCCCGTGTGCTCCCCCAGTTATAAATATATATACCCACTGTGCGCTCCCCAGTTATATATATACCCCCTGTGCGCTCCCCCAGTTATATATATACCCCCTGTGCGCTCCCCCAGTTATATATATATACCCCTGTGCGCTCCCCCAGTTATATATACCCCCCTGTGCACTCCCCGTTATATATACCCCCAGTGCGCTCCCCGTTATATATACCCCCCGTGTGCTCCCCCAGTTATAAATATATATACCCACTGTGCGCTCCCTAGTTATATATATACCCCCTGTGCGCTCCCCCAGTTATATATATACCCCCTGTGCGCTCCCCCAGTTATATATATACCCCTGTGCGCTCCATCAGTTATATATATCCCCCTGTACACTCCCCCAGTTATATATACCCCACTGTGCACCCCCCAGTAGTATATAGCCCCCCCTGTGCACTCCCCAAGTTATATATACCCCCTGTGCACCCCCAGTAGTATATAGCCCCACTGTGCCCTCCCCGAGTTATATATACCCGCCTGTGCGCTCCCCCTGTTATATATACCCCCCTGTGCGCTCCCCCCCAGTAGTATATAGGCCCCTCCTGAGGCACCACTAGTAGTATAGCCCCCCGCTGTGTGCTGCCCCCCGTTATATAGCCCCCCTTTGTGCCCCCCCTCCCATATAGCAAATAAAAAAACAAACACTTTATACTGACCTGGGTCCGCGCGTTCCTCTTCTCATCACTTCATCCTGGTGGCCGCACTTTGCCTGCGGTCACAAGAGGCCGCTCTCCCCTCTCGCGGTGTCGGCGCTGAGTGACGTCACTCAGCGCCGATACCACTACGGAAGAGCGGCCTCTTGTGACCGCAGGCAAAGCACTGCCTGCGGCCACAGGGATGAATGTCAGGGAGAGAGCCAATAGCTCCCGACCTGTCAGTGCCGCTGCTGCCGCCTGTAACTATGAGCGCTCGTTACGAGCGCTCATAGCTACAGTGCAGAGCGCAGCAGGGGGGCCCTGCAGGGGGCGCCATGGATGGGTAACTTACCCATCCCGATGGCGCCCCCCTGGCAGGCTGGTGGCTGGAGCCATGTGCGACCGCAATGGTCGCACAGAGCAAAGGCCGACCCTGCTCAGGGTGGGCCCCTTTAACCAGTGGGCCCGGTGCACGTGCACCATGTGCCCTCTGGTTAAAGCGGCCCTGGCTAAACCTACCTGGAAAACATGAATACAGCCATAGGCTGGGTTTACACTACGTAAAAAACACGGCCATATTTCATAACACCGCCCGTAATTGCACAAACAACTAAAACATAACTTTTCATATGTTGCTGCTCATAGTGAGATTAACAATTTCTTCCATACTATTCAGTCTCCTTCCCTCCATTCTGTCTCGTCTCCCCCTTCCTCCTTCCTTTCTGACACAGCGTATGTAAACAATTCCCTGACAGGTTTTATCTGGAACTTTGTAGCTTCTTTGTAATGCTGGGAGGTTTAATCTGAGGTTAAGTTTCTGATGAACTCACTGTGATTAATCCTCTGGCATTACAGAGTTGCTACAATGTTTACATCAGCCATCTCCTGCTTCAAGGAGTTAAACGCTGAGCTTTCAAGGAAATTACCGTAAGGGCCCTATTACACCTACAGATTATCTGACAGATTTTTGTAAACCAAAGCCAGGAATGGGTTTGAAAAGAGGAGAAATCTTATTCTTACTATTATTACCTATTCTCTGTTTATAGTCTGTTCCTGGCTTTGGCTCAAAAAAATCTGTCAGATAAATCTCTCTGTGTAATAGAGCCCTAAGTTTGCTCATCTCTACCAATAAATAATGTTTTTTTTGTTGTTTTTTTTCCCCCCTTTACCCTATTCACCCCCCTCCAACCACCCACCCTCGGAGGTGCGGGAGATGCAGAAGGAGAGAAAGAACAAAATAAATAAATAAATAACTAAGATAAAAATAAATAAATAGATAAATCAATAACCATACACCTCATACTTATAACGTTGACAAGTTAAGTGGTCTCGTATCTCTTAGTCTCTCGTCTTGAGTCCACTCTACCCACCCTTCCCATAGTCGTGCATGTTCATTAATTACCTTCTCTTTAATCCCCTTAGCCAACCCAAACTCATAGTTTTTAATCTTCTTAACTAGGGCTAACCATTCATCTAGGCCTGGGGGTTCTCCCCAAACCATCTTCTTATAATTAGAATCTTGGCAATAGCAAAGACCTTATTCCTTAGAGATCCTTGCCCTTCATCATTCACATATCCTCCTAATGATATCTTCATTTCATCTTTTCCGACTGCCATACCCATTCTCTCCAAGTGTCTCACAATGGCTGTTCAAAATACTTGAATTCTAGGGCAGGACCATAGAAGGTGAAAAAAAATCTGCTTCCTCAGCACCGCATCTTGGACATACCACAGATAATCTTTTTCCCATTAGGAACAAACCCTTAGGAGAATAGTATAGCATGTAAAATATTTTGAGAAGGATCACCCTATAGGAGACACTTACCGAAGCCCTGGCCGTGTTTTGAATGGCCAGCCTCCATACTTCATCCTTTATGCTACCACATTTGGCTTCCCATTTCCCCCGATCTTCAAACAGGTGACTAGCATCTCTTTCACGAATCAGCTGTCGATATATATTTCCCAACCGTACACCAGTTTCAGCAGGATTAATTAGTTGTTCTACAGACTAATGAGATTCTGTCACCCAATATTCAACCATTCCCGAACTAGTGTAAGCATTTTTAAGCTGCAAATACCATATCTTCTGTGAATCTAATACCCCAAATTGTGAATCTACAATCTTCAAAAATTATTATTATTATTATTATTTATTTATAAAGCGCCCTTAGTTCCAGAGTGCTATACAGTAGATAGGCAACAGGCAGGAACAATACAAGATCAGAAAACATTACATGAAGGCAAAAGACAGACTGGTACATGGGGGAAGAGGACCCTGCCCGCGAGGGCTCACAATCTATAGGGTATAGGGAGAGAAACAGGTAAGGTAAAGTGCAGCCAGTCAAGTGTGATGCAGAGTTATTGTATGTTGTAGCCCAGTTTGAAGAGGTGGGTTTTCAGGTTACTTTTGAAGGACTTGATGTTGGATGAGAGACTCCTTTATTTTTGTATTTCCCCATAATGGGGTCAAAACCATGTGACCATTAATCTTATAAATTCTCTTAATTGCATCCCAAATTTTACTAAATAATCTACATTGTGTAAGTGAGCTCCTATTTCCAAATACAGCTTCTACAGCCTCTAAGGCATCCTGATAATTTCCTCCCAATACCTTTAACAAATAAGGATTGCCACTTTGCCAGACTCTGGCAAAGACAACTCCCCTTCCCCCTGCAAAAGTGTCCAAGAAGTGTATTTAATACTTGCTTTTTTTCTGCCCCAGACTAAAGCCCCTATTCCACGGGTCGTTTAAAGGAGCAATATCGTTCGTATTCGGCCCGATATTCGTCCCGTGGAATAGAGTGCAACGATCAGCCGACATCGTTCATGTCGGCTGATCGTTGCAGTCGCTTGTTTTTCAACATGTTGAAAAACAAGCGACTGATATAGTAGCGATCTGCTGCCGTCGTTCCGTTGAATAGGAGCGTCGGCAGCAGATGCTGCTATATCCTATGGGCTGCCCGGACGATCAGCGATCCTCCGAGCAGCCCCTCCCGCACTCACCCGCTCGCTGCAGCGGCGTCGAATAGCGGCAGCAGCGAGCGGGGAATGAGGAGCAAACGAGCGCTAATAGCGCTCGTTTGCTCCTCCAAACGACTCGTGGAATAGGGGCATAAGTAGTTGAGCATAACCTACAGTTTCTTAAACCAATTATCTGGAATCCAGATAGGTGATGCCTGCAAATAATATAATACCTGTGGTAGTTGTCATGATCGTGCCTGAAAAGGCATCAGTGCCACCCTCTGCGGTGAAGATGCGACCTCTGCGCCAAAGACTGCGCTTTTGGCATTGAGTCTGTGCCTAGTTTTCTTATGTTCTTTGCTTATGTCTTCTGTGATCCGGTCCATGTTTTCTCAGTTCTCCCTGCTCTTTCTTTGCTGTGGTCTATTCACTAATTGTCTCTGCTGTGTTCTGATTGACAGGTCTCTTCATCTCTGGATTTCTGTAATTCTCTTGTGTGTTTTTCCTGCTCTATCAGCTTGGAGTTCGGGACTTCTGTTTGGTCTCTCCCTTCACTCTGGGCTCTTGATAGCTTTGTCCAGCTTGTCTGTTCAGCTACATCCAGCCTTTTTTGCCTGCAGTCTGTTTCCTTATCCCTTTGCTTGTTTCTTGCCTTTCTTTGTCTTTTGGTTCTTTTTCTTTTGTCTTTGCCTTTCTGTGTCTTGCTTTGTTTACCTCGCTTAGTCCTCAGTGTTCCTTGCTCTGTCCTTAGTTCCTCTTGCTACTATCTCCGGCTTTTGGTTCTCTGTTTACATTGTTGCATCTCTGGCTTTCGTCCTCCATTGGTTTGGTCCCCTGTTCCTCGCTGCCTTCTTGGTCTGGTCCTTCCGTGTGACTTTGCCTTGTCTACTGTCATTGTACCTTGTTTGCCTGAACTGTGTCTTGTCTGTGTTTTGCACTTATGTGAGTGCAGGGACTGATGCCCAGTTGCGGATGGTCATTTAGGACCTGCACTGCAAGTAGGTAGGGACAGTGTGTGTGTGTGTGGGGGGGGGGGGGTTAGCCATAGGGCCCTCTTGTCCTTTTTTCTTCGTTCCCCGGGGACCTGACATTATCAAGAGCCTTAAAAATTTTTTTACTCCTTACCTGTGGCCAGTAATGGACTCAGCACAGGAGTTATCTGTCCATTTTGAGGGTCTTGCTACCCTCGTTTTTGAGCTGGCCAAGCAAGTTCAGTTATTGGCCCAGCAGCTACCAGCTGCCACTTCTGCCACCCCAGTGGTCACTCTCAAGGAGTCTGACAAGTGTTCAGGGGACCTGAACACATTTGTAACATTTAAAGAAGCTTGAGTTAGTCACCCCACCCCTAGCTCCCTTAAAGAGGCCATTTCCCTGGCGATTAACATTGATCGCACACTAAGACCACACCAAGACCACCCCTGTGTCATTGATGTTCCTTACTCTGTCCCCTCCAAACCTTTGCCTACTATGTCTCATCCTCTGGTCACCATGGAGGAACCTCTGGAACTGGGCAAAATAAATAGATCCCTGGCCCGTAAAGAACTCAGAAGACGGAATAGACTATGTTTTTATTGCAGAGAAAGTGGACATTTAATCAGCTACAGTACCAAGCGACCCCCGAGGCCAGATCATCAGCGTCCAGATGACAACCGGGATAGTCATCTTGGTGCACAGGTACTTGTGGGTCGTTTCGACGTGCATTATCCAGTCGATGAACCTGCCAATGATATATCTTTGTGTCACACTGAGGATGCAATATCTTTGAGTTCATGCAATGTGGAAATTGGCTCTGTATATCCTGGTGTCTGTGTCCTCATGTAAGGCAGAATTTGGCTCTGTGTCTGGTATAGATTTGAGCAGTTATGGGAGATCTGTCAGGAGACCAGTTGTCCATCACTTGGAGTCTGATTTTAATGAGTGGGAGACGGACGACAAGATTTCTAGCGATGTTGAGACCTGTATTGTAAGAGGTCCTTTTCCTCCTAGGTCTGGTGAGGGTCCGGAGGCCCCTCATAAAAGGGGGGTTAATGTCATGATCGTGCCCAAAAAGGCATCATTGCCACCCTCTGCGGTGAAGAACCGACCTCTGCGCTAAAGACTGCGCTTTTGGCATTAAGTTTGTGCCTGGTTTTCTTATGTTCTTTGCTTATGTCTTCTGTGATCCGGTCCATGTCTTCTCAGTTCTCCATGCTCTTTCTTTGCTGTGGTCTATTTACTAATTGTCTCTGCTGTGTTCTGATTGACAGGTCTCTTCACCTCTGGCTTTCTGTGATTCTCTTGTGTGTTTTTCCTGCTCTACCTATCAGCTTGGAGTTCAGGACTTCTGTTCCCTTATAGCTTGGTCTCTCCCCTCCCTCTGGGCTCTTGATAGCTTTGTCCAGCTTGTCTGTTCAGCTAGATCCAGCCTTTTTTGCCTGCATTATTAGTACCGGGGCCGTTACATCCAACTTCGAGTCGTCCAAAGGGAGTAGAGAGGATTTTTCCCAGTTTATATCTAGTCCAGTATAAGAGCCAAACATACAGATGTAGCCACGGTTAACATGATCCCTGACGCAACAATTTTGTCAGGGAGCTGTGTTAAGTCAATTAAAAAGTTGAGTTAAATGCGTCATTGTGATCAAGTTAACACAGGCTACATCTGCAGTAATAATTTCAATAATTTTTGGTAGTGTGTGCTCCCAGTCTCTGAGGAAGAACAGAATGTCATCGGCATAGAGTAGGAAGTAGGAATTTATCCGCAGGGCCCTCCATGCCGAATCCGCTAATCCCCTCCTCCTCCCGTAACCTGCACGCCAAATGCTCCAGGTATAGGGCAAATAGAGTGGACACCCTTGTCTGGTGCCCCTTGAGGGTTCAAAACATTCTGTAAAATCGTTATTAAAGCCCACTCTTGCCCTAGGCTGATTGTACAATAACTTAACCCAAGAGATAAATTTTTCGCCAGGCCCAAATCTTCCCATGACCCTCCATAAAAAAACCCACTCCACCCTGTCAAAGGCTAATGACAAGATGGAGCGGGGGACCTCAGTGTCAAGCTGAATATTGTCAAGAACTCTGATTAGATTATTAAAAACAGACATCCAGGATAAAAACCTGTCTGTTCCCTGCCCACCAGGTGTGGGGCTACCCCTGCCAACCTCCTGGCCAACGCTTTGGCAATTATTTTGTAATCCGTGTTTAGTAGGGAGATTGGCCGGAGTGACTCCACCCTAAGAGGGTCTTTATTTTTTTCCTAACTAAGATTACACTAGCTTCTCTCATTGAGATAGGGAGCACACCATGTAGACAGGATTCATTTAGTAGAATAATACTGGCAAGTAGAATAGAACTGGCAAAAATAAATCCGCAAACTCTTTGTATATTGCAAAGGGCAACCCGTCAGTACCAGAAGCTGATCGACCTGAGAAGCTAAGCAGAGATAGCCTCAGCTCTTCAACAGTGAATGGACTATTCAACATCTCCCGCTGTTCAGCCGAACACTGAGGGATATGAATGTCATGCAAGTAATTTTCCACATTTTTCTCACTCCCCCGACCAGTATACAAATCAGCATAAAATCCATAAATTATATCTCCCACTTCTTCCTGTTTGCTTACTAACGTGTTTTGTTTGTTATAAAGAGCAGCTATATAGTTACTATCTCGTTGTGCATTAATAATGTTGGCCAGTAGTTTCCCTGGTTTACCCCCTTACAGAAAGTGTTTTTTGGCCAGAGAACAAAATTCTGTGCTGGTCTTTATTTAGGAGAAATTCCGCAAACTCCTTCTGACATTTCCTAAGAGTATCTAAGTTATCCCCTGCGGGGTATTGACCGTATATCTTCTCTGCCTCTGCCACCCTCCATCTCAGACCATCCTCCTGCTTCCGAAATTCGTTCTTACAGATAACTTCTGAAAATATTTTCTTACAGATAACTTCTATACTCAATAGCCCCCTAAGAAAGGCTTTTAAGGTGTCCCACACACACAATAAGTCTGCTGACCCTCTGTTAATTTCCATAAATGACTTTAATTCCTTCCTCAAACGAGGTTGTCTATCTATTATTGACAGCCAGTGGGTGTTGAATTTAAACCCTTTTACAGGCAGTAAACTGTTCCATGGACCGGAGAGGTTCAGGATAACAGGAGAATGGTCGGAGACTGACCTAACCTCATATGACATATTTTGTAGCCAATTCCTAGCAGAGTCATTACAGAGTACCATATCGATACGTGAGGCAGCAGGTACATATGCAGAGATACATGAAAAAACTTCCCTAGGCCCATACAGACATCTCCAGTCGTTGTGCCACCCTACCTCAGATACCAATTTTGCCAGGGAGGTCTGTCTGGGCTGAGGAGTCCTCTGGCTGCCCCTTCTTTCAGTCAACCCATTCATTACACAGTTGAAGTCGCCTTCTAAGAATAGTGGGATTACCCCTTTGCTGTTAACCCTTTGAGGACCAGGCCCAAAATGACCCAGTGGACCGCGCAAATTTTGATCTTAGTGTTTCCGTTTTTCCCTCCTCCCCTTCTAAGAGCTCTAGCACTTTCAGTTTTTTATCTACAAGGCCATGTAATGGCTTATTTGTTACAGGAATAGTTGTACTTTGTAATGGCGTCATTCATTTTACCATAACATGTATGATGGAATTCCAAATATAATATTTATGAAGATATAAATTGGTGAAATCGCAAAAAAGAATGCAATATGGTAACATTTAGGGGGTTCCTGTGTCTACGTAATGCACTATATGGTAAAAGCGACATGATACTATTACTCTATAGGTCAGTCCGAACACAACCATATGCAGGTTACACAGATTCTCTAATGTTATATATTTTTTTTAAATGAAATCTTTTTTTTTGGCAATTAATTATAAATAAAATGGGACTATATATTTATATTTATATTTTAATATTTCATAGCGGGAGAAACACCCAGGGCGTACAGTTACGCCCTAGGTCGTCTGGGGACAGACTTCCATGGCGTAACTATACGCCCTGGGTCGTCTAGGGGTTAATAAATGGTATCAGTTCTATCAATACCTGAGGAGAAAATGGAGGGGGGATATATACACCAACTAAGACAATTTCTACATAATATACCTTACAATGCAGGGCAACACTTCCCCGATTATCTAACTTCTTGTCAAGTAGTGCAAACGGTATATTTTTGTGTATAAATATAGACACACCGGATGAGTAGCTGGAGAACATAGAATGATATTCATAACTGGCCCATATTCTCCTGATCTTATGAACGGATTCCTCAGTGGAATGCGTTTCCAACAAACATATGATAGCAGGAAGATGTCTATTCACAAGGTGAAAAAACGTGCATCTCTTATTCGGGGCCCCCAACCCTCTAACTTTCCAAAATAAAAAATTAAGGTCCCTCCGGGTCATCATCTAAACAAAACATAACAAAAAATAAAACAAACAAATATAAATAAGTATATATATATATATATATATCCCTCCGCAATTACCACATCTCCGAAAGGACCCACCCCTCAACACCATCCCTCACAAGACCTCCCCCCTCCCATCCCAGCACAAACTGACTAAACACAGTTGCCTAAACCGGTCCAGCCGTATAGCCTCCAACTATTACCACCCTGAGCTTAGCGGGAAATAACAATGAAAATTGAATTTTCATTGGTGAATCTCTTTTTAATGTTTTTAAAAGATTGGCTTTTTTTCTGCCTGTCTCTTGAAAAATCTGGGTACAATGCAATGCGCTCGTCGTTATATGCCAGGTCATCGCTTTGTCTAGCAAGTCTTAGTATAGCCTCACGGTCTTTGGACAGCAGCGCTTTAACCAACATAGTCTGTGGGTGGCTTCCCGGTGGGAGGGGCTTAAATGGGACACGATGGGCCCTCTCCAGACCAAACAATGGGGATAGGTTATCCTTGCCGAATGTCTCCAAAAACCATTTTTCACAAAACAATAAGGGATCATTGGCCTCAGATCCCTCAGGAAAACCCATCATATGAATGTTCACTCGCCTGGAGCGATCCTCCAACTCCAGTATCAAATTATCATGGTCCTTGATTTTAACTTTTAGAACTCCCATCTCCCTCTCCAGGGGCGGGATATTAACCTCCAAAGAGCCAACCTTCTCTCTCATCTTATTTAGGTCATTTCTAATATAAGCTATATCAGCGGACAGTGCTCCAACCGTAATAGTCAAATCTGTTATGGCCTTGCTACATGTTTTAACTTCTAAGAAAATATTACTAAATACCTCCGTAGGGGGGGAAGATGGAGCCCCCTCCTCCTCACCGCACCCCTCCGATAGTACCTCATATCTGGACGCATTCATCGCAGCAACATTCGGAGAGGTAGTTTTCGTATTACGTGTCTTGTTTGTAACAACTGGAGACTTGAGGTATTTTTCAATTTTCGCAGCTTTCCCCGAGTCCTCAGGGAATACATTCCCACCCGATTGTCTCTGTTGTGCTTTGGGTGGCATAAGTGGTCTAGGTGAGTGAAAACAGACACGAGTATTCAGAAAGACAGTCACAGGGGGAGGGGTTAATTGTAAATGCCGGAGGTATTGATGTTAGTCAACATAGCAGCATAACTGGCGCTTATTAAATAAAGATAGCAGGAGGGAGTACCTTGGACTGTTGCTCAAGGAGTGGAGGGCAATATAGTTCCAGACGGGCTCTTACACAGGGCACTGCACACCCAGAAAGTGGTCCAATATAATATAGCAGCCCTTTTCTTAGTCTGCCATTTGGATGTCCGCTATAAAGTCTGTAATGTGAAAAGGACATGTACAGTATATAGTAGGAATGTCAGTACTGGGTTTGGCACATTATTCCACATCTCAGCGATAGTCCCAATGAGGGAGAAGGATAGGCACCGGCACAACGAGGGGGGGGCCCAAGGGGGGCAAGGACAGCGCCATCTGCGCCGTGGCCAGCCGGCCAGAACCTCCCCGAGCACCCCCCGCTCCCAGAGCCAATACCCCCCCCACCCACACACACACAGAACCCCACCCCACTATGGCACATTCACCAGGCATTCCTTCTGCCGCCTTTCAGGAAGGATCAACTCACTGTTCTCCACCAGCAGTTCCAGTCCCTTGATGACACCTCCGAGCGGCAGACACACAGCGCACTTCTAAACACTGGGGCCTTTATCCATCACATGACCACACCGAGGACCCCAGGAGGCCCGTTGCTCGCCTGACCGGCGTGCCTGTATTAAAAGCAGCAAGCATATTCTCCTGGCCGATCCGCTCCATCGCCAGGCAATCCACCTTCCGCCAACAAGCTCCTGAGCAAGTTTACAGGCCGTTCATCCGGGACATTTGCTCCTCTTCCACAACCAGGACAGGCATGCACGTGGACGCCTCAAGGCCATCACTCCGCTGGGCAGCCGAAGCTCATAGACCCACAATCCCAGCATTCGGAGGGAGGAGGCGGAGGTTGCGTCCTACATCATGACGCACAGCACACCCCTACACCATAAATAATATTAAATCAGCAGGGAAGGTAATATACTATATCTTCACAATTTATTTATTTTAGTATCTTCTTTCTATATGAGATAAAAAGTAAAGTTATCCACAGCCTTTAAGAAAAATTATTTATATGTTTTCTTATCCTAATGATCACATGGATTAGAATTATAAAGTATCTAGAAGAATCAAGGTCTACAAATACATTTCTCTGGTATGAGGACGATGACAACACTGTGTGGATGCACTACAAGAACTGCTTATATTTAGAAGCCTTGTCCTGTTATGCCAATCAGCCTGTTAAACAATGACACTGAATCTCTTGCTTGCTTTAAAGTGTTCCCGTTATAAAAAAAAAAAACAACTTTTGACCTTTCAGAGAGACCGTGACCGTCACACATGACACAAGAGAAATCACTGAGGAAAGACTTCTGCCAGCTCATTCTGAACACTCAGATCCTGACCGATCAAAGTTTTTGAAATGTCTTTCTGACATTTGAACAGTTAAAATGTATTCGCATTATTCAGTCAAAACATTTAACTACTATCCATACATGAGCATTTTGGAGATTAGATACTTTACATTTATAAAATACTGTACCTGGACATACAGTTTTTCATCTAGTTCCCCTTTGCCTTTTTATTCAAATCCTACATACTGTATTATGTATTTGGTATAGTTTAATTTTTAAAGAATAGAAAGGTTTGTTTGTTTTTGTTTCTTTTTTTTAATAACATGTTTTATTGAAAGTCTGTGGAAAAATTGCCATGAGTGCACACATTGTACAGAAAAAAAACCTATTCCAACATTGGAAATACAAATGTTTTTTTGTGTAAAAATGTGTGCATTTTTCTATAGACTTTAATAGAACACATTATAAAATGTATTTTTTTTATTATTATTATTTTACAGTGTGTAAACCCAGTCTTAACATGGAATTATTATGAAGTTTAGTCTACAGGTAAATAATTTATGTATCAAAAGCAATATCAATTTTAAATTTTAAATTACACATAAAAATTTTAAATTACACATATTGGTGTTTCTGATTATAGGGAACCTCTAAGCAGGCTCCAAGGAGCTTCAGGGTTTTCCATCTGAACTGCATGTTGGGGGAGGGGGTTGATTGTGATATATGTGAAAATATGCTTACAAGCAAGTAGCTCTTCCAGCAGTAAACCTAGCCTGCTGTTTCGATATATACTGCCACTTCTCCTGCTGTCCAACCTAGACAGAGTACAAATTGTCACAGCATCTTCTCTCTGCCTCCTTAGGTGTACAGTAATAGGACTATTTATAGCAAGCACATTATTAAAGTCAATAGGTTTCATACACCACAGTAAAGACATGGCTGTTAATGGAGAAATGATACTCTATGAAGATTTATATATTTATATGGCAAATATTTAATTCTGATGCAGAACATTTTATTATAATGTAGCCAGTATTATCCTCATTACAGAATTTTTTTTAACAATATCATATCAACAGCATAGTGGGTCAGTGGATAACACTTGCTTTACAGCACCAAGGACAGCTCTGCATGGAGAATTTGTTTTTGCCCATGTTTGTACTGGTTTCCTTTAGATAATTGACTATCCTCCCACATTCTAAAAACATATTGATAGGTTAAATTGGCTGCCTATGAAACTGGTCTATTGCATCTTACATAGGCAAAGGTTGTGATTGCTGAGGCAGAAAGGCAGCTATATTTAGTGATCATCAATCCTGCTTTTTTTACTGTGTCCATCACTAAATGTTAGATCACTGCATGTCCCATACTGGTTGGGGGGAATTCAATAATAAAAAAAAATAAAGCTTATTCTTTTAAAACATCCTGTCACTAGTGTTTCAGCCTCCTTTCCCTGCAGTGCAGACACTGATGAATGACGTCACTGTGTATGTGTCTGGGCAGAGGTCACAATCTTCAGTGTACACTGAGAGACAAATACATCCATTGGATGTATATGCACTTGCACTGATGATGCTCTATGTATTTGTATCTATTACATAAAATTTTGCACTTTTTTTCTGCACTTTTTTTTATTTTTTAAATTGTTTTTTTATTTTATGTGCATTAACTAATAAAAATATTGTGTGAATATGTGAAGGTGCAGACCATTACTGTCCAGCTTTTGTGTTGGTTGTTATAGTATCCTCTAGTGCAGGCAGGTAACAGCGATTACAGTGCCTCTTACTAGGACCCAATACTGATTGTTGAATGGTCGGTTAATAGAAAGTAGAGGCTTTGCTCGATTTCATGGCACAGAGTGCCATGCTCCTCTGCACCTGCTCCTCTGCTGCTGAAAGCATCGAACGCTCCACCTCACCCCTTTGCAAATCTTCTAAACGGCATGAGCCCCAGGTAATGGAACAATCACTATTGCTCTTTGACGACTCTGCTCCCACTAATTTAGTGATCCATCCACCTGCCCCAGTTGAAGATCTGCAATGCACTGATGTCCAACCACTTATGAGGGAGTTTGAAGACATAGGAAGGCTAATGCAAATGGGCAGAGGACCATCACCTGCCATGTCTGACAATGTTAAAACTTAACTGCTAATTGCAGACTTTCAGCTGTGTGAAGATAGTCGAGGAGGGCAACAGGGAAGATTGGATTGAAGGCCATGAACATTCAGAGGAAGAAGTTGTGATCGCCTAGCCCAAGCAATAGAGCAAAAGAGGACGCAGCGGGCAAAAGCACAGTGTACAGCCTGTGGCCGTTACCTTGGCTGGTACTGGCCAACGCGCCAAGGTACTGAGCGCGCCCAAACCAGTTGTTTTGTATTATGTGCCAGCAGGCCCTCAAAGTGTTAATTTTAAATAACCTAAACACCACATGCATGATAAAGCATCTAAATGGTAAGCATAAGCTGCAGTGGATCAGACACCAGAAAAGCCAGCAAACATATGAGGCTTCCTCTACTGTTTCTGTTGTCTTAGCCTCTTCATCAGCCTACCCAGTGGCCAGCCCCTATGACTCCCCTGAAAGGAAAGATATTGCAGCAACAGTACCACCAAAACCAGCATCCCCAGTCCACACCATCCCAAAAAAATTGTGGACTGGTGAAGAGCCCCCCATCTTCTATCTCTGCAGCCCAGCAGAGCATCACTTCCTAACATTTACTCATGCCATGCTTTTCTGAAAATTTTCAGCTGTTTTCCCAGACAGAGAGTGAAAGAA
This sequence comes from Dendropsophus ebraccatus, assembly GCF_027789765.1. Classification (NCBI taxonomy): domain Eukaryota; kingdom Metazoa; phylum Chordata; class Amphibia; order Anura; family Hylidae; genus Dendropsophus; species Dendropsophus ebraccatus. Next base: position 69,920,228 of record NC_091454.1, read on the forward strand.
GGTGTCTATGCCTCTTGTGCACAGACTCTTTTCGATCTCGCTGAAGTTGGCCAGGAAAATGTAGTGCAATTTGCAGCCCGCTTAAGGCTGAGTCAGCCTCTTTCTCATGTACTGCATTATATACAGTCTAAACCCTCTGGTGGACAAACTGTGGAACTACACATTCTATTAAATTGTGTATGCCAATTAGGTAAAACATGGGATTTGTAGTAGTGACAGGGGCGTAGCTAGGGGTTCAGTCTATGGGGGGCGAGTGAGTCTCAGTGGGCCCCCAACTGATTATGTTAACCATAGGGAACCTCAGTAGATGACAATGTTTTCCAAATAATAAAGGGTATTTTCTACTACATTATTTATAGTGAACAGGGACTGAGAACAGTGGAAAAGACTTTCTACATTTCACATGTATAACCATTAGAGATGAGTGAACCGGTTCGGCCGGTATGGGATCCGGGTCGGATTTTCCAAAAAGTCCGAGTCTGGTTGCATTTTTGGAAGTCGGCTCCGATTTTTTTTTTTCTTGCTTTCTAAAATGGCAGCCACCATTTTAGAAAGCAGGAAGTGTTCCGGGCGGGAAAAGCGATTTCCCATGATGCCCGGAACACATCCAATCAGCAGGGATGTTGCACTAGCCCACCCCGTGACATCAGTATAGCTTTAAGAGGAGCGGTCACATGACCGCACAACGCAGTCTGCAGAGGGAGAGGAAGGAGACTGTTACCAGTGCACACAGCTTGTCAGTGCTGAGAAGATATTCAACAAATGCAAAGCCAAAAAGATTATTAGGAACGTGGAGAGGAGAAACATATAGTGATTGAGAGAGAAAAATAGAGAGGGCGAAAGATAGATAGGTGGATAGATAGATTAGGCTTAGGAGAGCATAGGGTGCACAGAACAAAAACGTGGTATACAGATATCCAAGTACTGTAGTGGCACCCCTGCGAGAGTGTATATGACATATGTGTTTTCCTGAGACACAAATATATACCTTGTGCATGGCCACCAATGACTACTGCTGCTCCTTCACTGCATTTGTGACCTTTTTCCTGCATAGACCCTGTAATGGTGAATTTCCTGCATAGACCCTGTAAGGCTACGTTCACACAGAGCAAAAGGGGCGGATTACGCAAGGAAATATTTCCGCCTGAAATCAACTGACGCTGAATTCCGAGCAGAATATAAGCAGAATGTAAGCAGAATCCCTGCGTATTCCGCTAGGAAAGTGTTCAGCTCGTAATCAGCTCTTGACAAATTCAGCGCGGAATACTCGAGGAATCCGCTCTGAATCCGCATGCATTCAGCGCTGAAATTCAGCGAGTATTTGGCGAGTAAACTAGACTATACCAGAATATATACTAGAATCCTTCTCCCCCCCTTTTTTACCCATTTCCGCGCAGATTCAGCGCGTAATTTCCGCTTGTATTACGCTTGTATTCCACGCTGAAACAGAAAATCAGAGCCCCATTGGTTTGTATAGGCTTCCGCTAGTGGAAGAATGAACATGTTCATTCTTCTGGCGGAAAGCGGATTAGTTCAGTGCGGAAATTCCACCGTGTGAACTGCAGAGCAGAATTTCCATTCAACACAATGGAAATTAGCTCTGCACCTATTTTAACGGCTGAAATTTCAGCGCTGATTCAACGCAGAAATTCAGCTGCTTTTGCTCAGTGTGAACGAGCCCTAATGGTGAATATTAACCCCTTAACGACATCGGGCGTAAATTTACGCCCTGATGCCGGTAAGGAAGTTCCGAGCGGGTGCCGCGAGTAGCCCGGGACCGTAGGTATTAGCGGGCACGGTCCGATCGCCGTGCCCGCTAATACAGTAATCAGATGCAGCTGTCAAACATGACAGCTGCATCCGATTACCGGATTTAGCCGTTCCCTGGTGTCTAGTGGAGGAGATCGCTCCTCCGGGATGTTATCCCGGAGGAGCGATCTCCGTAACTGAAGCCGGCCGGGGACGCGTCCAAGATGGCGCTGTCCTCGGCTCGGCACTCGTTTGTTTCCGGCTGCAGCAGCCGAAAGCAAACGAGTGCCGATCTCATGGATCTCTGCAGCATATCTATGCTGCAGAGATCTCAATGAGAGATCAAAGCACTTATACTAGAAGTCCCCCAGGGGGGCTTCTAGTATAAGTGTAAAAGTAAAAAAAAAAGTGTTGTTAATAGTAAAAATCCCCCTCCCCTAATAAAAGTCTGAATCACCCCCCTTTTCCCAGGTTATAAATAAAAGTAAATAAATAAATACATAAACAAACATGTTTGCTATCGCCGCGTGCGTAATCGCCCGAACTATTAATTAATCACATTCCTGATCTCACACGGTAAACGGCGTCAGCGCAAAAAAATCCCAAAGTGCAAAATTGCGCATTTTTGGTCGCATCAAATCCAGAAAAATTGTAATAAAAAGCGATCAAAAAGTCGTATATGCGCAATCAAGGTACCGATAGAAAGTAAACATCATGGCACAAAAAATGACACCTCACACAGCCCCATAGACCAAAGGATAAAAGCGCTATAAGCCTGGGAATGGAGCGATTTTAAGTGACGTATATTTGTTGACAATGGTTTAAATTTTTTACAGGCAATCAGATACAATATAAGTTATACATGTTACATATCGTTTTAATCGTAATGACTTGAGGAAAATATATAACAAGTCAGTTTTACCCCAGGGCGAATGGCGTAAAAACACATTTCCCCCAAATAAACAAAATGCGTTTTTTTTTTTCAATTTCCCCACACTTTGAATTTTTTTCTGGTTTCGCAGTGTACTTTATGCAAAAATTCAGCCTGTCATTGCAAAGTACAATTAGTGATGCAAAAAATAAGGGCTCATGTTGGTCGCTAGGTGGAAAAATGCAACTGCTATGGCCTTTTAAGCACAAGGAGGAAAAACCGAAAACGCAAAAATCGAAATTGGCTCTGTCCTTAAAGGGTTAAAGTCTAAAAAAAAATTTGACTTTGAGATATTGAAAAGATAATGATGTTACTGACATGTAGAGCCCTAAATTCAACCAAATACACTACCCCCGTATTATATAGATGCTTTAAACTATGAAATCCGAAGAAATCCGAAATTCGGTCGAACCAAACTTTTTTTTAAAATACGGGAGTCCGGTCGGAACAAACTTTTGAAAAGTTCGCTCATCTCTAATAACCATGTAAAAATTAAAGGGGTTATCCAGCATTGCAAAAACATAGCTGCCTTTTTCGAGAAACAGCGCCACTCTCCTCCAAAGCTTGGATGTGGTAGTACAGCTCAGTTCCACTAAACGAGAATGGAACCAAATTGTAATACCACAAACAACATAGAGGAAGCTATGGCGCTGTTTTTGTTTTCTATCTAACCATCCATCCATTCTTCTATCTCTTTATCTCATATCTATCTGTCTAATATCTATTGGGCAGCATGAGGACTACATTATAGCTGATAGACAGTGACCAATTTAGCAACATCCAAAAGGGATACCCGCAGTACCAATAGAGTAAATGTATAGTACAAATGCTGGGTAACAACAATAGTCCCATGCAGTTTAAGGCAACTATACTAAATAACTTATGTACAAAAATGCCAGAGTACTGCACAACATAACTAAATGGAATAATTACTTTACTACTTCATAGGAACAATACATGACAATACATTAAAAATGCAGGAGAAATCAGCCTCGATAATCATGGTGTACAGGGTATATGAGAGCAGCCAATTTATGCCTCCATGTAGTATTTAGACCCAATTTTAGCCCTTATATAGTTCGCAGGGTCCCTCTATGCTCTCATTGTAAAAAGGCCACCATCTATACCCTAACATAGTAGATTATCCCCCTTGTTCCTCCATATAAAAGATAGACCCTCCCTGTGTACCCCCATATAGTAGTCAGACCCCTCTGTATCTTCATATTGAAGTTGAGCTTCTCTGTGCATCCATATAGTAGTTAGGCCTTCTGTGACCCAATATAGTTATTATTTCCCTCTGTTCCCATGTAGTAGTAGTTAGGGCCCTCTGTGCCCACATATACAAGTTAGACTCCCCTCTGTGCATCTATCTAGTATTTAGACCTCTCTGTGAAGGAAACCCCGCCCACCCCCCAAAAGGTAGTATCCTCCATGTTGGCATCCCCTCTAGCACCATCTTGTGTAAGTAATCCCCCCGGTATGTATTCCCCATGCAGCCACCCCCTTCCCCAGCTGTAATCTCCCTGGTAATCGTCCTGGTGGTTAGACACCACCACCACCACTGTGAGTAGACTGTATCTCTGAATTAGGTACCTCCTTTTCAGTTAGCCAGCACATCCCATACCTCAACCCACATAGATGACATCCAGGAGTTAGCCCCACCCACCCACATAGGTCTCCTCCTCTATAACAAATGACATCACTCAGGTCCCACAGCTCTAAGGGAGGGAACGGCCTCTTGTGGCCACAACAGTGATTGGCAGGGTGGGGAGCCAATGCTTTTCAATCAACCTGCTATATTCAACTGTATGTTCTCCTCACATACAAGCGCATACAGCTAAATGATCAGACACAACATTCGGTAGCCGTGTGAGCCCCCCAGGAGCACTGGTTGCTAGCCAGGAGCCACCTACAGCCAATAGACATTTGTTAAGTCTGTCTGCAAAAGCAATAGCTTTTGAGAACATCATTAACTAGCAAAATCTTAAGTGGGCCCCCTACCTTTGTGGGCTTGGGAGTGGCTGCCCCCTCTGCCCCCACCAAATTACGCTACTGAGTAGTGACCCAAATGTGGGACTGTATTGCAGCATTCAGGAAGGTCGTACACAGAGTGGAGACAGTACTTTTTTCCAGTTGGGAAATTAAGCTCGGTGGTCAAAAGCAGGATTCGGCAGAAAAATAGTATACAGTACTAAAATAAGTCCCCCAATGTGTACAGAAAAGTTAGATAATGATTTGGGTAGTATTTATAGGCCGAATAAAGGATATGTGAATCTAGATTATGCTGGATTGTGTAGGATGTAGCATCTCTATCTTTACATTTTAACTGCTTTGGACTACAATTAGATCAGGATTAACAGTAAATTGATTCTATGTTGTCACAATAAACCATACATTCCTTGATTCTTTAAAAGGAATCTGTCAGCTCCTGGGCCCTACCTAAGGTGCTGACAGTGTGCTGTAGTTGGCAGTCCCCTAGCGAGCATGGTCCCTTTTGGTAATTTGTCCATGCAGTGGATCATGCACAATCTCAGCTCTCCTACTGTAATGAAGAGTCAAACAGGAGTAGTTTGTGCCAGACTCTGACATGCCTCACCACTCATCCTTCTCTCTCTTCTTCATAAACAATCAATGCTGTCCAGCCTCCTGCTCGCTCAGCTGTCAGTGTCTCTGATTGCAGATCAGTCCTCTGTAGGCAGTTTATATCTGAAAGAAACACTCAGATATAGTTGAATCTCTGAGCCTACATGTATTGGAGCTGTGGTCTAGGCGTTACTCACCTGTCAGAGACCTTCCAGCAGGTCATTCTTTGGTTCAAATCCCTGTTGAAATGTAGTGGATGGCCGCCATTTAATGACAAAAATTTTTAGTTATTTTAAAATGACTGCAGTTGTTTTAAAATAATGGCCGTTATTTGCTATAAAAAGGCGTCCGTCCACTAAATTTCAACAGTGCGTGAGCATAGCGTTTCTGCTTTTCAATCCACTCCTGGTTTGGGTTGCAAAATACTGTTCAAAACACTGAGCAAAAATACTGTGTGTAAACATAGACTTAAAAATATTACGATAATGAGAGAAAAAAATAAAGACCTCTATTTAATTTCCATCAGGGGATTTAAACCAAAGAATGAACTGCTGTCAAGTCTGTAGACAGGTGAGTTACCCCTAGCAGGGCCATATTTACCATTAGGCACCCGTGGTCCGGTGCCTAGGGCAGCACCTTGCAGGAGGGCAGCACCAGGGAGCAGGGGGACAGAAAAAACTAATTTTTTAGTTTTTATTTTTTTTTAGTTTCCCTTCTCCCGTTCAGACTTGCCAGTAAATCTGGTATCTTTTCCAGGGGGGTGGGGGGTATTGGTCAGGTCTGGTATCGCCAATAGGTGCGTGAAGATGGGGCGTCTTCAGGCTTAGTGCCTAAGGCAGCAGCAGCTGTTAATACAGCCCTGACCCCTAGACCACAGTTTTAACACATTTGGGGTCAAAGATTTAACTATATGTTTCAAACAAAAACTGCCTACAGAGGACTGATCTGCAATCAGAGACACTGAATGCTGCGCGAGCAGGAGGCCGGGCAGCATTAATTATTCATAAAGAGGGAGGAGAAAGGAGTGGTAAGGAGTGCCAGAGTGCGGCACAAACAACTCCTGTTTGACTCTTTATTACATTAGGAAACCTGAGATTGTGCATTATCCGCTGCATGGACACATTGCCAAAAGGCCCCATGCTTACTAGGGGATTGCCAGCTAAAGGACACTGTCAGCACCTTAGGGCTCGGGAGCTGATACATTACCTTTAAATTTGATGTGGTATCACAATTCTTTTGTACATAGCCATCCTTAAATACAAACAGCATTGGCATTAAATATAACAGATGTACAGGTTTATAGCTATAGAGGGCAGCTCGCTCCATATCAAACTATAAATTCTTAGTATAATTATATAGTACAACATGTTCTTTATTAGTGCACAGATAATCACTGTGTAGATACAATGCCATTAATTACTTGGCATTCACTGCAAATTATATAAAGATATTTCTAAGCTGACAATAAATACTGCTGGAATATCAGATACCATTCACAGAGAGTAAATGGCTTTTTCAGCAACTTCAAACCATATCTCAAAGCATCTAAAGATCACTTTAGCACAGTGTGAAGGATAAAAAAGAAACATTCTGGTGAACAGGATGCAATGACTTAATAAGAATGTTCAATTAAGAAAAAATGATTTCAAGCCACCAGCTGGAATGTAAAATGCTTCATACTTGGATGATACTGGGGGTCATCTGCAAGTGGACATTGAGTAATCAGTGTATAAAGTCTTACATCTACTACTGCACTTCTGTGAAATATAATAACCTCTGTTAAGTCTAAATTGACTTTTATTAAACATAAATGACAAACATTTTACACAAGACACTCGTCACCTAAATGATTCCCAATGCTTATTCAATGTTTAAAGGGGTTATCCACTTAAGAGCTAAAAAATTAAATGCCAGCTGTTCTTGCTTACCAAGTCCCCCTTGAGTATTTTGAGCCGTATCCTGTCTTTCTAGCTGCTGCCATTCCTGAGTTATACGTTTTCTATAAGCAGATCTATTTCCAGAATGTAAAACTACATTTCCCATCATGCATAGTCTGTTTGCCTACCCCCCCCCCAGCTTTCTTTCCTGCCCACTGCTGTTATTACTATTGCACAGTAAAGACAGAACTACTTTTTTCACTGATTTTGCATCACGTCACCCTAGTTTGTATTCCATTCTAGCTTTTATGTAGCAGAGCTGACAGGAGCATAGTGTAGCTAAGGGCCCTATTCCACAGTAACGATAATCGTCCGGATCGGCCCCATTTGGCCCGATTCGGCCGATTATTTTTCGGTGAAATAGAGAGAACGATCAGCCGATGATCGTGTCATTGGCTGATCGTTCATTCAGGGACAGACCTAAAATCATCGTTCCCCCACCACGCATCGCTACGGTTGAATAGCGGTGCGCGGTGGGCGACCAACGATTTGAGAAGCAGCAGCAGCATACATTACCTGTCCAGGCGTCTTCTCCGCGCTTTCTTCATCCCCGGGTACCACACGCTCTATCTTCAGAATGGCCCAGTCAGATGACGGAGCGCTCAGCCAATCACAGGCCGGGACCGCCGTGTGTGGCCTGTCAGCTAACCGGCCATTCTGAAGATAGAGCGTGCAGGACCCAGGGCTGAAGACAGCGCGAAGAAGAAGCCTGGACAGGTAATGTATGATGCTGCAAGGGCTGCAAGGACATCGGTAACGATGTCCTTGCAGCCCTCGCTTAACGATCATCGGGCCGTGGAATAGGCCCAGTAAACGAGCGGCGATCTAGCAGATAAATCCTGCATAAGGAGCATCTGTTTACCGGAGGTGGGGGTGTAGTGTAGGTTTAGATCTCTGCTTGCTGACTGTGAATGAAAACATTCTAGTTCAATACAGACTCTAAGAACATCGATAATACTTACAATATACAGAGCTGTGACACAATGACAGATATATATGCCTGCATTTACTGACAGCAAACAGAGATAGAGCTACAACTTTCCATATAACAGAGACCTAAGCTCAGGGACACATGTAAGTCTATGGAAGCAGCACTTTCACTAGTGGGAATTCCCTCCCACTGGGGGCCGCCCGGCCCGCCTCCAGTGCTTGAGCACTTTGCAGGAATTGTTATACGTGTCACACATCACTACACTACAAGTGATCAGTACCCTTGAAAAATAGTTTACACTATGGTAGAATTGGAAACTTTTTCTGTCTTGTCCTTACCAAGGATGGAAGGTAATGCTGGGACAGGGTGACTTATGGTGGAGCTGGATTGTGTATACAGGATGCACTTATTAAAAGCTACAGGTTTTGTGCACACCCGCCTATGATTTTCAATAGGCTTGGGGGGGGGGAGATAATGAGTCAGTGTGGGCATGAGAGGAGGGGGGTGCCATTTCAGGTCTCGTCTCAGGCAGCAGAAAATCTAGAATCTATAAAAGGACCTGTTTGGGAGGCCACCGGGTGCTGCAAGTCATGTCAGCTTAGGCGACGGGCCACATAGCAGCCTTGGAAAAGGCCTTTGAGTTAACAGTTGTCTCACTAGTGTCTTAGCACAAAAACTGGTACTTGGATAGGAAAGTTCCTCGTGGTAATTTTTGCTGTGGACAATACTCAGTTTGTAGTTTTAATTTAAAGTCTAGAGTATTTATATTAATTATGCCAAAAAAAGACCAACAAAATAACACTGATTAAAATAAAGACCACCTGGGAGAGAACAAATCCTCTCCCCATTATATTTCAACTGCCCCTTTAAAGTAAAAGTCCAGCAAAAAATGTTATTACAGTATTGTATTGCTTCCCAAAAGTTATACAAATCACCAGTATACACTTATTACAAGAAGTGCACATAAAGTGCTCTTTTCCCTGCACTTATTGCTGTATCAAGGCTTCACTTCCTGGATAACATGGTGATGTCACTTCCTGGATAACATGGTGATGTCAATTTCTGGATAACATGGTGATGTAACAACCCGACTCCCAGAGCTGTGCGGGCTGTGGTTGCTGGAAAGGATGAAAGCAAAGGGAGGCTCAGTGTCCCTCCAGTGCCCTGTGTCCCTCAGTGTCCCCCTGCCATCATCCTCTCCAGCAGCCACAGCCTGCACAGCTCTGGGAGTCGGGTCGTGACATCACCATTTTATCCAGGAAGTGAAGCCTTGATGCAGTAGTAAGTGCAGGGAAAAAAGCTCTTTATAAGCATTTCCCGTAATTCCCGTGTATATTGGTGATTTGTATTACTATTGGGTGGCAATACGATACTTTAATGAAAATTTTTGTGGGAGTTCTCCTTTAAATAGCGACCCTCATTGCATTGACCCACCCCGGCCATCCAGCTCTGCTGATATTCCTAGCTGACCGTGGATCAGGGTAGTCCCAACCCCACAATGCACCAAAACTACATATTTGCATAGAAATTTAATCTCTTAATTTTGTGGAAGCGGCACTATTGTGCATTATTGGTAGATTTGAGCAGCTCCAACACATGCTAGGAGGTTCAACTATATCTGATTGCAGATCAGTCCTCTGTTGGCAGATACTGACTGACAGCCGGGTGAGCAGGAGGCCGGACATCATTCATTATTCCTGAAGGAGAGGGAGGAAAAAGAAGTGGTGTGCTAAAGTAAGGCACAAAGGCTGAACCACAGCTCCTCTTTGACTCTTTGTTAATGTAGGAGATAGCAGTAGGAGCCCTGTGCATAATCCACTCCATAAACAAATTACTAAAAAGCACCATACTCGCAAGGGGACTGACAACAACTGCACATTGTCAGCACCTCAGGTAGGGCCCAGGTGCTGACAGATTCCCTTAAAACATTACTTCTCAAGACTACAAATGTATTTTTATTTTATCTATCCTCATAAATGAGATGCTCCATTCCCCCTATTAGTTTAGTTGCCTGTATTTGTTCTTTTTCCAGCTCCAGGGCATCCTTTCTAAGGATTGGGCTCTAAAACGGGACAGCATACTCCAGATGAGGCCACACTAAAGCTTTATAAAGCGGTAAAATTATATCCCTGTCCCGAGAGTCCATGCCTGTTTTAATGCATGACAATATCCTGCTGGCCTTAGAAGCAGCTGACTGACATTGTGTACTGTTCTGTAGTCTATTATCTACAAGTACACCCAGATCCTTCTCCATCAGCGACTCTCCCAGTGTAACTCCTCCTAGGACATATGATGCATGCGGGTTATTAGTACCCAGGTGCATAACTTTACATTTATCCACATTGTACCCAGGCCTGTATTTACAGTTCATGCTGCCCTAGGCACTTTGCACGCAGAGGCGCACTTGGGTGCCACTCTGCTTGATGCCCGCTGTTCTCATCAAACAGACGTGATGGAGGAAGGAAGGAGGCCGGGGACGTCTTAGTTTGGGGACTGCTTCTGTCCAGTGTTGGACTGGGGTACCTGAAGCCCACCAATATACAACCAGTGAGACACGACATGCTGACCCGCTCCTTTCCTGAATTTATCTGTATCTGTGACAAATCTCAGAACACCCTCCATTTATACAGCTCTTAGGGTATGCATGGAGTTGTAGTCTCTGAGAGGACAACCCTGTAATAAATCAGTGTGTGCATAGTCTCCTGGTGGCTGCAATCTGTGGGTGACAACCATCAGCTCTGAAGGTCCAGCAATACATCTGTCTACACTGTACTGCAAGTCCCAGCATATCCTGAGGGCTGCAGACTGTCAGTACATGCTGGGAGCTGTAGTGTCTGCAGCTGTTGTAGTTGGGTCCTATACACTGTATGCTTTGTGGCATATAAGAATACATAGATCTGTGGGGGCTCAGTGCAGGGAAGTGACCCCAGAACAGCACTAATAGGGGATAGAACAAAAACATCTCCCCCTATCCCCTATTAGAGATCTTTTGGGGTCAGTTCCCTGCACTGAGCCCCCACAGATCTATGTATTCTTATATGCCACAAAGCATACAGTGTATAGGACCCAACTACAACAGCTGCAGGCACTACAACTCCCAGCATATCCTGAGGGCTGCAGACTGTTCTGGGAGTTGTAGTGCCTGCAGCTGTTGTAGTTGGGTCCTGGAGGCGTTGTGGGAGATCAAAATACATAGATCTGTGGGGGCTCAGTGTAGGGAAGTGACCCCAGAACATCACTAATAGGGGATAGGGGGAGATGTTTTTGTTCTATCCCCTATTAGTGCTGTTCTGGGGTCACTTCCACACACTGAGCCCCCCACAGATCTATGTATAGTTATATGCCATAATGCACCTAGGACCCAACTACAACAGCTGCAGTCACTGCAATTCCCAGCATTTACTGACAGTCTACAGCCTTCAGCATATGCTGGGAGTTGTAGTGCCTGCAACTCTTGTAGTTGGGTCCTAGTTTAAATGTTTGCGCTAGTGTACTGTAGTGACCGCAGGGCTGTGTCAGTACACTACCGCAAACAATACACTGACCTATTGAGACCCCAATGGTACACAGGCTCTGCACACTATAGAAGTGATTACAGTGCAGTTACTAATGACTCACAGGTGACGTCTTCTCGAATTGCCGTCGCTAACTTTTTGCTTTCTTCTCCATCTGGCGCAGCATCATGAAGACTTCTCCGACCACAACTCGTCTGCAATGTGGGCAGCTGGGGGTGACTGGGCAAGGGAGGCAGCTGGGGGTGACTGGGGAAGGGAGGCAGCTGGGGGTGACTGGGGAAGGGAGGCAGCTGGGGGTGACAGGGGGAGCAGCTGGGGGAGCCAGGGAGAGCAGCTGGGGGAAAGAGAGAGCAGCTGGGGGGCAGGGGAGCAGCAAGGAGGGGCAGCTAGGGTGGCAGGGGAGAAGCTGGGGTTCAGGGGGGGGCTGGGGCTCAGGGGAGAAGCTGGGGTTCAGGGGGAGAGGCTGGTGGTCAGGGGGAGCAGTAGGGGGGCAGGGGAGAAGCTGGGATTCAGGGGGAGAGGCTGGGGGCAGGGGGAGAGGCTTGGGGTCAGAGGGAGAAGCTGGGGGTCAGGGGGAGGGGCTAGGAGGCAGGGGAGAAGCTAAGAATGCAGGGGGGAGAGGCTGGGGGCAGAGGAGAGGCTGGGGACCAGGGGAGAGGCTGGGGGGCAGGGGAGACGCTGGGGTCAGGGGAGACGCTGGGGGGCAGGGGAGAGGCTGAGGGTTAGGGGGAGAGGCTGGGGGGCAGGGGAGAGGCTGGGGGGGCAGGGGGGAGGCTGGGGGGCAGGGAAGAGGCTGGGGGCAGGGGAGAGTCTGGGGGTTAGGGGGAGAGTCTGGGGGGGTAGGGGAGAGGCTGAGGGCAGGGGAGAGGCTGGGGGGCAGGGGGAGAGGCTGGGGGGCAGGGGGAGAGGCTGGGAGGGGCAGGGGGAGAGGCTGGGAGGGGCAGGGGGAGAGGCTGGGAGGGGCAGGGGAGAGGCTGGGGGGCAGGGAGACGCTGGGGAGGCAGGGGAGAGGCTGGGGGCAGGGGGAGAGGCTGGGGGCAGGGGAGAGGCTGGGTGGCAGGGGAGAGGCTGGGGGTTAAGGGGAGAGGCTGGGGGGCAGGGGAGATTCTGGGGGTTAGGGGGAGAGTCTGGGGGGCAGGGGAGAGTCTGGGGGTTAAGGGGAGAGTCTGGGGGGCAGGGGAGAGGCTGGGGGGGCAGGGGAGAGTCTGGGAATTAGGGAGAGAGGCTGGGGGGCAGGGGAGAGTCTGGGGGTTAAGGGGGGGAAAGGGGGGCAGGGGAGAGGCTGGGGGGGCAGGGGAGAGTCTGGGGGTTAGGGGGAGAGGCTGGGGGGGCAGGGGAGAGTCTGGGGGTTAAGGGGAGAGTCTGAGGGGCAGGGGAGAGTCTGGTGGTTAAGGGGAGAGGCTGGGGGTTAAGGGGAGAGTCTGGGGGCAGGGGAGAGGCTGGGGGGGGCAGGGGAGAGGCTGATGAGAGTCTGGGGGTTAGGAAGAGAGGCTGAGGGGCAGGGGAGAGTCTGGGGGGCAGCGGAGAGGCTGGGGGTTAAGGGAAGAGGCTGGGGGGGCAGGGGAGAGGCTGGGAGGCAGGGGAGAGTCTGGGGGTTAGGGGGAGAGTCTTGGGGGCAGGGTAGAGTCTGGGGGCAGGGAAGAGGCTGGGGGGGCAGGGGAGAGGCTGGGGGGCAGGGGAGAGGCTGGGGGGCAGGGGAGAGGCTGGGGGGGCAGGGGAGAGGCTGGGGGGTTAAGGGGAGAGGCTGGGGGGCAGGGGAGAGGCTGAGGGAAGGGGAAGAGGCTGCCCCCCAGCAGGGGAGAGGCTGAGGTTAGGGGGAGAAGCTGCCCCCCAGCAGGGGAGCAGCTGAGGATGCAGGGGGCCTGGGGGGCGGGCAGACGCTGGGGGGCAGGGGGGAGAGGCTGGGGGGGAGACGGGGCGGCCAGGAGCAGGATGGGCAGGCAGGCTGGTTCCCTCCCCCCATGCAGCGCCGAGGTCCGGGGTCCGGGGTCCAGGGCAGGGGGTGAGCTTCCGGCACACACAGCTTGACAGAGGCCGGAAGCTCACAGCTGCAGCCCCGCGGTCCCGGATCTTCTCTGCTGCTCGGCGATGACGTCACATCACGTGAGCGCCGCCGAGCAGGAGAGAAGATCTGGGACCGCAGGGCTGCAGCTGTGAGCTTCCGGCCTCTGTCAGACTGTGTGTGCCGGAAGCTCACCCCCTGACTCGCACCCCGGACCCCGGACCTCGGCGCTGCTTGGGGGGAGGGATCCAGCCTGCCTGCTCATCCTGCTCCTGCTCCCGGCCGCTCCGTCTCCCCCTCCCGGCGCGGACTAGGCACCCGTGGGCCGGTGCCTATGGAGGTTTTTATTTTTTTAATAATAAAAATGCTCCCTGCGGGTGCCGCCCCCGCAGGGTGCCGCCCTAGGCACCGGACCACGGGTGCCTAGTGGCAAATACGGCCCTGATTGTACCTCATTTGCCAAGTGGACGCCCAAACACTCAGTAAGTCTAAGTCATCCTGTAACATCTGCACATCTTCCATAGACCGTACTGTATTACACAGCTCGGTGTCATCTTTAAAGATAACAACATGATGTCTGGCGATTGCTGGTACTGATCAAGGAAACTCTATTGGTTAGCCGCAACGACTATGGTGTGAATGAGGTCTTCCTCATGGACAAATTGGTGGTGAAGGAGGAGGTATGCGGCCAGGTGTTCAAAACACCAACAGAAAGCATCTCTGGCCTGGAGACACCTAAGTGGATGGAGGAAGAGGATGACCCCAGCGCGCCCTGAAGTTACACAAAGTATATGTGAGAAAAGGTGCTCAGTAAACCTTGCCTATATGGCCATGTGCTTGTTGGAGTGCTTGTGCTGTAACACACATGGAAAGGACATGCGTAGAGGAGATGGAACAGCGATGAGGAGGAAGGTAAGAAACATACCTTCCTCCCCTGTGCCCCATGTACAATAGGGACATATCAGCAGGTTAGATTCATCTAACCTGCTGATAGTTCCTCTTTAATGCCTCACCAAAAGAAAATGTGCAACCAATGCCCCATGAACGGGATTATCCAGACACAAATTCCTTGGATTATGGTTCACAAAGAGGACATTTCCCGTCTTGTTAACCATAGTCGTGGGGTTTCCATTTTGTCTCAGACCAGGCTGTCAATTATTATACAAGGCAGGGTGTTGACAGTATACCTGCTGGAAGAAATATTCCCAGAGAATAAATAGGAGTTAACCTGAAATGCTGACCTGAGAATGACTAGCAAGCACATAAATTTTGCCACAACAGCCGTAGCCAGCGACTAGGACTCACATCCAAAGGTTTATCAGGTACAACCATGACATATCATTGTGTGGTGGTAATATTTGCTCCTTGTATACTGGTATTACTGTAGTCAGTATGCAGGATTTGGTCAGTAAAAGTATGTATAATCGTAATATTTGCCCCTTGTATACTGCTATTATTTGGTAGTTGAATGACTAATGTACATGGTGTTGTCATTCATGAAAAATTGTCTATGTGGATAAGGGACCTTTTAGACGGCGTGATATTCACTATTACATGGAGCATTGCACAGTCGATGGCTGATGATTTTTAGACTCGAAACATAATGCTCCTGACAAAGATTTGGGTAGCGAAACATGTGGACTCTGGTCTGTACTTATTATCAGTAAGCCTTTTTACCTATTATCATTACTATATATGTGTGGGCTACTGAATTTATTTCTATATAGGGCCTGTATTGCATACCCTATTGTGATTAATAGATTCCCCAATATGTGACTAGTTTACCTTTGTGACTACTACCGGTAATCTCAATTTGTGTGCAGTGGAGTTCTTCTTTCAGCTCAAACCACCATCACTGCAGTTCCTCTCCAGTGTCAGCTACAGTTCCCTTCTAAGCACCATCAAGTCAACGTCCGACAGTGATTATGAGCAAGTAGCTGGCCCTTCTCCACCACCACTGTCTCCAGACCAGCCAGCCTCACAGAACGTGTCTGCACCTCCTGTACATGTTGCCTCAGTGTTCCTGTACCATGCCAACTTGCCTTATTACAAGGATGCCCCACTTACTCTCGCCCACTGCAGTGAGAAATTGTGCAGGTCATTAAAGTTCTTGTCTTTGTCTCCTGAGCAACAGGTGAAGATACTTCTCGACCAGGTAGAGAGACCTGCGGCTGATGAAGTTCATACCTGGGCACCTGCTCACAAGTCTAGTGTGGATGTCATCCTTTACCCCTTAGGGACCACCGATACGGCTTTTTACGGCGGTCACTAATGGGCCTTATTCTCCTGCCATTAACTTTTTATGTCGATGGCAGAGAATAAGGCTGCGGCACTGGCAAGGCCCCCACCCCGTCCCCCCAGCTACCGGAGGTAGCTGAGGGGTTGGGACAGTGTGTGGGGTCCGTCCCGGCATTGCCGCCGCCGTATGCTTTCATCTCCCCCCACCGTGAATCCGCGGCGGGGGGGGGGGGAGATGAAAAATGTGTCCCCCAGACCTGAGATCAGCCCCCCTAGTGGCCCGGTCACTAACCCTCCCCTCCCCTCCCCTGGCGGCTATCACTTTCAAGATGGCCGCTGCCATCCCTGTGAACAGACTATGTAATACTGTGAAAAAAAGTGTAAAAGCACAAGTGTAAAAGTGAAAAAGTGAAACATACAAACATACAAATAAAATAAAACACAAACTTTTTATTATAGTAATAATTGCGGTTTACTCCCAAATTACCCGTAACCACCGCAGGTTGCCCGTAATAACGCCAGATTGGCTGGTGGTGCCCACATTGCTGCCAGCCTATCTGTGCCAACTATTAGTGTTTCCAGGCTGATTTCATTTGTATCCCCTCAGGACATTTGAGTTCAATGTAATTGAATATAAGATGAGCTGTCTTCATGAAGAAACCAGTAATATAAGGAAACTCCATTTGCTGTGAATAAGAAGCAAGTGAGTAAGAAAGCAACTTCAGCCCTGATTAAGTCAGTGGACGAATAAGAAAGCCACTGAGCATCGTCTCTGCACTGCTGCGCTCCCATTGGCTGGCGGGCTGAATGAATGTGTATACAAGGCGGCAGTGGAGGCTCAGTCAGTCAGCTGCCAGTGCACTAGTCTCGGCACAGCTCCAGGTACTCTGTGCTGGGAACTTCCTGAGGGACGGGACGGCAGGGGTTAATGTGGACTTCTTGGAATGAGGAGACTGCAGGGATAAAGCAGGGAGGAAAGTGAGCGGACATTATGTACAGCCACACGTGAGTCCAGGGAAGGATGAGGACTGCTAGGAGCCAGTGGTAACATGCATTTGGGACTCCTCTCTGCACCCACACTGCAATGGTAAGACTGCTTTATCATGTGCTCCTTAAAGGGGCTGCATTCATGACATTCAATAGACTTGGGGTCCTGTATACTTTCATTACTTCTCATGGAATGTCAGGCTTGGTTTGCTCTTAAAGTGACAGTGCTGTCTGTGCTCAGCCCTCCAAGAAAATAACAGGTTCCTGTTCAGACTTCTGCTGTGAGAACTGTGTCATAGGATAAGAAATCTCCACTGCAGTCTGTGAGGTCATATGAGTGTAAGCTCCTCAGGTTGATCTGAACTGCCTGCACATGTGTGGATATAGGGAGATGGGATTCCGTGCATCTGCAGTCACAGGCAGCTATATATTCTGCTATGTTCTAGAACACCTGATGTGCTACTCACTATGTAAGGGCATTGGATATATTGGTTTTATTATGTGCTATTTATTATGGTACAGGATTGTATAACACACACACACACACACACACACACACACACACACACACACACACACACACACACACATATTGCATTCACTGCACCCACATTACGTATTATCAGAGGGGGGATACTGACATGTGATGTCATACTTATTAGTGACGACTATATCATAAAGTGAGTAGTACACCAGCAAAATCAATACACAGATTCATAAATTTGCTTTATGCAAGTCCAGGCTGGAAGTGCCAGTTCTAGTAGTCTGTGTGTGTGTGTATATATATATATATATATATATATATATATAATAATTTTTTTTTTTTTTTTTTTTTTTTTCTCATCATACAGCTTTATTGTTGCCATTATTATTATTATTATTGTCATCATCATTGTTGTTATAAGATTATTGTATTTCTTTTTAGACCCCCCCCAGCACCCGCTGTTAAATGTTAGTCTAATTCCAGCATGCAGTAAGTGATGAGCAGCTACTGTATATGTAATCGAAAATTCTTTTGTTCCTTTCAAGACAATCTTCCTTTATTAAATAACCAGAAACACAGAGTAATCGACATACGTAATGACAATAGAAATGTTTTATGGAATTACATTGTGATTTGAAATTATTCCTTTATTGTATATTTCCTAATGAGGTGTAATGGCTCCTGTGTGTAGATAAAACTGAAAGTTGAGTAAATATTAGGTAGGGAGCCAACATTGTGTTTATTATTTTTTTTATTTTGTTAGTTTAAAGGGAAACCATCAGCATGTTCTTACATACGAACCTGCTGATCTGTACCTGTAGAGGAAGAGATGCAGATTCCAGCTATGATCTTCCTTTGTGTTGCCTATTTTTGGGCATTTTTAGTGAAAGGAGATATGTAAATGGTACTCTGGGCCGTTTGGTGCACTGGGGGCATTGCCTGACCCCTCGGTGCACTGTTCTGATTAGCCGTCGGCTTGTCTGTCATTTGTGCAACTAGTGATGTCTCCCTCCAAGGCCCAGATCTTACCAGTCTGGCGCCTTACAGGCACCCAGTGCACCAAACAGGCTAATTTACAGATTTCCTTTGCCAAAGAGGGAGACGCCAATGAGAAAAGATCATTGCTGGAATCTGTATCTCTTCCCCTAGTAGTACCATATCAGCAGGTTTTATGTACTAATAGGAAACCCTCATATAGTAACTATTGCATCCTGCATAGGCTATGTTTATTTAAGGCAAAAATGCACTTGAAATGTGAACATTGAGATGTTATTATAAACATTTTCAAAATCTTAAGGTCCTATTAAGCAGAGCAGTTATCTCCCAAACGGGCAAATATCGCCCTGTGTAATAAGGCCCAAATTAATCAAATATCGCCCTGTGTAGTAAGGACAGCAGCTGAAACAAGAGGAAACGCTCCATTGTGGGCCGATCGACACTTAATACCTGTCAAAAAACAATCTGTCAGCTCCCACACATCTCCCAGAAGATATGTGGTCGATGGCTGATTAAAGCAAAGGCTAGACAAACAATCTAGCAGTGTTCATACAGCCCTGGCTGCACAATTATTGAGCCGTGTAATAGGCTCTGTAAGCAAGCCCCGATCTAGCAGTTTAGCACTTGTGTACAGTGTGACTTGCGCTGTCTGAGTGTGCGTGCACACTATGGAATTCTCGCAGATAATATCCGCGGAATTCCGTCGGCTGTCCGCGCGCCTTTCCGCCGGCTCTATACACACACCGTTATATGGGCCGGCTCATTCCACTATCCGACGAAAGAAGTAACATGTCACTACTTTCGGCGGAATGCGTAATCCACCCTTGCATAGAACAGTGTCTATGACACAGGCAGAAATGCGCGCCGCCGCGTGCGGGGACGAGCGACGGAATACACCGCATGTTATACGCGGCAATTCCGTAGTGTGCACACACCCTCATACTGCCTTACCGCTTCTCTTTTTCAAACCATGTCAAATCAGGGGCATGGTCCCATCAACATCTTTTATTCGTACTTGGCTACACAGATAGACAGAAAGATAGCTGATAGATGGTGAATGGTTAATGAGTGCTGGGTCTCCAACTAGCAGGTACCTGTTGACAATTTGAACAGTTTAAACCAAGACCATCCCTGTCTGTGCACCACATCTTTCTGGATTACAATGAAGCCTGACCAGTGACCATGTGAGGTCTACAGCTGTAGACTGAGTTGGGAACAACTTTTTGCTGGCTTACTTTACACCAGAACTGTGTGCCAAATTGATGATGCATTAAATTTAAAAAAATGGACCAGATGTTGACTAAAATGGTCAAAAAAGCAGCCAAAATGTTTTTTTTATTACTAAAGTAATAACTAATGTAGTAATTTTGATTTTTGGTTTGGCTACCAAAAAGAACCATGTGGCTCCACAGAGTTGATTAGTTCAACTCTTTGGGAGAATTGGAAGGAACCCGTTCCCAACTGGCTGATCCTGCTAAAATTTGCAGGTACGGATGTTTGTTTTCTAGTGTCTCGGGGACTTTAATAGATTAGTATGAAAAAGTACATGTGACCTCTCCTGACCTGTCGTCTGTTTTAGCACGTACACAGAATAACAATTCTGCAGCTTCTTTTCTTCTAGCTCTGTAGTTGTGGTGTTTAACCTAGAAATGTATAAAAAAATATTTTTTTTTAAGTAAGCCTGATTTTTCTTTAAGTAATACCGGCTGAGTGTGTGCTCAGAAGTCTGCAGTCTGCTTTCTTTCTACAATTGTACATAGTCCATGTGATTTTTCTATGTATACTGCCCTTGGTGTACTTCCCTCCCTCTCTACAGTCTGTATGAGCTGCCCTCTATATACGCTCTCAACACTCTTGTCGTCTGCTGTGTATAACCACCTCCCCTCCCTGCTACTCAAACACTGAGAAAAGGGAGGGGAAGAACAGAAATTCTCTGTAAAAAATACAGAGGTATCTGACTGAGTTTTCTGGTACCTAAAAGATAAATGACTTACACAGACTCAATAGCATTGAAATTGTAGGACATTTTTATCTAGAAAGTAGCTTCAATTTGAATTTAGGAAAGGATTAATTTTAAAAAATCAGTGCAAAATAAAACCACTGTTACACTTGCATATTTATTATGTTTTATCTGTTTTCCTATCTGAGTACAACACTACAACCAAGCTTGTGAATGTATGTGGTAAACCAGGTTCACAGCTATATTTCCTATTCATATAGTATAAATAGCACTTCCTGTTTTGAGTTCTTGTTATACTTCTCTAATGATGTCCAGCAATATTGTTTTACTGCCCTTTATTACTATAATATTTTATTTATCTTTGGTTGTATCATTGGAGAGGTGATCTGTTTTTCTCCTTGTGGTTGTCATTCCCCATTCTTCTTCCATGTATAATTAGATATTCTGTGCGGATTACGAAACAGCTTTTATTGCAGATGATTTTTATACTGTTATATGAGACCAGTGGGAAGAAGTATTTAGTTTGGTCAACAAAAATACAACTATTTACAATGTTTTAATATTTATTGGATTCCATAGTTATAGTACTTGAAAAGCACTATATTGTAATCCTTCTGCCCGAACCGCTTTGCACGCAGACTCCGTTGAAACTGCGTTTCAAAGCCCTCGGCAGTGTGTGGTGTGCTATCTATTTTTCGTTTTGATTGGATTTGTCGTTTTTAAGAAATTTACGTTTAAAGACCCCAAATTTCCCATAGAAAATAATGGCCCCTTGCAAATAATGGCCACACTCTAACCGCTAACTGCCAATCACAGCACATATGCAAATAGCTGAAATATAGCAGCCAATAGGAACTCTAAGGTCTCGTCAGGCAATGTATCACACCATCCACAGTCACATGCCCACTATTGGCCAATAGATGATGTAATATATGGAAGATCCTTAACGATTTTGTCTCACTGACATGAGTAAGATTGTCATGGTAACTGAGCAATGATCTTTACCATTATAAGTACCCAGATCGCTCTTAAAGGGACCCAAGTCGCTCTTAAAGGGACGGGAGCCATGTCGTTCTTAAAGGGTCCCATGTAGCTCTTAAAGGGACGGGACCCAAGTTGCTCTTAAACAGACGGGACGCATGTTGCTCTTAAAGGAACCCAAGTCGTTCTTAAAGGGACTGGAGCCATTTCGCTCTTAAAGGGACCCAAGTTGTTCTTAAGGGGAAGGGATCCAAGTCGCTCTTAAAGGGATGGGACCCAAGTTGCTCTTAAATGGACGGGACGCATGTTGCTCTTAAAGGGACCCAAGTCACTCCAAAAGGTATGGGACTCATAATGCTTTTAAAGAGTTCCATGTCGCTAGAGCGACCTGGGTCCCTTTAAGAGCGATCTGGGTCCCTTTCAGAGCGACCTAGGTTCCGTTAAGAGCGACCTGGGTCCCTTTAAGAGCGAAGGGACCCACGTCGCTCCTAAAGGGACACATGTCACTCTTAAAGGGACGGGAGCCAAGTTGCTCTTAAAGGGATGGGACCCAAGTCGCTCTTAAAGGGACGGCACCCAGGATTAAAGTTGAAAGAAAGTCACTGGTAAAGGGGCGCTCTTTTCAAGAACTATGTATTTCCCTGGAAATGCAAATCTAGTTTGAACTTGCTTTTTGAACCCGGTACAAACAAAAATAATGTCTACAGCACAATCCTAGCAAGTAAATGACGTCAGTAAGCTAGCAAGTAAAGGACGATGTGTGACAGCCTTTTATTGATTACACAGGAGACCCCCTTTATGCGGTTTTAAATGGAGGCAGAAGCACCATGGGGAATTGCTAATAATTTTAAAAAGACTTTGGCACCTCTGAAACCCCTCTAAACTACAGGAATATGTAAAAAGCTTAAGACGCCTATTGAAAGTCTTTTTATTTTTTTATTTTATTCTTTTACCCACACGCATTTCCCTACTATAGGTATGCAAATGCAGGAGTCTAAGTAGTCCTCCCCATTATATCTCTAAACTTACTAGACATCTTTATGCATTAGCATGCTCACGTTTTCAAGTTTACAGCTGGGGAATGCAAGTAAGTATAAAGTGAAAAATTGCAGATTCTTCTGTACTATTTACAGATTGTTATAGTTTAGGATTTTTATTTCTTTAAGTTACTATACTGATCTAAGCTCAGGAACCCCCCCCCCCCCCCCCCCTTCCCCACCCGCCTAAAATGCCCCATCACTCAACATTCAATGGGCTGGTTTCAGAGTGCCTGGCCCAGAGAATGTAAGGCTAGGTTTACATATATAAGTTTGCATCAGTTGCCATCAGTTTTTCTATCCTTCTTTTCATTAAAAACCATCAGTTGTCAAAAGTTGCTCTCATTAGTTGACTTTTTTTTTTTTCCAAGTATGTTTTCCTGCCCTTTTCAATGGGATTTGCGGGGGAGCGCACAGGGGGGCTATATACTAATTGGGGGAGCTCACGGGGGGCTATATACTACAAGGGCAGGGCACACAGGGGGGCTATATGGGAGGGGGAGAGCGCACATGGGGGGGCTATATACTATTGGGGGAGAGCACACAGGGAGGCTATATACTAATTGGGGGAGCGCACAGGGGGCCTATATGGGAGGGGGAGAGTGCACAGGGGGGCTAATTGGAAGGGGGAGAGTGCACATGGGGGGCTATATACTACTGGGGGAGAGCGCACAGGGAAGGTAAATACTACTGGGGGGGGCAACAGGGGGGCTATATACTACTGGAGGAGCAACAGGGGGGGCGATATACTACTGGGGGACCAAGGGGGGGACTATAGGGGAGGGGGAGAGCACACAGGGGGAGAGAGATGTTTATTTCTTTACACTGTGCTGCTATTTTCCTGAACGCCGGATGCCAGAGCCGAACGGCATGCGTCCTGCCCGGCGAGGCATCCGGCGCTATATTCGATTGAATTGGTGCGGCGCCACATCGCCGGAGCGGCGGTCCGTCAGGACGCTGCAAGATGCGTCCTAACGCACCGATGGTCCGCCGATGCGGCGGCCACTATTTCACCGCCGCACATTTTGAACGATCCCATTGAAAACAATGGGGTCAGTTCAATGATGCGTTTCCCTTCGCCGCCGCCGCACTGCCAGACATATGTAAACCCGGCCTAAGTGTGCGGCGATGCATACTGTGCCATTGACCATCTGGTAGGCTGACATGTCTGCAGGGCTGGGCATTCTTGATTGCACAGGGGGTTTACTCAATTTACTATTAGTCCAGAAAATTTTGATTTAGAAGAATTTTGTAGGAAATTAAGACCAATTTTTTTCTTTTACGGTTTTAAAGAATGATTCTCTGTCTGGCCATGAATAAACATGGAAGGATTTATCATTTATATATGGAGTATGGGCAGCATTAGCAGCTCTTTTTTTTTTAATCTGCACTTTCATTTAGTGTTATTGCATGTTAAGAGGCAGTGCCTCCCTTGTCTAGCTGCCTGGCACCAATAAAATAAGGTGGCATCACTTGACTTCCTGGCATTTCATAAATACTGAGGCTTTTCATTAACCTCTTCCCAGCAATTAGTCTGGATAAATAGAGAAATTTATTATCATTTTTATTTTTAAATGAGCATATACAACTAAAAGATGTGCCATGCGACACATTAAATTACATAATAGAGTGTGTTATATTTAAAGAATTTCTACATATCCCCAGTGCTCCCTTTTTTATGGTATATTCTCCCACGCAGTCTCTATTATTTGGGTTCTTTCTATGATTTGTGGCTTTGCAGTTGCAATGTTAGTGGTTTCAGCCTCCTGCATCCTGTGGGAAGCATTCTCTGCTATATATACTGTGATATTTAGTTTATTTTACAGTACATGTAAGTTTTGTAGAAAGCAGAAAAGCATAGTTGGTTATACCTGGGTTATAGGTAATAAAGGTGACTTCCTTAAAAGCTGACACACAGAGGCATAGTAATGTTTGTGTATTGACTTTCCTCGTCATCTACAACTAACCCCTGAGGTTTGCACATATCCAAGTGTTTGATTTAATAAGTGCTGGCATATGGCAGTGCCCAGATGCTGTCTCTGCAACAAGTACAAGCAGTGTCTCGCCAGTATGAGTACTACTCCCCAGTGTTCATTGTCCTAAATGCAGCAATTCGGCTGGCAGGTGAGTTTATTTACAGTACAAGCTACATTGTGGCACTTCATTTTTAACATTCTAGCAAAAGTTCACACAGGGCAATTTTGTGCATATGAGATCTTGGACTTTTGTTTCTATCTAGAAGTGGAGGTAGCTGAAAGTGCGCACATATGGTGACAGTAAAAGTTTCCTTGCAAATCTGTCAATATGTTTCAATTTATGGCAGTCTATTCTTTAACCCTGGACAGCAAATAAAATTTAACAGAAAAATAAACAAGGTGGATTTAAAGGGACTGCCATGGGACAAAAAAGTTAGTTATTTATATTGTTTTAAAATGTCATTTATGAGACTCGCTAATCCCGTAATGCTGAAATCACATCAGTGTTGTCCTTGAGCCATAGGCGCAACTGGTTGGTTTCAATGCTGCAGCAGAATGGTTTCACTCCACTCTTTGTATCAGTGATGAGCTGAAAGGGCACTGGCTATACATCTCCATTCCCTCTACATCACTTTTGGCAGCAGCATCTGCAATGTGTAGACACAAGGATCCTTAGCAAATACAGGAGAGCCTGTCTTGTAAACTGAGCAGTGAAACAAACACTGTGCAGGAGATTTATCAAACATGGTGTAAAGTGAAACTGGCTCAGTTGTTCCTTGCAACCAATCAGATTCCACCTTACATTTTACCAAAGAGTCTGTGAGGAATGAAAGGAGGAATCTGATTGGTTGCTAGGGGCAACTGAGTTAGTTTCACTTTACACCATGTTTGATAAATCTCCCCCAACATGTTTTGTTCTATATGCATAACATGTTGTTTTATATGCCCCAGCAGCAATATGTTTAAAAAATTAAATGCCGAACACCGGACAACCCCTTTAATGTTTTATACTATGTTCTCACAACATCTTTTTGGTAAAATAACGGATGTTATTTTTAAAACATTGGGCGTTATTAGATTTAAATAATGATCATGACCATTATTAATTGGTTTCATTATCAAGCAACGGCCGTTTTTTCACCTAAAAAAGACGTTGTGGGAACAACATGGCAGATGTTACTTTAAAAAATTAAGAACATGAACTCAACTGCTTCTGATCCCCTGCCGCTGCTGATCTGACAGTAGAGGTCCTGCTGTTCATAAGCTTCCTGTTCTCCATCACTTCCCCAATGGAAATTTTATGAATAAAATATAAACATTTATATCATATAATAAAAGTACAGACACCTAGGCCTGCATGCAAAAGACTGTCTTTAATTACAGAAGGTAAAGTAATTTTGTACTCACCGCTTATTTTATCATTTGCTACCTTTCACACTTTTTTTTTCTTTTTTTTTTTTTTCAAGTATGCACTTTCACCTTGAAGCCTGTTCGAGTTGCACAAAATGTTTTAAATTGTCTTGCAGCGTGTAAAGAATTTGTCCATATTGTTTTTATTGCACTTTTTTGTTGTGTGGTTTGTATGCCACCACAACTTTTTAATATAATGTGTTTAACACCTCACTGTAATTAAACCATGCCCCTTTTTATGCCAAAGCCATGCCCTTTTAAGTGTTAAAAAAATGGCAAATATTCTGTATTTTAAGAAAAGTAAGGCTTTCACAAAAATCACCTCCATTTAGCTGTCACTTTTCAGATTAACTCTTTAACATTCTTATTCGACATAATTTGGCTGTGCAATTTATGTCAAAAACTGTTGTGAGCCGCTTTATAAATTGTTTCATTCTTATGTCTCTTACATACTGTATTCTGGTAATATCATAATAAAGCACATTTTAAGGCTATATTCACACAC